>NC_050479.2:32694618-32997980 GCF_012460135.2 Molothrus ater
AGGTGGACCGAGCACTGCAGCGCCATGACCATCAACCCAGCACAGCAGTGGCAAAGGCCAAAGAAGCACTTGGGGCCACAGGAAGGGGAAAGCAGCAAAGCCACCTTTGCCAGTGGAGAAAATATGGCATCCTCAGTTCCCTCAGCAGCGAGTCCCCTTTTCCCTGAAACAAGATGTCATTACTCCCTTCTTAACTTCTAAATCTTTTATGAATTCTGGTATTGCTTTACTAACATTAAATTCAGAAGGGCAATCTATGTTAAGCCATCAGGGTTTGGCTTCTATTGAATGTATTACTAAGATAATATTATTTTCAAAGTTGTTGACATCAAACACACAATGGAAGGGGTTTTTTATCATTACATCATTTTATCATTTCATCGTTGTCTCACGTGTGTTACATAATAAGAACTCCTACCAAAGAAAACATTGATGCACCAAAGAATCGCCATGCAATTTAACAAAATATCTAAGATATTTTAAGACTTTGAAGAGAAAGTAAGAATCAATGAATGGACAAAAATGTAAATCTATTTTTGAATAAGTAAACAAGAATAAATCCTAAGGTCTTGGGAGTTGTTTTTGGTGGATTTTTTTTTCGACTTTACAAAGTACTGTTTAGAAGAATATACAAGATATAGACTAAATATATAAAACACATACATCATTACATTTGAAACTTATTGCTGCCAGATCCTTATTTTTAGGCTTTGGTCTGGGATGAAGGATGAGCTTGACAAGGGCTATGTAGCTCCGGAACACAGAAGAGTTTGACTGTCACCTGAGGCAGCAAGAGCCAGAAAACTCTGAATAACCATTTTGTGCACGTATGGGAAAATCAGTTTTTATGAGCGAGGGGGCTCTCACACAAACCCTTTTAGTGCCTGAATGTGTAGAAGGGGAACTTGTAGCTGGATAATGTGCTGGTCACCAGGGAACCTGGGAAAAATAAGATGCATTTTTGTGGATCTTTTCCAGCAAGTCTTTTGCAGAATTCAGAGCAAGACACTCCATCAAGAAGTGTGTGTCCTTGTGGCATGTACAAACAAAAGTTCAGTTAGTAGCTGTAAATCCTTTCTTTATTGTTAATATTATGCACCAAGTCTTTATTTAAGGGGTTTCCGTTTCTTCTATTTATTTTTTTTTTAAATTCAAACAGTATTATAGATGCATTTCAGTTGGGGTCAGCCTGAAGATCGTTACAGCAATTGCTGGCACAATTTTTGACCAAATGTGTTTGGACTGAGACAACTTGGTTATTTAATTTAATTAAGTTCTCTACTCTTCTCTTTTCCATCACATATAATTTAAGTCATGTGTAGAATCTTAGATTAGTGCAGCAGTGAGAAAGCAAATCTATCTACTGCCAATTTTCCAAGCAAATCTTACAGTTGGTACTAATAAAACGAGTCCGAGACTGAATGAGAACAATCTTATGTTTAATAGTTTTTAAAACATTGTAATTTTAAGGAATAATAAAAATTCTTAATGCTAGTATATCAGTGGTGTTCTTTTATACTATATATTCTTTAGTTGGCACAGACCCAAGGATATTGCTGATAAAGCACCATAGCTGAAATCATTATGCCACTTACACATTTAGGATGTTGGACTAAGCAAGCTGATTGCTATTATCAGCATTTGCCTTTTCATGCAAAATAATAACTCAGAATATAATTCAGTGGTAAAGGAGGAAAAAAAACAATCCACAAACCAATTTCACCTGTGGCACAATTCCAGTGAATATACACGAGGAAGACTTTGGAGCAATTCATCAACTAAATCTCTTGTATTACATATGTTCACTTAAGGTACCATGATTTTATTCTGAAAAATGCTGAAGCAGCACAAAATAAGCAATGAATCTGTATGCAGCAGAAATTTCAATTACCTGAAATGTTTCTTGAAGCTCCAAGTCAATCTTTAGCTGCCATTGAGAGATCATAATACAAGATTTCCTAATATTTTTTTCTTCATAAACTACACTCTTGTGGGTCCCTTCCAACTTAGGATATTCTATAATTCTATAAAGGCAGCCTGTGGGCCTTTGGGTTTGTTTTTCTCCCTTGTGATGTAAAAACTTTTCCAGTTGCTGTTTCCTCTGGTTTGGATTCCCTATTTCATGTAACTACCTGACTGGACTACACATTTCTGCTCAATGCTGAAAAAATCAGAGCACATACCCATTCCCACATCACAGTAATCATGACAGCTGTCATTTTTGCTGTCAAATCTTCTAGGGTCAGTGTTGCCTCCTTGTCTCCCTTTTTTAAGGTTGAGGATAATCTGTTCTTACAACCCACTTAATTCCGTTGTTCACACAGGTAGCCAATCCCCAATATACCCTGTAAAAAAAACCCGAAAACCAAACCAACCCAAAATAAGAAAATGATTAGTCAAATACACACACATGCTTCATTTTGGTGGTAAAACAAGAGGAAATGGCCTCACATTGCTCCAGGGGAGGAAAAAATTCTTCACTGAAAGGGCTGTCAAGCATTGGAATGGGTGGCTCAGGGAAGTAGTTGAGTCACAGTCCCTAGAGGTACTTAAAAGACATTTAGAAGTGGCACTTGGGGATACAGTTAACTGTTGGACTCAATGATCTTAGAGGTCCTTTACAGCATACATGGTTCTATGACTCTATGAATGTTACAACAAGTAGAAGAAAAATTCATGAGTATTGCAGAATGCTTCTTAAGGTATATAATATATACTATTTCATGTATTAAGCAACTGAAAGGATATTTAAAAGGAAAAGGAAAATTAGACACTGTGCATTTATGAGAATTAAAGAGCATTATATACAATTATGACATTTCAGTTCTGAAAGCAGGAAGAACCAAAAACCAAAAAATCTGATCACCTACGTTCTGACAGGTCCAAAAAAATTCCCAGCATCATAGGAAACTCTGATGCTTTCAGCCCAGAGTTAGAAAAACTTTTGTCTACCAGAGTAAAAATAATTAAACTTATTACTGTGCCAGAAGTTTTCTACTTTTCATGCTATTTATTAACTGCTGGGAAAAATTAGTTTACATGTCTTGAATTTTTAATAGAGATCTATGTCTACTGCCCTCTGGACAGTCTAGATCTCTTAAATTACATCTACTTACTAAGAATTTTAATAACTGCTTCAGTGATTGGTACCTTCTGGATCATTAAGAGCTGAATACAAAGAAAGCAGCACTTCAGTGATAATTATCAAACTGCAGTTTTAGGTAAATACCTGAAACAAAAGGAAGTTTTCTTCAGCAGGAATGAAAGTATCGTAGAAAAAAAATTATCTTGTTTTATATATAAAATGAAGTTTCCTAAGGGAATCGGGAAAAACTCTTCATAGAGAATGACACTTGGGGCACCCTTTATATCCTGAACAGGAAAAGCAAGGAAAGGAATGTGTGTAAGTGGGAATGGGTGGGGGGAATCTTTCAATGCAAATTGTATCACATAAGTACCATACTATTTTGCACAGACTTGATAATATTACATAAGAAAACTGCAGGGAAGGCTGGACTCTAGTCTTCATTGTGCTGCAGTAAGCCTTTCAGAAGCCACAGGAACCCCAAATGTAAAAGAACAGATCATTAAGGTTAGGACAATCAGAATCAGATCCTACTCTCTCTCTGTTTTCAAAGTGAAATCTGATGGTTTTATTAAAACACAGATTTGATTAAAAAAAATCAAAATGTAAGGAAGTCACAGAAAATTTGGTGTTTTGAAAAACACATCCCCAACCTCTTTGCAATTACTTTGGTGTTACCTATCAATTCTCTTCAGGATTTTTGGCTTTTTTGTTTAATTTGGGTTTTTGTTGGGGTTTTTTTGGATTTGTGTGTGTGTGTGTTTTGTTGTTGTGTTTTGGTTTTTTTTGTTGTTGCTGGTTTTTGGGTCTTTTTGGTTTGGTTGATTTTGGTTTTTTGAGGTTTTTTTGATGTGTTTTGCTTTGCTTTGGGTTTTTTGGGTGGATTTGTTTGTTTGTATGGGCTTTTCTGGGAGAAGAGGCGGGGGGGGGGGCTTGGCAAAACATCCTATTAAGTAACAGAGAGAGGAGCCCAGAAGGAAGCCCTGTATTATAATTTACTCACTATTAGTCTGATTCCTTGATCACTAACAAGTGCAGGTGCAAAGAGAGATAGGGATAGATAGTGGAAATCAGATAGTGGATAGTGGAAATCAGAACACAGATTAGACCATTTTAACAATGATAAGCAGAATCAGGGAAAGGGAGAAAGGAAAAGACAGAGAAGTTGTAATAGATACTCCAGCTGGTGCAGAGCAAAGGTGATGGCAAGACATATCTAATCACACATTGCTTTAAACATACACCAGATGACATAAGAGAACTGAGATTTCCACAGCATGATAAAGCTTGAAAGAAGCAAAAACTCTGAGACAACAGTTTTGCTGCCTGATGAATACATCAGAAGGCCCTCTAGAACTTGAGCCACCATAAATACCAGAACTACAAACTGATAATGCTGAGGTAACACAAACAACAAAAAGATGAGTTAGAGCAATCCCTTAACATCACAAATACTAATCAGCAAATTACCTGACACAAATCCCGACATCCTCAAAGAAAGGCAATCTTGTCAAAAGTTCTGTTTCTAAATTGAAAATCCATCTTCATTTGTACAGCTGCTGAGCTGGCATTAACCTCACCAGTCCAGCTGGAATGGCTGGGATGCCTGAATCACTGAAGAGTATGATTTACAGATTTTACCTATTTCCTGAGAACCCAGAAAAATTTCCCAGCTAAAAGCATGTTTTTGAGCAGAAAGGTGTGCAAAGTGAAGAATGCTGCAGTTCATGTGCTACAAAATGTTCTGCAAAAACTGTTTATGACACAGAAACCTGTACAGTTGTCTGTGCATCTCATCAACTTGACTCATTTACTGCCACATGGGCCCACTTAACAGCCAGTAATCATTACAAACACCACTGCTTACAGTTCACCCAGTGTTCCCCATCTGTGGACTGGCCAAGAACAACTCATGAGATTTGTTTTCCAAGCTGTACAGATCATCCTGATAAACCAAACAAGCTTAGAAGTGTTTCTGGAAAGGAAAATGATGATTTGTAGAAAAGAGGTGCCTTTAAAAACCTGGGGTTTCCCTATATGGCACAACCTAATGTCTGAGGATAAACAATATACAGTTAATCTCTAAAGAAAGCCTGCACTGGTTATTGTAAGATTACTTCAAGGCTTCATCTGCAGTTACTGGACTGTCTGCCTGGGCTGATTAAGCCTGCTGACATTTTTATGAAGATATTTTCAGCATTTTGAAGTTCTGAGTCTAAAGGGTGAAAAGAACACTTTTCAATCAAGCAAGATTTGCAAATATTCAAATAATTTCAGCCTGCACACTGGTCTAGCCCTGAATGCTAAAATTATTATTTAACTCCTTACTGACCACCTCTTCCTAACTTTAATCATGTTGCACACAGGGCATGGAAGAGTCCTTGACTCTGGAAATACTGGCTGCATTTAAATAAATCCACTACAGATTTCTGAGAGAACAGGAAGTGCCATAAAAATTACTGAATGCCATCCCTTGCAATGGCAGGATTCAATGGAGTCAGAATTCCACCCTCTGTTAGAACCAGAAGTAAGTCACTAAACAGTAGCCTTAGAAGGGCAGAGGCAGACTCTTAAATTAAGGTTGATGAGATGAAGACTGGTGGACATTGTTTTTCCTATTACTAATCATTATGTAAAAGGTGAGACTTCCAGTTTGCAAGCTTAATGCTCCCATTTCCAGAGGCTTTCTCTGGGCAAAATTGCTTCAGTGCCTGCAGAAGTCACACACAGCAGTTTAAATAGAAGCAATGCCTGCTCAGGTAAACAGTGCAGCACAGTAAAGAGTGTCTTCTCCAAAATCTCAGGAACTTCACTTCTGATTTGTATTACCATGGGGTGGAATGACCAGCCTTTGAGAGTGCCAATGGACAGAACTCCACTGTCATTTCAGAATCAAAGTTCTTAGACACAATGCAAACTCTTTTGGCATATTTTGGGTAGGCAACTCCTGATCAGCTTCAGTACTAAAATGATGCCAGGTTCATCTCCTCATTGTCTGCCAGGGCTGTTTCTTCAGCATCCAGGTGGTCAAACAGTGAAAGTTGACAGGTAAAATCTGGCAAATCAATATCTGCTTGACTAGGTATTTCAGTGTTTATACACAAAGTACTGCCTTCCTATATACTGAAATTACCAGCAATGCTGGAGCAGGTCTGCTTCCCAAAGTAATCTGATGCACTGCAAGATAGAAATTGTTTAGACATGACAGGTTTTTCCGTGTGGTAAGTGACACAGAGGAGGACTGAGTAAAACCACAGTACACTGTACCAATGGAAAGGGAGAGATAAAATGTCTTGCTCATGCTCTCATTCCCATGGCACAGCAGTAGGATGGCTCCAAGCTCAGCAGCTCTAGCCAGGTCCTCCAAACACATGATCTGTATGAGGACCACGACACCATTCCTCCAACAGGCACAGCCTCTGTGTGTTTTGATATGCCCTTGGAAGAACCAGTCCCACGGAGACACAGCCTTGAGGAGGGATGTAGCCTGCTCCAGCCACTTCTGGTTTGGATGACTCAACAGACTTCCCCATATTGAAGGGGATGACTGCAAATGTAGCACAAGCTACTTGCCTTTTGTTTCTGGATGTGTGGCATTTCCAGAAAAGGGATATTAATGCTGCCCTGTTATGGTCTTGGTTGAGAGCAGTGAAGTCAGAAAGCTTCTAGTAGAAAAACATTCTGGTATTTTACCAATAGGGAGGGAACTGAAGAAACAAACAGGAAAAAAAAGGCAGAAAATCTGCACTCCAGTAATGTCGGAGAAATATTCCAGTGAAAGAATGTGGATGATGTAAGGCAGAGGTGGAAAAGCAGATGAAGACAAAGATGAAGAAAATGGGCAAGAGGCCCTAGGATCATTTTTTAAATGCAGATTTTGTTCATTGCAGCAGAAATAGAGGTGATTTCTTTTGAAACTTATCTTCTTTATCTATACTACTAGTGCACTGTTCATTTGGGGTGTCCTCTAAGGCAAAAGCTATTGCAAGTGCAAAACAAGAAACAGCACTCTAAAGAACTAGGTAGCCATATTTCATCTAAGGAGGAAATTACTGGACCTTTTTATAAATAAAGTTTAAAATTGAGATTTCTAATACTGGAGGATAGTGGTTTGCACGAAGTATGGACAGCAAAGAACTTCCAAGTTTTATCACAGTATTTACTCCATTTCAGCAAGTGTATCACTTCAGCTAACATCTTCCTAAACCAAACAGAGCTAGGCATTTAAATGTATTTTTAAGCACATAGATAGGTGGTTTGATGCCTCCCAGCTGCAATTTCAGCAAAGTAAATAAGGCCCGTTAAATAAACATTAAAACATTACTAAACATTTCATGAAGAAAATATTGTGATGTGATGCATCAGGAGACCTGAGTATGCTCCACTCATGGTCTACTGCCACACTGCTCAAAAAAAAAGCAGCTCAGGCTGAACACTTTTGAAGGCAAACATTCAATACCTAATTACATTTTACAAGGACACAAATGGTGGCCCCATATCTCAACATTACTAAAAGGAGTATAAATATTATCAAATCATTTATACAGATAAAAGCAACCAATTTTTATTTTACATAATCTATTACAAAGTAGGCAAAGAAGTTATTTTCATCTTAACTAATCAAAATTCCAGCCTGGGATAAGCAGTGTGAGATAAAAGTGTGATTGCCGTGCAGCCATTCAATAAGAGCCCAGTATACATCTCAGTAGGATAGTGGAGGGCAGAAGAAGCAGTCCTGTACTTAAGCTCCAGGTGTAATATCTGCCACATTTAGTTCAAATACAAGTTTTTTTTAAGCAATAATTTGTGACAGGTATTATCATTAGAGGATTTGTAGCAAAAAAAAAAGAGTATTTTTATCTGTATTATCAGTTCTTGAACTCTGTACCCATGGATATTATTCCTTCTTTACCTAAAATATTCACTATCACCAAAGTAAACAATTTAATTTATGTTTCTGTTATATTTCTGGATTAAATCTTGACTTACATGTGTTTGTTTACCAGCAGCTTCTCCTCAAGATACAAAACATCAATGTTCCACATTGGTGGTCAGCATGAATAATCCAGGCTGATGTTTGCTAAAGTGGTTTTTTTCATCTTGGCATGTGAAAATCTGAAGTGGGATTTGTGACTCAGCCCTTGCAAGCATGCAGTAGCATATTTGACTATAGATGTGGAACACCTGTAGTTGAGGTCTATGTTCAAATTCCCTTCCCTAAAATGCAAAAGCAGCCTTAGTCTCATCAAGAGAAATTTTTGGCAGTTTGATCAGCTTAATGTGTAAAACCTCACAAAGCTTAAGATAGGTTTTTCAATATCCTCCAAATCAAACAATTTGTCCCAAATACAACCCACTAATTTAATTAAGTACACTAGGATGTATCAGGCTGTGAAGTGATTTGTCAGTAACTTTCCATATAGACTGAAACCTCTGCAAACACAAAGAACAATCTTTTCCAAATCTCCAGCAGCTTTTTTCATTCCCTCACTTATTTTTCAAAGAAATGGGGATGGACATCAAATAAATGGTTTGAAATAGTCCTGTTAAAATTATATGCAAGCCCAAAGCTGTAAACAACACAGGCCAAATTAGTTCTTCCTTCTCTTAACATTTTCATTAGAGAGTAAAATTTTTCCTTTACATGCCTTGAAAACCTGATTCAATTTAATTATGCTTTAGCTTTCATCCAAATAACATAAATGGAGTGATTTTGGTATAAACAAATATAGTAGAACTACAACCCACTTACACTGCATGCTATATCTTTTCAAATCTGTTCAATAAATACATATTTAGTTAATTAAATGACTAGCAATTCGCTCAGTGGACAAACAAGCTAAACACTGACTCTTAAATATGCATATGGGCAGTTATCAATTCTTAATCTGGTTTCATTGTCTGGAAAAAAAAGGGAGCCTATTGCACATATCCTAATAAAATTCTCAATTATTAACAAACCCAAAGTATGCCATATTGTAGACAGATTTCAGGTAATAATAATAATAATAATAAATTAGGCTGTCTGTGCTCTTAATACATGTAAACATTACAACTCCCTATAAAAATACCAAAACAGTGGAAGAATTATTTATTGTGTTTTCTCAATAATTTATGGGTCAAGAGATTTCAATGAAACCTGTCTTTTTGATGTTCTCTGTGAAGTGCCTGAAAATTCAAATAAAATAGCTGAGGTTCAGAGCTGTCAAGCCAGAAAAATCTCACTTGGAGAGGAATAATGAATCATGGTGCCTTTGAGATAATTTGGACTCTTTCCTTCTCCAACGTTTTCAGGTACACTTATTGTAGATACACAGCTAGAAACACATCTGGGCACATAGCTGGCAAGTAAAACAGCTGAAGACTATCCACTTCTATTTTCAAATCTTTCCACCCCTATCAGAAGTGAAAAAGAACTTTCCATTACATAGAGAACCTAATGGAAGATTGAAGAAACAGCTACTATTTATTTTACATTAGTCTTTAATGGAAAATGTTTCTTTCAATCACTTATTATTTACTCACAGTACTCCAACTTCACATCAAGAAATATTGTGTCGGGCCTTGCATAAAGACTTTTTTGAAGGACCAGCCTCATGAGAGAAGAATCAAAAATTATGTCTGCTTCACTAAAACTTCAAGGAAGAACAAACCCTGCCAAATTCCTGCACTTTTCTCTTTCATCATGACTACCTCCCTCTGATTTTCCTTCTTCTGGAGGTTTTGTTCAGAGGTACATCCCATTACCAAGGAGCTCTGCATAAAAATATAAAGGTACAGGAAACCAACTCTGGTTTTGGAGACAGATAACTCCATGGTTTCTAGAGGTTTCTAGCCCTTATAGTTGCATAAGAAAAAAACTTTAAAAAGTGAGTTCTCATGGATCAAAACCAAGAACACAACAAAATGCCTTACAAATTGATTTCGTATCTGAGAAGCACTAATAGAACTTTATAATCAGTTTCAAGAAGTGACAGACATAATTGACTTCACATCTGACACCTGGCCATGAAACAGAGCACTGACACCTTCCTGCTCAGCACTGTGACTTTCTCCTGCCAGATGATCCCAGCCCATCCCTCTGCTCCAGTGCTGGCTCTCTCACCTATCAGGGAATATAGAGTTCACACTGCTCCAGTTCTACACTCTTTCCTGGAGTTTAAGATCATGTCATGAATATGACTCAGACCCCAATTCAAAAATGAAGACAAAAAGTGTTCAATGAGTTCTTCAAAGGCAAATATTAGAGGTTCAATACTTCTGCATTCTCAATCATTTGTCTTTGCTAAGGATCACAATGGTATTGAAGAAATATGTTTTACAAATGAGGTATGTACACCCAAAACTATATTATTCAAATTTTATGAGTGAGTCATCTTGTCACTTAATGATTTGAAATTGCTTCTTCCTAAGCATGTAGGTATGCAGTTTATAAATGGAGATTTCCACTAGTTAACTGTAAATCTCCTCCACAGCTCAACAAATGCCAATGACCACCTCTTCCTCACAGTTGTTCTAAACAACCACCACACAGATAATTCATGGGTATGCATATGTTATGTTTCCTCTAATGACTCTGGATTGCTCCTAATCTTTCAATATCTGTGCACTATAAGCAGAGATTATCTCAGGATTAGGGTGTTAATATAGAGTGGATCATGTGGTTAGAGAAACTATTCTTGTGTTTGATGTGATGCCACTTAAACCTTAAGCCAATTTGCAATTCCTTCATTGAGATGTAAACAATTTCCAGCTAATTGTTAACAATTATTTGGACTTTTTTCCCTGATCTTCCTACAGAATGTGCATTCTGGTTTTAAAATTTAAAATGTAAAGAAGATTATGTGGGATAGAACAAAGTGCTAGTTAATACTGTACATGATGTTGTACTCGAACTACCCAAGCATGTGAACAATGTAAGGGGAAAATAAGGCTTTACTCATAAAATATTTTACTCTTGAAGTATCAGGTCATTTATCAAATTGTGTTTTTAAATGGACCATAAACCTTGAAATTGTCTTTTCTAAAATTTTCCACAAAAAACATTTTAAAAGCATTTTTCCTCCAGTTACAACACCAAGTCAGGAAAGCACCTTTATTCACTTTTATTCAGCAAAACCTTTCACATCAGGACTGCTTGTAACTCACACTCTGAGCAGAGCATGCCTCACAGTAATGCTGAAGCCAGGACTTAAAACATCATTGCCAGTTTGAACAGCCCTGGCAAGGCTTTCCCCTTGTCCTCCATCCTTTCTCCATCCATCACTGGGCCACAATGCCACTGTGAACCAAGTCAAAAGGACTCTGGAAAAGCCTGACTGGAATGCCAGAACTTTGGCAGTCCCAAGGGGGTTTTGAATGGATGAGCTGAAAGGAAATCCTGCAGCCAGATTACAAACTGTGGGCCTCGGGGCTGTGCTCCTGCAGAGCACAGAACACTGACAAAGCTGACCCAGAGCACACACCATGTTTATTTTTTCCTTCCCTTTGCAGCTGGCAATCTCTCTTTGAAGCAGGTACAGAGGTTTGTGCTGTCAGCACGAGGGAAGAAGAATTAAAACACCACAGCTGCTGCAACATTCCATCACCTGGGCTGAGCAGCAAGGGTCTGGAAATGGCAATTCCTTGGGGAAGGCTCCCAAGGGATTGGGAAGGGAAGGGAGCAGCCACTCCCTGCCTCCCCTCACCTGTGTCACTCACTCTGCTGGAGCAATCTGCTCCTTCTGAGACCTCTCAAATGCATGGGAGTTAAATATTCTCAATTTGACTAAATCTAGTTGCTCTGAGGGGACAGTAAGTATTTCAAGTTCTATCTGATTTCTGGCAGGGCAATAAATTTAGGTAGTCAGGATGAAATTTAAATTTGAGAAGAATAATTTATTTTTGATCCCCGACTCTTCATTTCTCTGTTTCTTTGTGATATAGAAAATAATAAAAATGGCAAGACATATTTATCTTTTAAAACCACTTCTATTCCCAAAAGGTGAAGCTGCATTTGCTCATATTTCCACTCAAGAACACGATAAAAACATTTAAGCCAAAATGAATAATTCTTGTCAGAAATCATCCATGCTTCTAAGACATGACAAAAAATGGATTAGAAATTTATGATTATAATCAAGGCAGGTTCTCTACATTAAAGAAATTGGTTTTAATTAACATAGCAGAAAACCTGCCCAGAGTCTCCAGAGACTCTCTGGGATGCTCTGGGAGTTTGGAAGTCACTTCCAGCTTATTCAGAGGGTTTTTCCTCCCGTGGCCACTCTGCTGCATTATGAAACACACTCTGTGTCACTGCAGTACAAGAACTTGTAACAAACTCCATTGGCACTAGCATTAGAAATTTATGATGAACTCTCCAAGTATAAAAGACCATTTAAAATAACTGCCAGAAGGGAGAATGTTGGAATTGCTACTGCTTTTATCAGTCCCTGCAGGAAAATCAATGAAAAAGTGTACTTTAGAGTTTTAACAGTAACATGTTAATAAGTATGGGTCAACACTTGGTTTTGAAAACTTTAAATATAATAATGCAATTGCAGAAAGAAAAGAAGCCTTTTTTTGGTACTGTTTCTCTACATTTTGCTTGCAGTCATCCAACTCATCTTTAAGAAATACTCAGCAACTCCAGCAAAAGAAAATAACTTTCAAAATAAACAATTTTTTAATCCTCTAATTTTATCCAAGTACTAGGAAAAGAAATACTCAAGATGGTAATGAAAACAGAAGTTATTTTTGTTAGCATAATAGGTCTGAAAGAAGGATACTCTTAAAAGCCTTGTTTTTTCATGCACAGGAACAAAAAGCAGAGTTTAGTCAAACAATACAACATTTAGTGTTGGTTCATTCTACTTCCTTCTCTTTGAGAATACAGAATTATCCATGATTTTACCTTTCTAAAACATTAACTGGAAGACTTGCAGAAGACTGAGTGCAACACAGGACTCTACCTTGGAGGCAAATGCCTACCTTACGAGGAGAAGCAGTTCAGACACTACAAAAATACATATGAATTGCTCAAGCAGAAACATGATCTGTACAAAAAAAAAGTTACTTTGAAAAATTAAATGACAACAGGCCAGGACATATTTATGTAAAATGTCCAAAGTTTGTCTGTGTTAATTTCTAATATGATGAGATATTTTAAAGGAAAATAAAATGACAATCCAGATGAGTAATGTTCTATTAAGCAATCAAGAAGTTATAAATAATGACACACTTGTCTATGCGCTATTAAACGAATATTTTTTACATTTATTAGTACCCTCACATGCACATAGTACTAGGAGTCTAATGCATCAGTAAGATATACCCAAAATTATAAAAAATAATTTTTTATGTTAATATATTCTTAGGACCCAGTACAGAGATATTTTTGAAGCCGGGATTTTTGCCTGCCTATTTTATTGTATTCCTCTGTGAAATGTTTCCAAATCAGCACGTTTCTGAAATATTGGTCCTAAGACATTTTTTGCAATCATCATTCCATTCAATTTAAATAGATTGTTTTATGCATAGATATAACTAATAAAGTTTAAAGTTTAACAATACCACCCTCACACTAAATTATTCTGCAGGCAAAGGAAGAAAATGTGACATTTTTCCCCAAAAAATAACCTGAGCAAAACCTGGGCAGTTTATGGAGGGCAATCCATTACATCCATACCTTTATTCTAGTGCACCGAATCTAAACTAAATTATTGAAATGTAGCATATTAGAATACCATCCTATCTCCTATACATACAGGAGATGATATAAAGCACCTTTAAATAAAATTCTCAATTGATACTAAATAGTCACAGTTTTCTGCACTAACTTCAGAAGTGAGATATTGCAGGTACTGGCACATGTCTTGAGTGATGGCATGATCTCATCAAAGAAACAAGTTTGTCACCTGTATCGGGTGCATGACAGTGCTCACAGGCCACCATCTGAGATGCATGTCGTGTGTCAGCACCAAGAACAAGAAAAAAACTTTCTGCAGCAATTCAGAAGGTTCTGGCAAGAAGGCAGCTTGTTGCTTGCTACTAGCAGCCTCACTGGAGGACACCACTGAAAATACTGCAACTTCAAAAAACCTTTTCAGTTTCATCTGCAATATTTCCTTTCCTCTTCACTATAATTCAATAATATATATGTAGCTGCACAAGTTATTGAGGATATAAAAGATGTACTTTCTGTGGTGGTTAAAGTGTAAAAAACATATTAAATAATTCTATTGTGAAAATAAATGGGCAAATTATGCATCAAGCATAAGATTCACGGAGATTCAGCCTCTATTTTAAAGCAATTTGTAAAGCAGTCTTGCTCCTCCAGTGGCAATCACTCTTATTCAATGACATGGCTTTTAAAATGCCACATCCCTGCATATACCTGGACCTACCTTCCTGAGTTTGGACTGTAAGCAGAACAGCAGGATCTTAAGGAGCACATAATTATCCCAGCATGGCCCCAGCTCTAAGTCTGTGCTGAGAGCTGAGGGCTTTCTGTGGTTTTTGTGATACCCGTGGTCTTACCTAGGAATTAAAAATCTAATCAATGCATGCATCAGTTAATGACTTCTACAATCCTGGTATAGAACAACTCTTAGTCTGGCTCTGCTTCAGTTCAGCCTGCTGACAGAGTGTTTAAGGATATGCTGCTGTATCTGTGCACACACTGCAGGCTGGCACACCCAGTCCTAGTGCTGCACCTTTCATCTTGGGCTTCATCAGATAAAATAGCTTAGTAACCCTTCACACCTGCCCTGTCCACAGTGACAGCCATACACTTCATGCAGTCATTCAGCCAACTTCATAGAGGAAACAATACCCTAAGAGCAGCAGACCTTTGTTGAGTGGATGTAACTTTACAGTGGCTGATAAAGATCTGGCTAATAGGCTGTATTCACATGCTATCTTTTGAGACTAGTCAGTCAGAATTGATTGCAACTATAAACCCTCAGAGAAATATTTAATAGGTATGTGATGCTTACTTCTCTGAAAGTTTCTGATGCATCTGGATCTCATGGGAAGGACTAAATTTTTTTAGGCATACTTTTTTGGAAAAAAAAACCCCTAAAAAGAAATAATCAAATAAATGGCAAATCATATCTATGCAATAAACTGATTTCAAACAGAGACCTCCTAGAACATGACATGGAATAAACTACAAAACACAGGAATGGTCATCATATGCTGAAATACTCGTTTTACCTGTGCTGTCTAAAATAACAGTGACAAAAGAACTTTAAAGCTCGGGCTTTAATCCACTTCTGCATTCCTGGGTTAGCTGTGCCATTGCTTCTACATAGTACTAAGTAAACAAAAGCCATTTTAAATCTTTGTTTTCCCACTTATGCCAAAAAGATTCAGCAGGCACAGAGACAGTGGCTTTGTTACACACACACTCTTTTACTTTGCTAGGAATGCTTAGCACCATAATGAGTAGATTCCAATAGCATTGTAGTTGATCCCACAATGATAAAAAGTATCATCAAAATTTGTCTGCCAAAATATATTGATTTTGAGAAAATGTAATTTAGAAAAAAAAGTCATTGAAGAAAATCAATGTTTTGTTGCAACATCTCTGTAAGTGTTTCACTATTATATTATTCAGTATTCAGTTTCATAATTAGAAGTACAAAGGAAAAAAGTCAGCATGAAGATAATATTATTAAGTCTACTACTTGGTGTGCTCCTGCCCTAAACTCCAGAATTCTTTCAGAAGGCTTCTAAAGAGCCTTTTCTTTATACCCTGCCAAACTAAGAGTTTTAATTCCTCAAAAGGCACCTTGAGTCTGTCTCCTATCTGATCAAAGCAGGAATCCACACTGGAGTCTAAAAACTCATAGCTGTCCTTAAGGAGAGGTGAAGAATGTCTAGGTACTTGTGAATTCTCTGGCACCGTCTGGTCATTTGGTGAAAAAAGTCTTTGAACTGAAAAAAACCACTTGAAATAAACCACTGGGGGGGATTTTTGAGCATTCTGAAGCAAGGATTAGCTTCTCCCTTTGTCTGCCCACTTTCTGCCCACCTCCTGCTCTTCAGCACACCTGAAACTACAGCAATTGACTTATCTGGAAAACTCTACACTGGTTCCAGGATAGATAACAGCAAAGAAGATGCTGAGGTGAAGAACCTGAGAAAGTACATTCTGAAAAACTAAGACTGTGTCAGTGAAAGGTCTGTGTGTGTAGTAGGAAGCACAAATTATGTCTAATCTTAGACACTGGGGGACTCACCATTAACTCCTGATTAAGGGTGTTTGTCTTCAGGTGCCATACCTCAAGTATGACCTCTCTACAGGAAAATAATCCTGTTTTCCACTTTTTTATGAAGCAAATACAAATTATTGTCCACTCCCTGAGATGCAGTACTTAAACCTGAGTTCTATTGGATTTCCTGCCCCAGATTTCACAATGACTTAGCTCTGAAGCTTTATCTTTTTGGAAAGGAGGAGTCACGAGTTCCAGAAAGAATACCTCATCTGCTCTCAATTCCTATTCTGCATTAAAAAATACAGATTTTAAATTCTTTCAAAATGTATTACAGTTTCTTTTTTTAAAGTTCATTGAAGTCATCAAAGACTCTCATCTCAGGGATTACACACTACCTTATACCATGGAACTCGATATTGTAAGCAAAAGGAGCTTGAGGAATAGTCTCTATTAATCCACAACTGAATATTCAAAGACATTTGGATTTTCTCTTCCTGAATTCCCAGTAGCATAATTCAAACATTACTTCCAAAAGATTTTTGAGGACTAGTGCAAATTAATGCAAAAGATCTGCTGCTTGCAAAATTCTGGACTAGAAAGTCTAGAAATTTAAGGCAGAGTTTACAGTTTTTCCCTGTTACAGCCACAGACAGACACACACTGCTTTATACTGCTTGCACCTGGAAGTTTTCTGACATTCAGAGGAAACAGCTGGGGAAAGTAAGCAACTTCCAAAATCTGCACGTGTGCACAGAGGCAGATTTCATGGCAGTGTCAGTAGTTAACACTGGGCAGCTCTGGGGATTTAATGAGCATAGCTAACAATGATGATGATGAGAATTACAACAATATGTTGTAGAAAAGTATGACGTACAAAAAAAAACGTGGCTAAAACTTATATATAGCTATTCCCTTCATGTAGGTGCACATAGGCTAAATAAGCAGAATAATTTATTTTAATATCCTTTGGATTAAGCATTATGAAACCAATTGCAACCACATATATTCCTGAAGCAAAGTCATGGATGCTGGGAGATTTTCCAGGGAAACATGGCTTTTTTTGTTATTTATTAAGTACCTGACACTAGCCCCAGTGAGAGATATGATACTGGGCTAAGACACATTTGGTATGAACTGACACAGCAATTCCTACACCTGTTTACCACTGCCACTCACAAACAGTCGAAAAATGAGAGTAAAGAGGAAGGTATCACTTCAAAGTAGTTGCTAATTAAGTCATGAATAAGAAACACATCAGATGGAGATGTGCTTCAGTGTCCCAAAATGAAATGACAATTAATTCTAGAAACAGGAGTCAGTATGGCTTTGAGTTGTCTATATTAGCACTGTTGTTCTAATTGGGAATATGCTTTTGAAGCGCATCTGCCAAATGGTCTCCCTTTCTACACCTTGGTGCATGCTGCAAACCTGCTCTGGAGCATGTCTCAGAATTGTAGAGTAACAGGGTGCTCTGGGTGGGACAGGACTTTAAACACCACCTAGTTCCAACCCCACTGCCATGGGCAGGGATACCTTCCACTATCCCAGGTTGCTCAAAACCCCATCCAATGTGACCTTCGATGCTTTCAGAGATGGGGGATCTACAACTTTTCTGTACACCTTGGATGGGCCCAAGCCAGAGGTGCTCTCCATAAGCATACCTAGAGCACCAACTATGAATTATGCCCACTGAACCAAACCAGAACTACTTGTACAAAGCAAACTCTCAGCATTTAATATGGACATTGGCCACCCAGCTGCATTCCACAGATCTTCACCTACTGGGCTGAACAGTACCAGCTTTTGTCACAAAAATTGGACCAGACCCCAGGAATACAGGTTTCACTGGTCAGCTGAAGGATCTAGGACATGCTTCCTCTCTTGTCTGTTGTCGCCCAGTGCAAGACTTTTAAGCCCCTTTAGATGGAACTTGGAGACTATTAATGAAAAGCGATTTCCAGTTATTTCAAACACATACTAAACATGACATTCTGGTAATTCATCCCCTTACTGATTGTGTTGTACCTTGGATTTGTAAACTACCTATTCTTCACCCACATCTCACTTGTCAGACTCTTCACTGGAGCCAAGACACGTTTGGGCAGAAGCAAACTCTCTGGACCCTGTGAGGTCCTCCTGCAGAGCACACAGGTAGCTCAGTGCCAGGAAGGCATTTTTTAATGGAAATCTTACAGATTGCTACTAGGAATGGCAATGTCTCTTGGCTTCCTTTTCCACTGACATGATTCCAAAATAGACAATTTCCCACTTTTATTAACATAAAGCCTCCACAGTAATTCTACATGGTATTAAAAAAAAATCACCTAATTTGATCAGTATACATCAAACAAATTTTTATCCATGTTAACTTTATTGACATTTTTTACCTCACCTCTTATACATACTGAATATGAAATATTTCTTTGGAGTGCTACAAAGGAAAGTGGAAGCTAAATTTGCATCATAAAAGCACTCTAATGGTGCCAAGGATGAAAAGAACAAGATGATGGCATCACACAACTGGCCATGGCACCCAACAGAGACAACTTGCCATTGCAGCATCAGCTGTAGGTCACAGGCTTGAGTAGGGAGTCATGCACTTTGTCCAGAAAAAAATTTATTTGGGAAAAGCTAAACTGCAAACATCACTGGAGACTTTTGTCACAGAAAACTGCGGGGAATTTTTACCAACTCTGAATTCCTGCTGAGAATTCACCTCCATTTAAAAGTTCAACATGTATGGCTTAGTGAGGATACTTAATAAGGTTAAATGCAGTACAGACAGTACTTCTGGTACCAAAAAAAAGCTGAATTTATTAGGCCTGCAGATCAGTAGATAAATTTCTCAAAGAGACTCTATAGCTATCTCTCCACTAGTGGATTAAACATGACTAGAATATTAAACATATACTCTGGCACGAGCATCTGAAGTCCTTACTATTAGACTATCTCACCCTCCAAAATGGGGTGTCCATATGTTAGCTGGGTGTCTGGCACTTGCAGGCTCCTGGGCAGTGCCTGGGAAGCCTGGAAAGAGCTGGCAGGGGCCAAAACCACATGTGAGTGCTCCAAGAATTTACTGGTTGGGCTGGTTGGAGTTAGAGTACGCAGGAATTTTTTCCAACATCTGTTGTGAAGTACCCTAATGGCAGCAATGTCTGTACACGTCCCCCCACTACATTTTTTTCTGGAAGTCAGGAGTCATGGTGGGGCAGCAGAAGAAACACAGACACACAAAAGCATAAAATAAAGCTCAGGGAAATTCAGTTCTTGGGGATATTTCTTCATGGTCCAGCAGTAACTGTTGAACTGTACAGTCTTTAAAAATTTCTTTAGGATGTATACTAACTCTAAATGACACCAAGGCTCTGAAGATTACTGAATAATTAAAAAAACACATGTTGCCTCCCCTTTTATCATGTTTAATACTCTGGTTTGTTTATTCCTGTGAAGGGAAAACAAAGGGAAAAAACGGTGTTGGACCTATTGGTTGATATAACAAAATTTTTTATTTAGATTTCGTATTTTTCACTGGGAGTTTAGCTTGAAAAGAATTAAGAAAATATTTTGATCTCCATCAGATAGAATAGAACAGCTCAAGGTAAAAATGGGAGAAGTTGTTTCAAAACACCTTCTTTTTCCTCAGTTCCCAAGCTAGCCAGGCTGAGCCAGCCCTCAGCATGAACTGCAGCACAGTAAGGACTACAGAAATAAGAGAGACAAGTCCTCTAAGTGTCAAACAGAGCCTGGTGCACACAAATTCTATTTTCTGCTCACCCTGACAAGCTCCTTTCTGTATCACACCCAGACAGAAAGAGAGTATTAGCTCCAGGGAGGCATTTTCAACAGCATGCCCAAAGAGAATCCTCAGTTTCTTATTTAGTCTCTTGTACTGAAACAACATCCAACACCTAGAGCCCAGAAAAGGATCTGGCTATTTCCTAGACCTCTAGATTAAAAAAATCCCCTTTTCATACATAAAGCTTACATAACAACACTAGAAAGGTATCAGCAGGAATCCCGACTGGCATTATTGTTAATGGCCACTAAAGAGAACCCTCTATTAACAACAACAAAGATAAGCTGGAGAGTAATTAATGCAAAAGGGCAGGTTTTAGAAACACATCATCATTTGAGGGCTCCAGCAATATTCTTGCAAGCCTGAGGAGTGATACTGCTCATATCTGTATGAAGATGTTGAACTGAACACCGCCCCAGTTCTGTTACATATTTTGCTACTTTTGTTTAAAAAAAAAATAAATAAATGGGCAGGATGAGACATAAAATTTGTACTTAGCAAGGGACAGGTAATGTCTGAAAAAAAATTCAAATAAATGAATATTTGAAGTGTTTTTGGCATTCAGTTTTGTAATTACATACAATTCTGCTGCTGCTTTTAGCACACACTCAAATACTCACAATGCTGGGGTCCTAGTTTTTCAGGGATTATACACAGAATGGAAACATGGCTATTCCTTGCCCTTCAAAGCACCTAAAAATTCAGGTGATGATACCTAACTACTTAAAAATTCTGCTCTTGGTGTGAAGATCTGCAAGTCTTTAACTTGGGTGTCATCCTACGATGACACAATGGGATAACTGATGGTTGGGATATCAGCAGTAGCACTGGATGGATTTGCCTCTGCCATTCTGTATGACAGATAACATAAGATGGGCCAAAACCTCTTCTCTTTGACCACTGGAATTGCATCACTGCACGTAACAGCCAAATTTGACACAGTATTTGCCCTGGAAAGGAAAAGACAATGTGTTCCTCAGAAGTCTGATATGACATAATATGCTAAACTAGTCTCCTCTGGAGTTTTTTCAGTCAATCAATAAAATAACTGTCTTGGAGGATTATTGAATACATGATTTTGATGACATGGAGACTACAGCTGCTTCTGAGTGCCTGCCTGTTTACCAATGGGTTTTGTGAAAAACAATCAACATACCCTGTCCCTGCTGAGCGATGATAACCAAATAAAATTGAACTTTCACTCCACTGTGATCGCAGAGTAATCTAAACATCGAACAATTCCCTCCCACCTTCCTTCCTTGCATTCTCTAATGCCATTAGAAACAGTCACAGTTATGGTATGGCTCATTGCAGCAAAAGCACAGGTAGGAGTATACTGGAGGATTTTTTTTCAAAGGTCTGGTACAGCAACCTTTTTAAAAATATAACCCTTCTTATATTTCATTATACAGCACAAATATCTGCTATTCAAGTCAAAAGTCAAAATAAATAAACAAGTAAGACATTGTGTAATGGTATCATTAAAAATAAGCACTTTCTGTTTTCAAAGAAATTAGCATACCATAAAACATAAATAAATAAATAAATAAATAAATAAAATTACTGACAGCTCTGCCACACCAGCAGAAAAGGCAACATGGCAAAGGACTTGAGGCTGAGCATTCAGCACTGAGGCCAGGGCGCTGGCTGTAGGCAAGGGCATCTTGAAGAATATGAAACAGCCTAACTGGCAGGGGGTTGGTTATGCTGCACAAACTGATGAAAAAATATCACCCTTCTGACAACAAAAGATGACTAGAGAATAACAGACATGAAGGGAACAACATGGAGAAGAAGATGGAAATGTACTAGTAGCCACAGTAAGAGCTAGGACAAAATCTAGTTGCAGTGATAGATGACCACAGTTCAATGACAGATTGAAAAGTAACCCTGACACTTTCATCCTTTGATTGCCTTCATCAACATTACATCTAGTCAATTTTTCATACCCATTATTTCCACGTATCTGAAGATTTATCACTCATCTTTGAAAGGTAGTGTTTAATTTTGTGTCCTCTAGAAGCAATTAACTAAATCCATCTTCTGTATCTTCAGCACTGTTGCTGCATTATTGCCATGTTTTAATCGAATCCCTCCGAAGTGATCTGCCATTAAGTATAGATTCATCATAACATTTTATTTCAGGTTTGCTCTTGTTTTATGATTATGAAGGGCACCACAATAGCATGAATATATAAAGAGACATAGGATTCAACAATGCCACACACATTAGGGTACAGATGACATTCAATGTCATGTAAATGTTAAAAACAAATGGCATATAGAGGTGCAAAGAATTTTAGAACTCATTTATTACCATATTTTGCAGTATCAAGCCCAGGAGAGCTAGCTAATTGTGTGCCAGAGAGTAGCAAGCTATGTTTGTATTTAGCATCATTCAGCAGTGTTTTCAGGGAGAGGGATGGATCTAGTTTTCCCTACAACAGTTTTTTTTGTTTGTTTTCTTGGGGGGTTTGTTGGTTTGGTTTTTTTTGAGACTACACATCCTAGGAAAAGGACAATTAAAATAATGACGAGAAAAACCCAGCCTCCTGCTTTCCAGCACAAAAGATGTGATTAATCAAGAGTCAAGAGGGATGAGAAAGAAAAATTGCAGAAGATTCATACAGGAGTCTCATGAGATTTGGTCACTTGCTCAAGCTATTAACAAAAATCATTCAGGGACTTGCAGGGAAAAGTAGTAGTAAATGACTGTGACTTCTGTCTTAAAGACAGCTGCTCACTGAGCACCAGCAGTCAAATTAATGGATATACTTACATCTCAGTAGAGTAATTCTTTTTTCATTTAGGCCACCTTGCTCATACAGAAACCTTTGTGCCAGCAGGTTACTAAATGATGTGTCTATACATGTGTGTCTCTAAGTAACTTACAGGAATATAATGCAAGATTGTAAATGAGATCCTTATAGATGTGACTAATGAAAGAAAAGCATAACACAACAAGTGTTAGGGCTAGATGACTCCTTGAGGAAGGCTATGCAAAAGGGATCTTCTTTGGAGGCTAAAGCTTTTCTTTTTAATGTAAAGATCATGAAATCATAGAATACCAGCTTGGAAGGTATCCCATCTTCCAGATCCCTCATGATGGTATTACACAGATATTTATAAAACCAATAAAGAATATTATACTAATGGATAACAAGATTACATTATGCAAACTTCCAGCTTCCCTTTCCAAATTACAGCACCAGCATCCAATTCAAAAGACACCCAATGCCATATAAATGGGTATGCTGGGAAAGACATACAGTATTAGCCTTGATGCAGTCAGGTTAATAATATATGAGCATGTGACTAAAGTGGGTCTACTGGAAAGATAAGCTGATCAACTACCTTAAATGCATTTGCTAATTCACTGCCCATCTTTTTATTCCTCCTTTTTTTTTTCCTGTCCATTTAAGGGGGATGATTTATAAAAAGAATTGCAGGCAGATAATCAGCATTTTTAAAATAGCTAAGTTATTCCCCAGCTAGCTCAACCATTTTTCTGAGGGAAAAAAAAAAGGATTAAATGCCAAAGGAGACACTATTTTTGATTAAAAGGAAATGAGATATTTCCTCCTTAAAATTGATTTCTCTTAATCACCTCTTGTTCATCACACAAACACACACAGCTAGTGCTAACTACTTCTCTAGACATTCCATAAGCCCTTACTGCCCAAGGACAACCTGCTCTCTCTGTCACACAAGGTTAAAGTGAAATCCAGTCCATCTCATCTGTAGGTGCAATTAATTTGCACCTACGTTCTAGGTACCTAACAAAGGTTGCTTATGGGACTCTGGTACTTTTTTTAGTTTGTTTCCACAAAGTAAGTATGCTGGAAGTCCTTCACCTGTAGAACCTTATCTATCTAAACTGAAGTGAACAAGCTCTCGTTTGAATTTAAGTGCATGTAAACTGCCCAGTGTAGCTGTCCTGTGTTCCACCTCAAGCTCCTTCTTCTCTTCTTCAGTGGCTGTCTCTCACCTACCACATCTTTCTGCTCAGTCAGGCAGGGCACCATGCAGCATTTGAACTGTGTGGAGCTGCTGTCAAGGGGCTTGAGGTCAAGCAAGACCAAGAGACAGAGTTCACCCCTCAAAAACAAGACTGCAACAGGAGTTTCCCAACATGCGGGGAATATCTGTCCACCTATTTTCTCAAAGCAGAAAAAAAAAAGTTGACAGCTCTGACACCAATGCAGGTGGCATTCACGTCACTGACTGCCAGAAGGGTAACAGATGAGCATTTGGCTTAAGCCACATTCACTGTACAGAGAATGGAAAGAAACAAGGCACAATGAATTATCTACAAGCTCATTGAGCTCTACAATGAGCTGTCTTCTAATACAGATCTACCAATCAGATCAGCTGCAGGACCCTCTGGAAAGTCACAGCTCTCCCACTAGAAATGATGGCTACATAACCTCACATGGATGCAATGAATTGCACTTTCTGGATAGATCTAACCTAACAAATTAAGTGAGCCAAGGAGTTTTCTTGTCTGGAAGACAAGTGTTGTTGCACAGCACAATTTGTTTCTATCTAGATTAATTTATTTCACAGCACAACTAGCTGCATCCAAGCTGCCTATGAGCGGTGGAGCTGGCATGTGCTGACCTCCAGACAGTATCAAACCTGGAAAACTGCTGAGACAAATCCATGCTAGTGACTGACAAACAAGTGCATGACTGAGCACAGGTGCTGTGCTCAAGCATCTAAGTACTGACATTCTACAGATATCAGGAGCACCACAACTATGAAATTTAGCAGTGCCATACTCTGTGGCTCAAAACCAAAACTAAGGGTCATATATAATGTTCTGTAAATCCTGAAGACCTCTTCCTATGTAAAGTTCCAGTTGGTTTGGGAGATATTTTTGTTATCCAAATAGAAACCTATTGTACATGTTTGGAAAATGCTTAGAAAGTCCAAATGACTAACACAGGATTCCTATCTAAATAGCCTAGGAGGTCAGAAGCTAAAGCAAATCACTTCTGATGCAGAGAAAAAAAAAGACATGTCAGTGTGTTATATTCTGAAAAAAAGGCTTAAATAAATTCTTTGTATGTTTAACAACAAGACTTACCGCATCACCCAGTAATATTGAGAATTTAAATGCAATTTTGTATCATCTAGTATTTTCAACTTCAAACTCTCAGAGCATTCAAAAAGGCACAGTAGCATAAGAAACCAGGACCTGACCAGGGAAAATGGTCATCAGAAAACACCAAGAAAAATGGTCATCTGTTTACAAAATAACATTTGATAAAGTAAGAAAATTAATTTATATTTTAGGCTTCTAAATCTGGAAGATTCAATTTCTTACTCCTCCTGAATTATTTCCCCACTGAAAAATGTGACGGGGGCTCTGATTCCCTGCACAGTCAAGTGCAGCTCCTGGAAGGCAAAACCCTCAGCTTTTAGATTGTGCTTCAGCCCAGTCCAAAAGCATGAAGGACCCTGCCCAGCCGAGCTCAAGTGCACCTGCATTGGATTACAGCTCAACCTTTGACATTGCAGCTAAGCAAGAAGCTCACATGCTAAAGCCATGATGGGTAAGGAACAACCAGAATGGGAAACCTTAAAATATCCCTCATGTGAACAAGACATAGTTAGGGGAATGAAGCTCTTCCTTTCAAGTAACTTTAGGGTTAACAGGCCAGCAGAGTAAGACAGTGGGGCTATCTTGCATCTCAATTCAAAGAACAAGGGATGACCTATTTTTAATCACATGGATTTGAGGTTACTTTCAAAGCCTATCTTCTCTGTCCTACATGTATTTTGATTCAGAATTCATACAAAATCTATATGAAAAACCCTCTGCAGTTCACACTGTGCACAGAATTCACATGCAGGGCATTGACCTGCTGGCTAATACTACTTAGTCAACTAAAGCTCAGCTGTGTACCAGTTCAGGGCTGAGATGATCTTCTAATGATCTTCAAAAAGGCAGGTTAAGAAGGAGCAACAGGTGGAATTCATTCCAACATGAACTGGAAAAAAGCATCTATCCTAAGTCAGTCAACTCCTCTCATTGTCTTCTCTGTCCCATTACCCTATTAGTACCTCCAGATAGGTACTTCAGGAGGGCCAGTCATCCTTGTCTTAAATACCTGTTCTAGAACAAAAAATACTCCCTTACAGAAGTGCTCCTCTCTGCTAAAGTGCACTCTGATGATCAGCTCTGGCTGGATGCTGGTCATACACCAGATAACCTATTTAAAGCTTATGAGATAAGTCTTATTCTGAGACACAACTCCCACTGGTACAAGCATTCTGTACAGAGCTCCATGTTGACATAACTTCACAGCATCCAGAAATTCTACTAGCTGCACCAGAGGTACTTTTGACATCTCTGCAGAATGCTGTATTGTGCCATGGAGACATACCCATGAACTAATGAAAATTCAACATTCATATTAGTATTAAGAAAAAAGTCATTAACTGCTATTGAACTGCCAATTATCCAGTGTAACTGCAGACCTCCCAGCACAGCTGTTTTATCTTCCCTCTCTGCTGCGTGCAATATTACATTCATATTGCAGATTACATTATCACAGCGACCTGTAACCAGCTCCTAACTGCTGAGAGAACAAATTATTTTGCCAAAGTTATCGGTTCAAATCTGTAATAGTGAATAATGAATTAGACATGCCCAGACTTGGGGATTTTTTTCCTTGCAATATCGGTAGTTATGAGGAACTGTGACATTCAATTACAAATATTAAATAAAGCATCGCTTTGAAATTATTCTTCTTCCAGCTATTTTTTATGACTCCATGTCACAGGAGAGAAAAAAAGAAATTTTGTCCTGGATAAGCTAAAACCCCTAATGGTAGCTTAATATTATTCAGCCTCTTCCACTGAAAGTTTTTTATTATCCTTCAGTATTGATGGATTGCACTTGATACTACCTAAGTTTAAATTCTTTATATAATCATATCTTTATTAAAAGGAAAACTGTGCGGAAAAGTGATTTTTTTACTAAATCATCCCAGTGCTCTGGTGACACCTAAACAAAAGGTACTCTCTTCAAGTTACAAATCACTGGACATGGTAAAAGTAACCTAGAGAAGTAGTAACATGTTTATTGGTCTCCTCCCCAAGTATCCACCACCAGCAAGCAGCAGAGTCAGGACATTTGGCACTGAGGACCATTGTGGCAGTTGTGTCATGAAAGTTTCTATGTTTGTCTCTTGTCTTCTGCCAAGCATGACATTGCCTGCCATGCCTTTATCAAATTGCTAAGCTTTCTGTATCACTAAAGACATTAAACTATCTAAATAAAAATTCAGTGCACTTTTAAAGATCTTCATATAAATATCCTTCTTTCCTTTATCTCTTTTTTCTTTCTGTCTTCAAGGGAGTGAAAAAAAAAATTGCTAGGTATAGAGTAAGTAAAAATTAATGAAGTTTCTGTCAATTTTCCATTCCTGTTGACTTAAATTAGTGCACTTCTTCATTACTGGGGCATTATAAAATCTTTCAGCAGAAGTAAAAATATATAATGTATACATGCACAGAAGTCCTGACCTTGTAGCTTCATAACTTTTTTCAATGACTACTACGTATATTTGAAAGAACATACATGTGACACCTGGTGCAATGGATGCAAAGCTACTAAGAACACAATAAAGATTTATATACAATGTTGGTGCCTAATGACATCTCAGCTGGCAAGGCATATACTCATGGCACTGGCATTTATTTACAAATGTCCTATGGGAAACTTCCCATCTTCTGAGACATCTTTATTTACAAATGTCTTATGTTCATCTTCTGAGGCATCAGCATGATACCAGCAGGAGCAGCTGAAACCACACCAAGACACACTTGTGAGGACTGACAGAAATAATAATGAAATCAGAGCAGAGTTTCTCAGAAACAGAGTGCTGGAAAACAGCTCAAAGCATCATCCTCCCCAAAGGCAGGAGCAGCACCACTGGAAGAGGTATTTATCTAATCCCTTCTTGAAAACCTGAAAAAAGGAGGTGCTACAAAAATGTAGTTAGATGAAAACCAATTGGAAATCAATTCCCTAATTTCTTCAGATCTTAATTCAGTTGGTTCCAAAGAGCAACTGATCATCATTCTCTCACTGCCAGCATCCTACTTATTGAGCACTTTTATTTCTTCTCCCCATCCTATCTTTCAGTGTTAAACAAACCCATTTACTTCAGCGTCACCACATGTGCCCTGTTTTATAATTATTTTAGTTAGAAACACTTTTTTTCTGTTCCTCACACCTCCTGCTTCTTTCCATCTCCCTGAAAGTCAATGAGGAAACACTGGACACAACATTCTTGCTCAGGCTTAACTAATGACAAAGCAAACTCTGTGTCTTGTGAATGAAACTTCTATTTGTGTACCCCAAGGTAAGATGTGTCTTTTTTCAATTATACTGCACCTGTGACTTTTTCACTTGCTTTAGATTCTGGTCCAATAAGACCTTTTTTTAGTGTTCTACTGCTTAGCCAAATCTTTATCATTTTAAATAATGGATTCATCATTCCTTATATAACACAGCACTTCATGCTTGCTCCCTCTTTATTTGGGTTATTCCTCTAGTTTGTAAGCATAATTGTGAATCCCTTTTTGTCCATGGAATATTTGCAATTATTCCAGATTGATGTCATCACAGATCATATCTATTTCATCATCCAAGTCTGGATGATTCAACGCTGGCAGCTGGAGCTGGTTTTTAAATAGTCTATTGGCACCTCCCAGCAACATTTACTACCTCCCTGTCTCTGCATGAGCAGGTATTCCTTCCCCTTCAGGGTAGCTGCTTTCCACTGCAGATAAGCAGAAGCCTGTCATCAATTCCCCTGGACAAACAGGAGTCATTTCCCTATCACACCGTCTGCTACAAGCACTTCTTTCTCTCTCTCTGTCAATAAGAATATGAAACATGACAGAGATGGAGAGAGAGAGAAAGTGAGGCAGGCTGGGGGAGTTCATGGGTACTGTACTGAGGAAGAAAAACAGATGGAGACAAGGCAGAGGATGGGTGATCCTGTGGCCAGCTGGTAAGTAGAGAGCAGGTGACCTGTAAGGTAGACTATCCTCCAGGATCAGTGCCTGCTGCTGTGCCCCTCTTGTCGTGGATGGATGCTGGCTCATCACCAGCACAGTGACAGCACTCTTTGCAGGGCTATGATGGCCTCAGGAGATCCTTCCCTGCTTGGGCACTACTTCTTTCTGCTTCCTTTTCCCCCCCTATATACAACACACATACATATATACATGTATTTGGTAGATAACTACCAAATACATGTATATATGTAGGTGTGTTGTATATACACACATATATGCAAAATTATCTATGTGGTCTTTCTACCACAGTATGATTTACTATTCTCCCTAAATAACATTAAATTTAAAAAAAATTAAATTATAAAATATATAAAAGCAAAATCATATTATAAAGTTACATATTCTACTTTATACTCCCGTGATTTGTGAACTAGTAATAGGCACTGCACACATGGATCCTTTTCTAGCCAGACAACTGGTGTTTGCAATATGATTATGTAACCATTGTATCAGAACAACTCCTTTAATTTCTCCATCTAAATATTCAAATAGAAGTTTGTCAAAACTTGGTTATGACTTCCTGCAGGAGATAATATCAAGATTCTGCCTGCAAAATATTTAGGAAATATCTGTTTATGGCAGGAAATATAAGCTACATTTCCAGTTGGAAACACAGGTTACATTTCACTGTGTGTACTCAAAAACTAGCCAAGTTGCCTTGGCTCTCTCCATTGCTATTCAGGAAACAAGGACACCTCCCAGAAATACTAATCCTTCCATTTTAAAAATAACAACCATACACACATCTAAGATATCTGTGGCAAAATAGTGACTGTCACCTTCTTCTGATTCCAGAGGGAGCCTGGAGGATAGGCTTTGGCTGTACATCTAAGGAAAAATTCAGTTACCTAAGCAAAGGTGTCTGGTGCCATTTTGGATGCCTGGATTATGCAGGACCCCTGCATAGGACTGGCAGGTACTGCAAAGGATATATGAAGGTTCACTTAAGTTCTAGAGAGGCAGCTGGAGTCCAAACAAAACACCTTGAGGCACCTAAAATATCTAAGAAGCACTATTACATTGCCTTTTTTATTTTAAGCTCTCTTGATTGCATCACCTGTATTGACAAGAACAAGACTCAGTTGTTTAAATTTCAGGAGCTGGTGTTGTGTCTAAAACCTGGGCACGGAGACATGGCAGAGGAGATCTGCACCAACCTGGACTGGAAAACACCAACATTGCAGGAGATCTGCACCAACCTGGACTGGAAACAGGAGGACAAGTATGAGACTGTGAAACCAAAATGACAGTAGACACCTTTGCTCAAGCATCCACATTCTGTTCTAGACCTCCATTAACTGCACTTGTAGAGTTTAGCAATCCAGCTCTCACTTAGACATCTAATGCTATAAATCTCAATTTACATAAATGGAATCCACCAAATTTTTTATCATATTAAGTAAGATGTGACAGATTTCATTAACAGAAGCATGATGTTCTGCACCCTCAGAACTTCAGGTGAAGTATGGATTAATTCACCTAAAAAAAATTTATTTGTGTATCCCTGTCAAGGAAAATAGACAATATTTAGTCTCAATGAGTAGTAAGTTCAGTCAACCTTCGGGCAGCAACTAAAAGAGCTTGTCAGAAAGATGTCAAAATTGCTTTAAAAATCAGCAGGCACCCAATGATGTCCATATGCATACTTGCAGTTTTATAAAGGCACATGCATAAAAATAAAAATTACAGTGTTAGCAGAGAAGAGATTACATCTTTTTTAGAGTGACAGCATAGAATAAATGACATCTTTTTCAGAAACAACAACTCATCTGTTTTAAGGTCTGACTTTATGTCAAACTAATTTTCTGACTACAGTATTCTTAAAGCAGCAGGACAACATTATAGCAAATGATACCTCCTGGGTTTTGCTGGTTTAATTTTATAAAAATTAGAGCCTTTGAAAAACCCTAGATGGACAACCCTGAAGCCCTCTCTATAAACAAAGACAATGCAGACAGCACTTCTGAGAGCAGTAGCCCGTTTCCTATTCTCTGCAAAACATTATCTCTAAGAAGAAAGGTTCATTTTTGCACTAATCCCCTTGTTTTCTCCATCCACTTTAAAGCATTATTTCCCATAAACTATGAAACACATTCTAAAATTATAGTAAAATGAAAGTACAGTACTTTGCTCTTCCAGCTATAATAATGACTTTAAAGAGGGGGTTATTTGGAGAATCAAAGCATTGATTATTTAACTTCCTAAGATACAGAAGCATTTAGATGCTTGAAAATTGAATGCCTGGAACTAACGCATTTGATTCACAGACCAAACATTCAAGAAGAATCAGACTGTTTAAAAAATTGCAAATTGTGGTCACTTGTCTGAATGGAAATAGGCTGACATACTAGCAAAAGCACAAGAACTATTTCTTTTTCAATTCATGTAATGTGAGCAAAACACCTAAAAACACAGCAAAACCAAAATACAATCAACCTGAATAATGAAAAATGACAAAATTTATGGCTAAGTTATTGAAACCTGGCAACAGTAATCTTCCATACTCTTTATTTGTAAGATGGCTTACAGTATATTCTCAGTATTGCATCTGTTTTTATTATTGATCAGTATTTTGTTTGGAGATTTATATTTCTGTACAATTTATAGTGGTTTTAAATGCAGTTATTGGGAGTAGGCACAACAATAGGTAGGTGCCTAAGTATCCAGTTACACATATCATTTGTGAAATAGGCAAATAATTATGGGAGAGTATGTACAGGTTAAGCAGGGGAGTAAAGCACACTGACATATAGATATAGACATATGTGCAGGTAATTAACAGACTGCAGCCCTTCCCTGAGCAATGCACTTCTTATATGCAACTTCATTAATTCCCCCTTGCTACCATATATATGTAACTTAAATTTTAAATATCTAATCATGTGATTTTTATAACACAGAGGTTTACAATTTCACTAATGCTACTCAATATTTTCAAGATGTTGTGAAATCAAATAGAAACTGCTTATTTACAACTTTTCAGTAAAACAAGTCAATGATCTGCAATTCTGATACTTGCATCTGTCCTCCTGATCCAGCTTAGCATTTCAGCATCAAAAATAAAGACAATGTTAATCATTTCATGTAATACAAGGAAGATGTACATGGCTACCAGTAAGTCTATTCTAAAAAATATCTACAGGTACCCTGGATGTATAGGCAAAGGACTCTTAGTGATTTTCAACAGAAAGACTAAAACCGCACAAATAAATTTTTAAAAGGCTGGAAAGCTTAATAAACAGCTAGCAAATAAAGATTCATAGAGGAATATATTATATATAAACCTACAGTTTGATTATGAATAGAAAAGAGCATGATACAAGCTGTAATTCCTGTAACAAAGAACTGTCATCATGTCACTGAAAGCAATATTACAGGCTGCCTAGAAAGGAGCATAATAAAACTTGCTGTAATAACATTTTATTTATGTCCATAAAATTGAAGAATGGTAAATCTCTGGTTATTTTATTTTTAATACAGAGATGAATTTTAACAAGCTAATTTATAAAAGGTTACATCAGTGTCTAGATTTAAATCAAAGGAATTAATGTCCTCACTACCACAGTTCACACAGAGAAATTTTTGTAACACACTTCAATAGCTGATGAGGCTAAAGGTCAACATTCACAATATCGGTTTGGAATTAAATGAAAGAATATGCCAAAGTTTAAAAGTTTAGTTGGCAACCAGAATGAAGTTCAACAGCTCTGCCTCAGTTCTTCAAACTAACTAGGCCTTTTTCTTCCTGTCCAAATAATAATAAAATAGAATAAATACTTGAGTAATCTTGAAAAGCTCTGTCCCTTCATCCTTATTTGCTGTTCATTGATATATACATTGATACATATTCGCTGTACATTGATATATACAAGAATAAGAATTCTTGCAGACCAGTAAAAAGTTACTTAAAACAAGTAGAAGTAACCAACTCAGGTAGTACCTGAACATAGCTGTGCCTAGTCAAAGATGACTTCTTTTCCTTGGAGGTGAGACAAGCTTAGCTGAAATGCTGGTTGTAGTAAGGTGTTTATCAATCAAAGCCCTTCCTGCTCATTTTCCTGAAGTAAACTACTACAGTTTTTATAGTAAAGGTACTCTAGCAACTTGCTTCAGAAACACATCATTTCTTTCTGTTGCAAGATCTGTATTGATGTTTTTCATATTTTGCATTGCTCCATAAGAGGGCACAGAAAAAAGCTGCCACTTCTCTGCAGCTGCTCTGGCAACTAATGGGCAAGAGTGGGCACTGACTCCTGGGGCAGCTAGAAACTTAAGCACTTGGTGCTTTGGGGACAAACTGACCATCTTCTGGAGGAGCTCCTGTATCACTGAGGATCTGATTACCCAGCCTAGCATAAGAAGTAGTGTAATTACTTACTTTTCCTTATACCCTTGCTACAGTGGGTTGGACAAATTGTTATTTAAACCTAATAGGCTTTCCTGCAGCTAGGAAAAAAGAAAGAAAAAGCACAAAAAGCAGTATACATCCCCTCATTTTCTTCCCAATCTCAGGATGCCTTTCTCTGATATTTATTGCCTCTCTGGCACTTCACAACACAGTGTTATATATTAATTTAATGAGTCATGTAATGCTTCCCTAAGACTGGAACATATCCAGAGGTGGGGAAGGTGGCAGTGGGGATAGTGAAGTCGGATTTTTCAATTACGCTTCAGAGAGAATCTTTCATTCAGCTCCCTTTTTTTTCACTTGATAGGAAATCCTACAGGTACAGAAAACCCTGTCAAATACATGAGGTGTCTCTGCAGTTGCCTGAATCTGCATGAAGCCTAAGATAAACTCTTGTAAGTAAGAACTATCTCATTTTTTTCCCTCCTGAATGAGTAGAAAAGCTGGCATTGGTGATACTTTTAACTGCAAACAGGTAACTGTATCTCTGTCAAAAACATTTGTTAGAAGATGAGAAGTAGAGCAAAAGTTTCTCTCTCAGAATTTCAAGTAGAGGGGGCTGAAAGTAGTGGCACGATTAATGAAAATACAGGGAACATGTATCAAGCCAAGATACGCCAGCATGTAACACTGCAACAGTGCATTGAAGGAGAGGTAGTGCAGTGTTAGCATCATATGTACTACAAGAGAGCTCAGCTTCCAAATGTATACATATTATTTTTAATGCCATAAAGGTAACTACAGCATTGCAGAGTGACTGGCCTTTCTACACTAGGTTTGCAAAAGGAAGAATACAAGGAAAAAAAACCTGAGACACAAAGGTAAGGAGTAACTTCCTGAGGAGCATGAAAAATTCACCTCAGATTTAGGATTAGGACAAGAAACAGAAATTGTAGCTTCTAACATTGAATCATCAAGGTATACAGACGAGAGGATCAAAACGCAGAAAAGCACTAAACACCTCCCTGTCCATCGGTGAACACGACAGCCCACACAGCATCACTTTCCGAGACAAGACTGGACTACTATTCCTCCCAAGTCCATTCACAACCGCGCCGGCTCTGGGTGCTCATCAAACCTTAAAGCACTCGCACATGTCAGAGTTTACCCACAGACAACCTGGGCTGATCGGTTTTTTTGCCCTGAAGCGCGCAAGAAATAGTGAGATGTCGATAGCCGCGGCCCTCCACCACCGGCCCCGGCAAGTCCGCATCCCGCTCCGCATCCCGCCCCGCATCCCGCCCCGCATCCCGCTCCGCATCCCGCGGGCGGCGAGGCCGCGGCAAGTGCCGGGGGCCCGGCGGAGCAGCGAGCTCCGGCCGCCCGGGGCTACAGCAGGAGGAGAAGGCGGCTTGGTGCAAACCGGCGGCCCGGCACACTCGCGGAGACGGCCGCCGGCAGTGAGAGTGGAGAAGGGGGGAAGGAGGAAAGCGCGTCTCCAGGGAAATAAAGTTTTCAAGCGAAGAGGGCAGCGCTCGGAGCGCCGCGCAGCCCCGCGGCCGCCCGCCGAGACAGCGGCGACTTGGTGAGAAACGAGGGACGGGAAACGGGCGGCCGTGACCCTGGCGACAGCCCCGCCGCCGGCCGGGCTCGCCCGCCACTCACCATGTTGACTTCGGAAACCATGTCGATGCTGGCGATGTCGATGTTCATGCCCACGCAGACGGGCGGACCTGCAGGCAGAGCAGACCTTTTAGCCGGCGGCGAGAGGAGCCGCGGCAGCGCGGGCGGGCGGGGTGGCCGGAGCCGCCGTGCGGGAGCGGCGGCAGCACCGGGGACAGCTGCGGGGGCGGGGGAGATCGCCGGACGGCCAGCCCGGGCAGGGCGACTCACCTCCGAAATCCGGCCGGAGGCGGATGTCGTAGCCCTTCAACAATTTATCCACAGTTTCTTTCACGAAGGACATGTTGCCGGGATCGTTCACACTGTGGGGAGAAAGAGACGGGGGTGTCGGGCGGGAGAGGCAGAAACCGGGGTGCGGGGGGCCAGGGGCGACGGCGGGAGCGGGGCGGGAGGGGGAGGGCGGGGGGAGCGCATCAGCTTGTTCCCCTGGAGAAACGCATCCCCCGCCGCCGCCGCCGGGGCACGCTGGCTCCTACCTCTGGGCGCAGCAGACCACGGCCACCAGGACGGGAGCAGAGAAGATCCCGAAGATCCTGCCTCTCCCAAAGCCCCACATCCCTCCGCTCCACGCTCCCTTCGCGCAGCAGCAGCAGCAGCCGCCGCCGCGATCCGGCTGCCCCGGCTGCTGCTGAGGAAGAGGCGGAGGCGACAGTCCCCGTTCTCCCCCCACTCGCCCTCCCTCCCCAAAAAAAAAATCCCCCACCCCCTGCCCCAGCACCACCACCCGGCCCGCGGGAGCCGCCCGCGCACCCGGCTGCGCTGCCCCGCGGCCGGACGCCGCCGAGCCCCGGAGGAAGCTGCCCTCCGCCGGAGCCCGGCCAGCCGCCTCCCCTCCGCCCGCCGCCGCCCGCCCCGCCGCCTTCCCGCCAGCCGGGAGGGGAGGGGACGGAGGGAGGGCGCCGCCGTCCCTCCGGGCGGAGAGCCCGAGGTGGGGCGGCGGGGGAGCGGGGCTGGCGGGGCCGGGACCGGCAGCGAGGGGCGGTGGCTCCCCGGGCACCGCCTCGGGGCACGCCCGACCTCGGCACGGCACCGGCCCCGCGGTCCTGCCCGGAGACGGACGGCCATGGTCACCGGCAGCCCCCGCGGGGTCTCCCCGCAGCCGGCTCCTTCTCCCCGGGGTAGGAGCGGGACTGCGGGGCTAGGGCAGCCCGCAGGGTCCCCCCTGGAGCCGGGTGAGCAGGGGCTGCCCGACGCCGTGCCTCTGTCCGCCCCTGCCCCTCGGCCTGCCCCTCTGTTTTGGGGACTGTGCCCACCTGCCCTGTGGCGCATCCTGGGAGCGGTGCCCGGGGTGAGCCGCTGGGGCGGGAGAGGGAGCTGGCCTGGCTACCCTGCCGCGACTTGCAAGGGCCTGAAGCTGTCTCTGCCCGGCCAGGGATGTGGTGTGCATGTAGAGGTGCCGGGCCTGAGGCTCCCTCAGCCGTGCCTGCGAGGGTGCCAGCTGCGCTGGCAGAGATGGACGTGCTTTGCCAGGCAGACGCTCTGCTGGGTTCAAAACGTGTGTAGCCAGGCTTGTCATACGGGACAGGAATGAAGGGAAATGGCACTGGTACCAGAGATGTAGGGTGAGAGTTGTCTCCTGTGAGCTTCCGGATGCTCTCAACTTTGTATAAAACATTGGTTGGGGAAAGACAGCACAGTAGTTATTATTTTCAATCTTCTTCCATGCTAATTAGTACTTTCAGCAGGACTTATTGGCATGGAAACAGAAGAATGTTGACCTAGGGATATTGGCTTTGGTTGCAGAGGCAGCTCCTCACCACCTCACCAGCTCTTCACCGTGCTCTATGAAAGTACAGACATGCCCTTGGCCAGCTTCTGATTCTGGTTACATTGCAATCAACGGCCACTGGTCCATCACAAAGCACAACATTTCAGTAGCCAAGAGAGAAAAGCTTTGTCTTTCTTTTGCACTTTATCTTTTAACACCTCTTTTTCCTTCCACACATTCTCTTTCCTTATAGAAACTGCTGTGAAAGGATGGACATTGAGTAATGCCGTTCTGTTAGCTACAGGTGAGAAAACATGGATGACTTTTCCTCTCTCCTCAGCAAATTACTGAAAAGAAAGACAAGTGCAATCCATTGTCCTGACCTTGTTGCTGTTACAGTTAATAATAGAGATCCAAATAAAAGAAGGAGCAGGCTCAGTTTTAAAAACAATATCAAGCTCGATAGGCAATGAAGGAAAATGTAAGAGAAACTGAGTGTTCCCAAATCTTGTGATTTCATGTTAATATTTGGATTTTTAATAGTGCCATAATTACTATGATTATAAAGTAAGTGAAAATCTCAGCATTTATTTAAAAACCTTATTAGGCTTATGATGAAAGCTTGAGAGTTGTGGCATGAAGCATACATGACTCAAGGGTTCAAAAATGAAAAGTCAAATAATAAGTAACTATGCAAGTAATTTTAACACACTGGGTCCTGATGGTTTTTTTAATGCTTTAGATGGGCGGTATTGAAGACCAGTTCTTTCAAAGACCTCAGAGGGAGTGAATGTAGGAAAGGGTACTAATTCAATTCTGTCCCCCTAAATTCTGAAAGAAATTATTAACACCAAAGAAAATATTTCCTATGAAGAGTTTAACATGCTTTAAAAGCATGTTTAAACACTAATAACTTTTCTTAAATAGATTTTCAGTTTTATAACAGAAATAAAAAAAGTTAAAGAGCACTATTTCTGATTAATGTGCTCTCCTGGTACTTTGGAAACACATCTGAGGTAGGAATGAATCAACAGTGCTGTAGAGTCTGTCATATTTTATCACACTTCATTTAAGTATTTGTCTTCTTGATCTTACAAAGCAACCATTTACTTGGGAACAGCATAAAGATAATCTAGGCTGGAGCTGATGGAACATGGAAGTATTTAGTTGGTTATGGAGCTTTTGTTCCTTGGGACTCTGGGTTCAGTTAGGCTTAGCAGTAACTGAAAGATGTTAAAAACTATAAACAATCAATGAATTTCATGAAAGGTAAAAATCATCTTGACTTCTCTGTGACATGGCACTTGCAGTTAAAGTAGCACTGTGGGTTTTGTCTGCAGGAAAGGCTCATAAATAAGCTTCTGTGGCAATGGACTGGAGGTTAGACCTAGCAAAGACCTGCACCAGGCACAGTATTAAAGGAAATAGTGGAAGACCAGACTTTTGGGAAGCTATTTATGTGGCCAATAAGGAAAAAATAGGCACAGAAATAGATTCCTTGTCCTGCCCCAGAATTCAACATCCTGACTTTGCTTCTGGAATTAAGCTCCCAAACATCTCCTTTTAAAAGGCAAGCAGATCATTTCAAGGCATGGCTGGAACTTTTATTCACTAAAGCAAAACTAAGCATCCAGTCACAACCTGTAGATTGTCTATCAAAGAAAATCCAGGGATGTATCTCCTGAGTTAAGCCCAGACTCCAGGATCACAGGGTAAACTTTTGTTTTTTGAAATGTCCACAATCTCAGGGTAAACTTTTGTTTTTTTGAAATGTTCCACTTCTCAGCAAATAGTTAAGTAGGAGAGAGGGAAGGAGTTAACATTACTCTGTGGCCTAGTGGTTTGGCTGTTGCCTGGGAAGTACTGTTATTTCATAAATAATCCAGCGATTCATGAAATAATTACTGGGTAAAATAAATCAATGTTCAGTGGTATAAGGAACAGAACCCAATTCTCTCCTGCCTTTAGGTGCCTTCATCATTGTTCGTTCTCTCTCCTTGCTCTTTTTTCAATGTACAGTCTTACTGTCCCAGTAAAACTATCCCTGTAAAATATGAGACTTTGAACATTGTAGTTCAGGGACTAAAATTCATCACATTTTCTACAACTTTGGTGAATGTTCCAGCCTCTGGGCCACTGGAAAGTTAAGATCTATGCTCCTGATCAAATTTTGTTCAATGAGGCAAGCACAGTGTGTTTTCTTTAATTCCTCAGCATTGCCAATATTGTACAGGCCACTTCAACAATGGATAAGTCTAAACTGCAAAGGTGAGCATTATGTGTGAAGGAGCAAAAGGATTGTCCTTGCTCCAATGCAAATAAGTGTGGAAGAATGCAACTGCCAAGTCTACACATGAAAGAAGTCCTTGGGGAAGTTGGATTATAATGGATTCATCAACTATGCCTGGGTTAGCAGGTAAAGGGGCTGGTCTCTAGAGCAAAACTCATTGCTGGGGATGTGCCTAGTCTCTGGAGCAAAACTCATTGCTGGGATCCATGCCATACACATTTGTTGTTTTCAGTTTGATTTTTTTTTTTACCCCATTAGGAAAAGTGGGGAAATCTGGACCACTAGACTAAATGCTCATTAGCAGTTCGAGCAATGTGCTGCTGGGGTGCATTTTTCTACTTACAAAAGGAGTTTGAAAGGAGTCATGTTCATGTACTCTGAGACTGCTCTGAGATGTGAAACAAAGCACAGTAAGTGGGAATGATCAAGTGATTCACTTTGCAAGCACAGTCCTGGTCTGCAGTAAAATGCTATGTAGATGCATCCATCATCCCATTTCAGAAGGAGCTGGAACAGAGCACACTCAGCCCTTGTCAAAGGACAGAAATGGTTGAAGGCAGTGGAATTGGAATGAGAAGCGACTCAAAATTTTGGAACAAATTCCAGTTTCCTTCATCATTGTCAATACTAATGGAGACACAGCAGAGGAGGCAATGACAGGAAGGGTAAAGAAGAGGAGAGAGGTCTGCTCACAACTGATGCATTTGCAGTGCTACCACTATCAGTCACCAGATGCAGGAGAAAGCCTGGCTTGGGAATCAGGGAAGAAGTATTTGATCATACCATGCAATACATCACTGAACTCCTGCACTGGAAAGTGGTGCTAGGGGTTTACCTGACAAAATGAACTTAACTCCACTTAGAGACTGAGGTCAGAATCACTTATCAAATATTTTCTTTTTCATTTTCCTTTCTGGCTTGTCTGTCATTGAACTGATTTTGACAAAGATCCAGTCTTATCCTGAACCAAACTGCAATCACAAAGGGTTCAGAGATACAAAAGAGAGAGAGAGACTGAAACTAAAAGTAAGTGGGAAGAATTGCTTTTATGGCTGAAATGTTGTCTTCTGAGGAAAAAAGGACATTAATCTTACTAGGCTGAGACCCATGCTGCTGCTTACCTACACTGCCTTGCAGCAATTTTAATAGCCTGCTGGTTTAACCTGCTGAGAAGGTGTAATTAATAAAACTGGCTGGGAAAAAAAGCACAAGAAAAATTTCAGCTCTTTTTTTCTTTTTTCCTAAACCTGACTTCTTTTTCACTTTATGAAATAAAAAGTTGAGGATCATTTTTGTCAAAATACTATACAACAGAAAATTAGTATTTCCTTCACAAAGCTCAATTTTCCTATTTTCTGCCCTGCAGTATCTCAGCAGAAACAGAGCTTTAGAGTGACAGACAGATGCTGGGAAGCATTAGGGCTTAAGGAATACTCTGCACTTTGGCAGTTTTACACTGTGTTTTGCCCATTCAGATAAAGAGCAGTGGTTGTTGGACATACTCTGTGAGGAGAACAAGATTATGTTTATTTACTATATATATTTATCAAAAATTGTGTGTAATATTTGCTGTTGGGTAATACTCAACAGTTTATTTAACTGACAGTGAGTTTATACTCATTGTCCCCATTTCTGTCAGACAGATTGAAAGCAGCCTTGCATGAATGCATTTGCTTTGGTTGTATAATTTGCTGGTTTACATTTAATTATACAGAAATATTAATGGTCTAATGTCAACAGTTCTGATGTAGTGGAGATCTGAATGTTTCAGTGGGCCACATAAAGAATAAGTTATTAATTCATAGGAGTAATGGGGAAAATTTGCCTTTAATAAGAGGCTTGACCCAAATTGTCTTGAACAGCTGTTTAAATTTCAGATGGGTATTTTTTCTTCATATTCAAGAACATAGAACAAAAATTTGAATTATCTGAATGAATTTAAAAGAGTATTCCTGCAACATTCCATTCCATATGCGGCAAAACCTCTGGATTATGCACATAGTGAGTCAGACACGTCAAAATAAAAATCCATTGACACTTTGGCAGAGGAAGATATAATCATGGCTCTTTATAGCTCACATTTTTTCATCATAAAGATTAATGATTATGCACTGAAATAACACAAATACATTAGAGAAGCCTATCGTGCATTAGAAATACTATTCTTTTAAGTCTCTGTCTGGATAAAAACAGAGTCTTTTGAGAAAAACAGATAAGTAATTGAGTTATGACATTTAAAATTTTTTTTACTGTTACTGCAGTTGAGGAAGTGCTATTTTATATAGGACTTTGTGTTAAGTTTCAACTTGAGTGGATTCATCTAAATCCCTTTGGCAGGAGCACATTATTCTTAACAAAACAGTATGCAATATGTATACCTTTTTTCTATAAAGCTATATCAGAAGGATGTAGTCCATATATTTGTATTTTCATATTTATCAATGCCTTTATGAACCTTATTTGCGTTAATTATTGGTTATGCAATTTTTTACTAACAGCAGCCAGAATTCCAAGTTAAGATCCCAGCCGCCTTTTGCAGGAGATTGTACAGAGTGAAGAAGACAAGCATGAGTTGGTTGAATTGCTTATATTTAATATTATGTATATTTAAAGGAAGATCAAGCCAGGATCCTAACTGATGCATCTGTATTAGGACTGGCTAAAACACCAAGATGTTGGTTCCTGGCATTTTCATCCAAATGTCCCTTTGAATTTTAACAGAGGAAAAGAGGAAAGACAAGGAAAAAAAGGACCAAGAGGAGGGAAGTGCAAGCACTTCCACATAAAATAGGATAAGCAATGAGAAGGAAGTGAAGTGAAATTTGTTCATTATCTAGACACCACTGAGGAAGTGAAAATCCAGGGTAACAAAGAAAAAGCTATGGGTAGAATAAAGTGAAAATCTGATGTATCTCTTGCTCTTATCCTTTCAGAAGGACACAAATACTTTTTTCCTTCCTCTTAGGAGTGCCCTTAACAGGAACCATTCTATGAAGGATGATGGGGAAGGAAAGGCTTCAGAATGAGGAGGGGTGCTTATGCAGAGGCTGCATCCACAGCCTTCCACTGCCAGGGCACAGCTCTCTGCTGGTCTCTCTAAATGCATCCTCTTCTCTCCAGGCTGTGCCAGCTAGCCCTTCACTCTCACTCCCCAAACACTGGCATCAGGAGCAGACACAGTTAAGCTCATAATACACAGATCAGGATGGTGGGCCATATTCTATCTGGGAAATAACATGTAAATTAAGCTGGTTGTGTAATGGTATTTCTTTGTCATATGCAGTGTACACAGAGGAGGAAGTCACTATATTTTAGGGGAAATCATTATTAGGTATATATAGAATTGTGTGTGATGGGTTAAAATATTTTTCATTTTGCCTTAAAGATTACTTTGCAGCTCTGGAAAAAAAAGGTTAATAATAATTTTTTAACATTTTGAAGGATTTACATTCTATTACACATAATAATCACATGCTTAAAGTAATTTTAGTAACTCACCTTGTGTCATAAATTGCATATAATTTTTTGTTTTCTTCAACTGCATTCCTAAAAAGAGAGAAAAAGAGCATATTAGTTACATGCCTTGTGTCCATTGCCAAAAAAACCCCCTTGTTTATGGCTCTAAATATTTTCAGACCATCATTGTAGAACCTAGAAGTGGGAAAAAAATAACCTATAAATTGACTTGTTCAACCCCTCACATGACAAGATTGTAATAATCCTTTGGAAATTGCCTAAGTGGGTTTTTAATTATAGATCCATGACTCTGTTGCCAAGAAATGAAAAAAGAAAAAAATAGTAACTGCTTTTGTGAAAAACACAATGAAAAGATATGTTTTTGATAGAGCTACAGGAATAATTTTCAGCAATGCTTTCCAGTTGATCCAGATGAACATTATCCAATTCAGTTATTCATTATTTTTTTAATAAATGAAACTAAAGAAATACATTGAAATCTAATGCACTGTACTTAATGTGAGTAAATAATTTAATGCTGATATTTTGAATACTTTTAGGCATGATTAAACATTGAGGTTCATATAAAAAAAGCATATTGAAAATTCAAAGCTAGAGTCTATATTTTTGAGCTTTTTATAATTGAAATCCACATGACTTTGCAAAACACATTTTGCATTCTTTAACTGTAAAAAAGAGGGGTTTTTTCCCTGGACTTTTCTGTTGAACTGTTCCTGAGCATGTGGGGGGAAAAAAGTACTCTTCTGAAATAGTGCTAGTGATTTGAGGGAGAGCAAGAAATGTTGTCTGAAATGTGTTGGCTTTGCTGGAATCAGCAATAAAATATAAGTTTTAGCTAAGTAGTTTCTGAGAAGGCGTGATGAATCTAAGAGGCACTCCATAATAAGTATTGATTTGTATCTTACAATCTGATTTATGTCTCTGTACATTACTTCACCTGTCTACTTAGAGAAGTTAAGGAGAAGCAACTGAAAGCATGGGGTGAATGATCCTGAGTTTGGATGCATTAAGCTCCACTTGCATGGGAAAGTTAGATGCTGGGTTTGGTCCCTGTTCCTGGCGTGGTTATGCCTTTTCCATTAAATATGCACTGGCTAAAGGATGTTAACAGCTGACTTTTGTGCATGCTCAACTCTCTTGTGCATAGGCTAAGGAGATGTGGGGCCTCTCTCGTGTCTTGGATCTCCATGAAATCGCCAGCTGTGTAAAACAGAGTGAGTGCTGCTGAGCTGGCCTCAAATTGGCTGCCAACACCGGGTCCATTTAAGGTGTCCTGAGGTACCTGAGACACTGCAGAGAGTTGCCAGTTACCCCACAGGACCTACAGGACACCCACACCCTACTGGAGAGTTAATTGGAGTTCCAGGGGGACACCTTGGAGAATTCCAATGTCTCAGAATGCTTGTGTGTGGGAAGAACTGGTCTGAAACTCTCAGGTCAGATTCCACCCAAGAGAAGGATCCCCAGCTTTCTGTACAAAGGCTACATTAACTGAGTTGACTAGATCTCTGTTGACATAATGGGAACGCCCAGGTCTTGTGTAGACACCTACGCCTAATCTTCAGATTAATCCTACTCCAAATATCAAAATATCTTATGTTATTTTGATTGTTCTAGCATCAAGATTCACAAACCACATTGCTCTGGATTTAAAGATCATAGTACTGGATGCCTGCAACCACACCTGGGCGTGCTCTGTTGGGCTTTGATGGATATTCTCAAGTACAGTTTCATTTATTCTCCACACTTCTTGGCTCTCTGTTCCTCCGTGACCCCCACTGGGTAATTTCTTGAGCTCAGCAAAGGAGAGAGAAGGGGAGGAATAGCAGAGAAGTAGCATCTGAAACCTGAACACTGACCAAATATATCTCCTGATTATAGTTAGGCATCTCATATTGGTAGAGTCATATGGTCAATGCTGAGACAAGGAGATGGCTGGGCTCTTTTCTGAAGTGCACATTGCAACGTGCTGCAAGGTACTGGAACATCCACTGCATTTGCAGAGGCTGGGTCCAGAGACTCAGGGAGCAAACTTAGCCTTCATCATCCTTTAGGGCTATGCTCCCAAACACAGCCAGTGACACCTGGGAGACAGACACAGCTCAACTTGTAACCATGACAACTGGCATGGGATTTAACAGCAAACTAGCTATGGGTGGAAGAGGGCACTACTTCTAAATGAAAACCTACAGTATAGATGGAATAAGTATCTGGTTTCCATGTCATTGCCTAAATAGATCCATACCCATGAGATAAAAAGAAATTTGAATACAATAGAGTTTTCTTTAATTAGTAGATTTGTGAAAATTTTCAGAACTGGGCGAAACATCATGTGTGGCCACTCTGTGTTTATAACTTTTGACATCCATCATCAAAAATGCCAGTGGCAGAATGGAATTAGCTTCCTTATTGGTAGAGAGATGACAATGGCAAAAGGAGATCAGGAAAATAAACATCAGGCAAATGTAACAGGAAAGAATCAAATTTGATCTTTTAAGTGTTGAAGTTTCACAATCAGCTTTTATTCAGACTGATAATGCACTCCATTTTTTTCTTCTCTTGCAAAAAAATGCAGACACATCTTAATGTTGAAATTCTCTTATTCAGCAGAGTAGTAAAATCATGTGGTCCCTGCATTGAAAAATGCCTTCTTGTGAATGAGGATTAAATGGAGTTCAGGAGTCTCCTAGTGTGGCTCTGTCTGCCTGGCACCAACAGAAGACATACTTCTGAAAGTATTACAAAATTAATTCCCCCGTCACAAAAGCATCACATTAAAAGTACTTATATTAAAAGCACTTTGTTGTATATGAATATCATTATATAATTGATTATTCCCATTAAAATGCTTTGCCTCCTTATCACAACTTTAATAAAAGAACAAAACTGCTTTGAATATTATGCATGCACTTGCCTAGAGCCACTATTAAGCAGAGAGGCTCTGTGTGCAGCCAGGCAGTTGTTGATGGTAAATCAAATGGAGGGCATATGGTTTCAGTATGGCTGCTGGTGGAGTTTTTGTTGCTAGAAAGAGATAATGTTTTGCATTTAGGATTATTAAAGTAACAGAAATAGTAGTTTATCTTTTCCCCTTTTTTTTCCTTTCCAGCTCTCTTGAAGGTCCACTAATAGAATACAGAAAAACATGCTAGGAACAACCCATGCTGGAATGTTAGGACTTCCCTGAACTCCAGACTTAGAATGTTGTGTGTTTTTTTAAAGACCACACAATTTCTGGATGATACCATGAGTCAGAATGCCTCTGGTTGGGATTCCTCCTTGCTGATGTAAGCATAGAGATTAAATGTGTAAGTCTGAGCCAGTTACCATGGACTACTTTAATAATCAGTGAGGACAGCAAATGCAAGTCCAAAGACTGAAAGAAACTCCAGAGGGTGAAATAGACTAAAATAGTGTAAATGAATCACCCTCCAGAAGTACCTAATAACTATGAACACATAGCCCATAGCTATCAAGACATCTAACTTTTGGGTAGGTAGTATTGCCTAAGATATATCCCATTTATGTGATTTAATGGGAATGAAGGAAAGATCTGTTTCAGTACATTGAGCATATTGCCCTACAAAAGTTTATTAGACCAAGATGTCTTTAGGTTGGAGTTCCATGAAGAATATCTCTGCTAATGTCAAGTGGGCAGCAAAGAAGCAGAAAAGTTGCTAAGTTAATACTTTATTTCTGGACTTTCTGGAGGCTTTTATCCAAATGGAAGTAGAATTTTAAACAAGGATCATCCTTTCTGTATTAGGGGTGCAATACAAAGCAGTGGCAGTGAATGAGAGGCTGGACATTACCCAGCAATGTGCATTTGGAGCCCAGAAAGCAAATTGTATCCTGGGCTACATGAAAAGCAGCATGGCCAGCAGGGTGAGGTGAGACCCCACATGGAGTGCTGCATCCACCCCTGGGATCCCCAGAACAGGAAGGAGATGGACCTCTTGGAGCAAGTCCAGAGGAGGAGCACCAAGATGATTGGAGGGGTGGAGAACTTCTCCTATGAGGAAAGGCTGAGAAAAGTGGGGTTTGCTCAGTCTGGAGAAGAGAAGGCTTTGGGATGACCTAATTGCAACTTTCCAGTACCTAGAGAACATATAAGACAGATGGAGAGGTAGTTCTAGCAAGAAGATGTAGTTACCATACAAAGAGAAATGGATTCTGACTAAAAGGGAGCTCATCTAGATTGAATATTAGGAAAAAAAATTCAAACTATGACACTGGTGAGATACTAGAATAGGTTGTTGAGGGTGCCCAATCCCTGGAAGTGTTCAGGGCCAGGCTGGAGGGGGCTCTGAGAAACCTGGTCTAGTGGAAGGTGTCCCTGCCCATGTAAGGGGATTGGAACTAAATGATCTTTAAGGTCTCTTCCAACCCAAATCATTCTATGATTTTATACCTCACTGCTGTTGAGTCACAGGATGCTTAACAAGGACTCCTGACATTATGTATCTAACAAAATGATTCAGCATGAAAATATAGATACAAAGGCTAATTTTATAGCTTGTTAGACAATGATAAGCGTAAGGAAGTGAGATATTTTAGCTTCAGATTTGAAAGCATCTGAACATGGAAGGCCACTACTGAGAGAAAAATACTTGCTTTTTCTTCTTTGGGAAGATTCTCAGAGTACATCTCACACAAGTTATTTTCAAACAGGAAGAAAAAAACTGTGATGCTAAACTCCCTCTCCACTGGCTCGGGGAATGTACACCTCATGTTTGAGCCTTATTCACTTTGAAATGAAGAAAATAGAGCTGCTGGTTGAGCCAGCATACACAATAGAGCCGAGCGAAGCCCATTTTACATGGCTTTGGTGCAATAACTATTGGTTACAAAGGCAAAGCCCAACTGTAAATTTTCCTCCCTAGAACAGCTGATTTTAGGCTTCTACCTCAGGACTGTTCAACCCACTTTGCAAACTCTCCCTCCAGAAACTTCAGAAGCAGTGAGGCACTTGCATCAATGAGTCAATAAAATTCACTTTTCCTAGGAGGTTCAACCCTTGCTCACCACGTTAGGTATGCAAGGGCATCACTGTCACATAGCGTGATAGGCACTAACTAATTATTTTTAGTACCTAGAAGCCTATCAAGAAAAGTAAGAAAGTACAGACTAAAATGTCAAATGCAAAAATGGGAAACTGTGTTTAAAACTCCCAGGATATTGTAGACACAGTTATTGAATTACCATTGTAGATCTGCTGAAACCTCAGTAAGCAGCAGACGATGGAAGTTTTTGCTATAAATATGAGATTCACATAGCTATCTCTTATTTTTTAAAATATAAATTAAGTGGATGCAAGCCAAGTTTTCATAAATAATGCCAAAAATGTTTATGTATGAGCAGCTTAAACTATGTAGCTCTAGCTGAAATAAATGTTTCAGTGAACATGATTTTGAACATGATTTATTCAAATGTTATGTTAAGTAAGCATTCAATATGCTTTTATGTAATACTGATGCCCAAGTTACATGTAATTATGAAGTCATTATAGCATCCTTGATCTTTCATAACCTCTCTAGAAAATCATTTTTCCCAGCATCAAGCTCCACAAATAGTATGGAAGTGACAATGTCAGATAGTATAAACAGTTACCAGAACAATATTCTTCAGTTCCACTTCTATGAGGACAAGCCAGTCTTGACTCCTTTTGACATCAGCCAGAGATGGGAAGTTTAGTACTGCTCAGAAACATGCCAATGAATTAGCAAGTCTACAAACCCGTTTGTTGGCATTTCAGAGCAAGATAAGAAGGATGAAGCGAGGCTATGTCAAGTTGTAGACTCCTGTTTGCTCACATTTAATCACTGATATTTTTGAGTGTGCCTAGTTCTAGTTCAAGTTCTCTAGTTTATATAGCATTATTTTAGCCAACAAAATTTAATTCCTCTTTTCTTTTTAATGCATTCTATTTTCAAATATAAAAATAATAGGCATAGAGAAAGCCATGAAAACACACAGAAGACCAGTGCATACATTTTCCATTATCTTGACACTGAAGATCTCAGTGTCACTGCAAATAGTTTAGTGAAGGTTCCAGCTCCGTGCTCAGCAGAGGTCAAAAAGGTAAACAAGTGCTAAGAACTATGAGGGAAGTAATGAAACAAAATAGGATCAGTACAGTATTGTAGGAATCTGTGTTCTATCCACAGCCTTGAAGATCCGTGCTGTTCTCTTCCATCTCAAAGAGCTTGAGAGCTCAATAAATGTACAGGAAAGAGCTACAGGGATGAATAGAACTATGGAATGGATTTGGTAGGAAGAACAAGATTTTGGCTGAGACACTTAAGTCTGGAAGGCAGCTGAGGGAGGAGGGAGATGATGGATGTATATGAAGTCATAGGCTGCCTAAATGGCTATTTGCTGTCATGTGTACTAGAAAAAACAGATCATGTGTACTAGAAAAAACAGAGAAGCACTCAGATGATCAGGTGGTCAGTTCAAAGCAAATAATATGAAGTCCTTTATCACATAATGCATAATTAAATTGTAGGGCTCATTGCCAGAGGAAGCTGTGGAGGTCAAAGATATAAATGGGCTCAAGAATCCATTAGACAAATGCATGAGAAGAAGCTCCATCAACAGATATTAAGATCAATGATGTGAATGCACCCTCTGCCTGAGGAAGTCCATAAACCTCAGCCTGCTTGAAAATGAAAGTTTATACCTGGGAAAGAATTGGGTTTTATCTGTGATGTTTTGTATGCCTTTCCCAAAGTACTACTACTGCCCATTGTCAGGTGACAGCAAACTGACACAACGCTGGCTTGATTCACTCTGGGAATGATTATCTTCAGTGCAATCAGAAATACATGTTTCTGGTTTACCATGAGCCAGCAGTTAAATAACTTTTACACCTCAAAATTTCTGTTGTTTTCATTACTACACTCTCCACTGGCCCAAATAAAGCACTGATTTTACTTCTCTTACATCAGAAATTCATTCAGTTGCATATTTTTGATTTCTATCCTTTGATCCACTGAAGCACTTGTATACATCCCAGGGTGATAAAAACTTTGCTAGTGTCCTTCTAACTCTCCTGAGGTATTACAGAGCTGTTGTAAAACATGCATTTACTCAGAAGGAAAAAATTTCAGATGCAGCTAGTGCTCATAAAAACATTTAGAATAAACCTTTTTACATTTTACAGACCAGAATATATGTTCAATAGGCATATCTGTATTATAAAATATGTGATATATATTGAATTTAAGGTGTATTGGGGTTCATGTCAATTTTGGTGGCAGAAGCATTTATGATTAAAAAAAGCCTACTCTCTCAAGCTCTTAAATTCCTTATAAGTGTTTTGATTTGGTTTTGGTTTTGTTTGTTTGTTTTTTAGTTTTCAGAATTAAAGTTAATAGTCTGGGAAAAATAAAAATTAGTTCATTAAAGAATAGCTGATGCCATCCTTGAAAGCCTCATGACTGTGAAGGGCAGTTCCCTTCAAGAGGGATTGAGTTTTCCATGTAAAGTACATGGAGGCAGAAGAGAGCCCTGAATTCTTAATCAGGCATCCTCATGGACATTGTGCATGTTTTTCAATGACCCATATTACAAAATGAAGAGGTCACCTTGGCCAACATCATGACAGTTTTGACTGCAAGCAGGTGTTGCTAACATGCTCTGTGCTGAACTGAGCTGTTGTGCAATAGCCATGCCAAGGAGCACATCAGTTTGACAGGGCCCATTGGATACTCCTAGGTACTTTTATGGTAAAAAAAAATTAGGGTGCCCTTGGTCTCCAAAGAAATTTCTGTGGCTCATCCCTTGGATTTTTAGGCATGCACAAAAAAATAAAAATACTTTCTTTTGTTGGTTTTTCTTTTTGTTGTTGGTTTGATTTTTTTTTAATAATACTATGGAAAAACCCCTGAACTAAGAGAAGGCTTTTCCATTAAAGACTCGACTATTTCAGTCATTTGAAAAAATATCATGAGGAAGAAAAATTTCTTGATCTGTTCTAAAACATGTTAAGTATATGCAGTTGTACACAAATACTTAGAATGGATTATGAATCCCCTGACACAGACTTTTACAGATAAAACTAGTCTCCAGCTATGCATGGAAGAGCAATTTTAAGATGATGAAATCACATACCATCAGATGAAATAATTGCCTGGATATGTACATGGTAATACTTTCTCAAAGGTTGCTACTGCTTTGCAAGTACAGATCAAAATAATTATTCTAAGTGATCTTTAGCTCTTTTGGTTGTTTAGATAGGAGGTCTTTATAAATTCAAAGGCTGTCAGCCCACAGTGTGTCAGGAAACTTGAATTTAAGAGCCCAGCCCTAACATTTACATTCCTCTGTTATGTTTCAGGGTTGGTTGTAGATGTTAAGAATATTGCCTTTGGGACCTCTAAGTGCATTATATCATAGCCTCGAGCTGTACTTTCTTTTATCTGCTCTCCTTTAATCATCAGAAGTTTTGATTAAAAGAGAAACAAGCTGATAAAGGAGCCTATGCATCTTTGCATTTTCCCTACTGCACATCAAGTGTGAGGGTGAGAGAACTGTAAAGTGTAGTTAAATAGTCATGCCAATCTATGAAAGATTGGAAATGTTCTATGAATTGGAAAACATGGAAATGTTCTTTGCTTTAAAAATGCATCAGAAGAACTAACACTGTTTTTATTGTACAGGATTTTGAGATGTGAATCTGAACACTGAAACTGTCCTGAATATATTGGGACATCCCCCTGTCTGTTGCAGTGGTGCTACAACTTTTATTTTCTTTAAATGCAAAATAAACATCCAGTGACATTAGAATGCTCTCAGATCTCCCTCTTGATCTTGATAAATATAAAAAAAAAAGCCAAAAAGCTTTTTAAGGACGAAATTTTAAAATCTACTTTTATTAAAATGATGTTTCAAAATTCCCTCTATCTTTATTGGAAGACACTGTGAAGTAATTAAGTCTGAAAAAACACTTATGAAATCCAGAGCACACATTTCAACACCTCAGTATATCAATAGTTTTACAAACAGTTTTGGATATGCCTGAAGTACTTTTCTATTGCCTGTAAGCAACAATAAAAAAATTCATATTCATACCCCTTTATTCATATCCATTCAGTGTTTAGTCATTCACTAGAATCTCTAAATTGCCTGGCTTTGTTATCATCAGCTTTATAAATTGTTCCATGCATGCAAGCTGGCTAAAAGGCCCTAACATAATTTTCAACTATATTTGGTATTTTTCTTTCAAAGTTCTCAAATGCTGTGTGTACATATATATTAGACATTGTAAAACTGGGACATCTGAAACCTCAGAGAGGAGAGCAGTTATTAATCTCCATTTAAAAATCCCACTTGAGGAATATGGGGCAAACACTACAGAATTAAATCATTTATCAATGTCAGGCTGTGAGTCCCGGTTATAAGGTTTTCCTGGCAGATAGGGAAGAGAATATTAGCCTCATACTAATATTAGGGAAGAGAATATAATGCCTAATACTTTGTGGTAACTTCTAGGAAACATAAATTATATTTTCCCATATAGAAGGCAATTCTACATTTAACACTGCTTTAGACAAAATAAATCAATTAGACCTCTATTTTACAGTATCTCAGACATCCTAATACCCTTAAGCTGGCATGCAGAACTCTTCTATAGAAAGATGTATTATATATGATTAAATATCAATTAACATTTAACTTAAGCTGCAGATTGCTAGAACCTGGGAGTTATAGAAGAACTGACTTTCCCTGGAATGCTGGGTACGACAGAATGCAATTTTGGCCCTTCAGCCAATGGGATATTAATTCCTTGATCACCAGAAAGTTCCTCATTGCTTCTAAACTACCACCCTGGAATTTTAATTTTTTTTTAAGCTTCCTAAACCTCTTGAACTTTTGGCAGGTGGACCTCAGGCAGAGTGGGGTCTCTGACTGACACCGGAGCAGAGTGGGACCACAGGAGGAGGGGATGAGAGGCTGGACCCTCTCACAGCCTTCCCAGGCCTTTGCTGTTCAGCACAAGGGGACTGCTCCCTCCTTCAGTAGTTGTGTAAGTACTTGTCCTCTTATTAATTTTCTGTAAATTTAGGGGGCATCACTGAATAGGGTGTTTTGGTGTGTTCCAGTGTTCCCATTCTATGTGCTTATAACTGTACAGAGATTTGCTATTTCACTGCATGCACTCAGCAGCAGTTTTAAATCTTAACAGAATCTCTCAGCAGAAGTATCTATAATGAAAATATACTATAGTTCACTGAACTTCAGACCAAATTTCCTTTTTGCTATAGAAATCAATGTCATATTATGTTTTAAAAATTTTTGTGCTTTTTGTTCAATGCATATAATCTAATAACTTGCAGAAAGTTTAAGACCTCGTTCTTCAAGACAGTAGCAAATTGAATAAAACATGTATTTTGTCAGCCTTTATTCCCACCTTAATATGATCCCTTCAGTGTTAAGTGAAATTGCTACAAGTCCACTGTAATTAATACTAGACTGAAAAAGGAAATGATAGAGCTGACAGCTTCTACGTTTCAATGTGGTACATTCTATCATATTTTCCAGTTCCCCTTCTGGAAAGATGAATCTAGCTCTTGTAACAGAAACAAATCTTTTCTTCTTTTAGTAATTTCTTTCTGATCTGTTTTCTTTGACACTTATCCACACAATCCACATTGAAAAATAAGTAGAAAGCAATAATAGTTAGAAAAAAATATTTTTCTAAGTAACAACTCCCTATTTTTCTGCTAAACTAAGGGGATTTAATGAAATGATGGGCCAGATTGTGCCTCACACAGACATGCATACCCTGGAGGTTATGGCAAGCTGCACAGCCCACTGGGAGCTCTGGAACTCCATTGGACATGGCAGACGTGCCAGATGCTGCACCTTTCTCAGGCATGCACCGCGTCCTTTCCTAGGGGTTTGGCCACTGTGGAAGGTGGCTAGGTTTTATTTTCCCATCTTGGAGGATGGTTGATGGGCCAGGAATGGGAGAGCAATACTGACACAGTCCTCAGTAACATGCATGACTGCCTTGGAAGAGTGTGGGAGCAGACACACAGGTGTGCCTGTGCCGCCCCCACACGCACCTCACATGGTATAGTCACCCTCCTTGTCCCACAGGCTGGCTAGCATTAGGCCAAACTTTCCCTTAGGAAATGTCTCTTGTGGATACTTATGAATGAATAAAAATGCTTGAGATTCCCATCAGGAGGAAGGGAATTGCTTGAGCACTCTGGTCATTTCTGCACAGGAAGCCTGAATGAGCAAACAAAGGGAGCCGGTGATATCCCAGGTTAAAGAAAATTTGGTGCAAATCTCTGTTTTATACCTGCAGCTCAGAGAGATAGAAAGAGCTAAAATACTTGCATAAGTCCAAACTTCAGGAAAGACAACCTGGAGCAGACTGCATGATGGCATAGCATGAGTTCAGGAGTCATTTTGCTAAAAAACTCAATGGATTGACAAATTTATTTTGGTTTTTTCTTTAGAAAGACCCCCACCATACTGTGGTACTGGATAACAGCCTCTAGCAACCACCATAAATAATTTGGTTAGCCCAAACTCTGGGGAACTCCAATAGTCTTTGAAGATCTTGATGTACCAACAGATAGAGGAGTAATTTTCCTTAGAATATTCTGATAATTTTGAGTAATTTTCCTAAGAATTAGATAAGAGGAAAGCTTAATAACATGGGTAGCATGGGATATTTTAGGGGGGTTATTTCATATATTCATTAGCAAAAGTCAGAATATTTTGTGAAAGAGAGCAAAATTCATCTAACATCTAGGACAGACAACCTTGCAGGAACACATGGGCTAATGCCCAGTGCACCCTCAGCAATGTGGTCACATCTTTCTCAGTGACACTCCTGAAGGCCACAATGAGTTCTCCCTTGAGCTTTCTCTTCTTCAGGCTGAAGAGCCCCAACTCTTCCAGCCTGTCTTCACAGCAGAGGGGATCCAGTCCTCTGACCATCTTTGTAGCCTCCTCTCCATCTTCTCCAGCAGGTCCATGCCTTCCCTGCACTGGGGACCCCAGAGCTGGATGCAGCACTGCAGATGGGGTCTCACCAGAGCAGAGCAGAGCAGAGGGGCAGAATCCCTTCCCTCACCCTGCTTTTGATGCCCAGGATGTGATTGGTTTTCTGGACTGTGGGTGCACATTGCCATGTCCAGCCTCTCATCCACCAGCATCCACATGTCCTTTTCGGCAGGGCTGGAGCATCAAGGCTGCTCTTGATCCTCTCATCCCACAGCCCTCATTGTTACCGGGAGTTGCCCTGACCCAGGTGCATCACCTTACCCTTGGCCTTGTTGATGCTCATTAGGTTCCCATGGACCCACTCCTCAAAATGTCCAGGTCCCTATGGATGGTATTCCATCCTTTAGGAGTAACCTGAAAAAGATGTGACCACATTGCTGAGGGTGCACTGAGTATTAACCCATCTGTTCTTGTAAAGGTTTTAATCTATTTCCATGTGTAGATGTGCACAGTTCTACATCCAAGTCTTATTTTTGTCCTCTTCTCCTATTCTGCTCTGCTGGGTAGCTATGTCCTGTTACTATTAAGAAACATATGTGCTGCTGCTATTAAAGAGCATTTAGTTCATGGCAAGTGACATTTTCACTAGAAGGGTCTTAAATAGGGAGTAGATAATTCAATTTCCAGCTAAGAAAAAGAATAATAAATAAATAATGCTGAAGCCATCTTTTTGTTCCACCCTAATGGGAGGGTAATCGTTAATCTTTTAGCCACTGGGGAAATATATTTAAGGAAAAACTGGGAGGATGATAACAATTAAAAATCAGATTGAAATTAAATTACCCACATTAGTAAAGTCACTAATACCATGGAGTGCCTACATGCAATAGAGAGAATGACAGAGAAAGCTGTCATTATTTATGTAGGCATCTGAGGGCCTAGCAGCAATGTCTTCTTTCTTGTTTGTTTGTTTTTTTAAAGATAGGAAATCTTCTGAATGATTCAGGCTATTTATATAATATGGAGCACTGCTCAGGTTTTCATGCTGTCACCTGGGTCTGGCCTTCTAAACACACTCAATTTTCTCCATGCATCCCAATGGAAAGAGTTATACAGCAAAACTTACAGCATCAATCTCCTTTCCACACTTAATTCCTGTCTTTAAAATGTAAACCTGTATGCAGTCATAACTGGGTTAAACAAGCCACAATTGCACAGTTGCTGCTGGCCACCGCAGATTCTCTTAAGTTAAGGCATCTTATTATAACCTTGCTTGTGGTGCTGCTCGCAGCTCTGCGTTACAGCTGGTGCTGAGGTACTGGTAGATGGTACATTCTTTCTTCATTCAGGTTTTTCCCTGGTGTCACTCTGACCTTTTCAAAGTACATTCTGTGATATGAAAGATGACAGTGATCTCTCCTTGCCCTTAATCTCTTTCCCTGACACCAAGAAACAGACATCAGTGTTTCAATTTGGTTTTGATTACAAGCATCAGGGTGCTATTCCAAGAAGATGAGAGTTTTATGTTTAACTCCAAGTACAGCTAGGTTACAATCATTTTCTAGCACTGAATTCTCTGTATTTAGCACAGTCTCTGCGGAAGTTCTGCTTGTTGCAATTGTGTTCATCTCATACTTTTCAATAGTAGCATTATTTCAGTGGCCACCATTTTCAGGGGAGATCATGCTAGGTGACTTTTTCCAATGAGCTCATTAGTGGCTAAAGAAAAAGGACATTTCTGACTTCTCTTTTGTGAGGGAATCCACATGAAAATTCACATTCAAATAATCTCCATTCCATTTACTTCACCATGTTTTCTGTTATCTAGGTGCCTCTGAAAGTGTAGACATACCCCACAGCAAACACTTAGCAAAAGATACTAAATGAAATTTAGGCCATCAGATTCTGTTAGACAACAGTGCAAAGGGCGATGTACTTTTGGCAAAGTTTTCCTGAGCAGCAAAGCTGCCATGGTCACAACACACTGAAGATTTCTTCACTGAAATCTGTTTTACAGTCATCCTTTTTATATGCAAACTATTTTTAAAATGTTTTCAATGTGAGAGATTAGATGTTTAATTCATAAGTGACTAGAGGTAAAAGCCATCCCCAACAATAATTCTGTGCCTGTTGCTTGTATCCTGCTCATAGCTGGTAGCACTCTTTGTTAAGTGAAAAGTAAAAACCTAAAGTGTTGCAAATATGTTTCTACTGAGTTAATCACTGCTATGACTTTGCATGTGGGCTCAGTTGCCAAAAATTCACATGCCTAGAGTGAATTATGTGTGTAGATCATAAGGGCCTATAAAGAAACATCTATGGAAATAATTTGCTCCAAAATATTTGCTTGTGAAGGTTTTCAGTGTAAAGTTGCAAGAAAAAACTTATTTTAAGATCTAAATATAAATATCCTCTGAGGACATATAGTACATTGTTTTATACAGTTTATTCTTTTTATTTCAAATAGATCTTAAATATCACAAATAATAACAACAAGTAAATGTCTAGAAATGTGTAGGGCTAGATTACAATAAAACATGCTTTATTAGATACACCTAGGGGCTGTAACTATTATGCAGTGGATGATTTCCTGTTCTATCAAGACTACTGCAAATACCACAATTCTAATTTGATATGTCCTAATTTTAAATATAGCACAACCGAATGGGGTACAGATCAGACTAAAAAATCTATGCATACCCCGTCTTGGCAGAACACAGATTTTTCTTTTGTATAGAAAAGTAAGTGTGACTCAAAACTATACTCAAAAAGATCCACTGGGGGACTGACTGCTGCACTAACACCTCATATACACAAGTACAAAATAGAGAATTCCAGAATTGCAGAATGGGTGTGGTTGGAAAATATCTCTGGAAATTGTCTGCTCCAAGTCCTCTGCTGAAGCAGGTCCACCTAATTCATGTTGCACAATACAGGCAGGTTTTGAATATCTCCACAGAAGGAAACTCTACAACCTGGGCAATCTGTTTGAGTGCTCTGTCACCCTCAAACTAAAGACTTCTTTCTCATACTGAGAGTGAGAATGTCTGGAATCATCCTCTTGGCACCCAGCCTTGAGATATTTGTATGCATCAACCAGATAGCCTCTCATTTTCTTGCGGGCTAAACAATCCCAGATCCCTCAGCCTTTCCTCACAAGAGAGATGATCTATTCCCTAATCATCTTCATAGCCCTCCACTGGACTGTCTCAAGTAGTTCCTTATGTTTCTTGAATGGGGAAGTCCAGAACTGGACAGAGTAGTCCCAATGCTGCTTCACTAGGACTGAATAGAGGGGGAGGATCACCTCCCTTGACCAGCAGGCCTCACTATTCCTAATTCACCCCAGGACACCACTGACCTTCTTGTCCCCAAGGACACACTGCTGGCTCATGGACAGCTTGTTGTCCAGCTTGATCTCCAGGTTCTTCTCTGCAGAGTTGCTTTCCAGAAGGTCAGCCCCCAGCCTGTGCTGTAGATCAGGGTGGCTCTTCCCAAAGTACAGGACCATATATTTGCCTTTCTTGGACTACATTAGATTCCCCCCTGCCCAACCCTCCAGCCTGTCCAAGTCTCACTGACTGGCAGCAGAGCCTTCTAGTGTGCCAGCCATTCCTCCCCATCTTGCACCACCAGCAAATTTGCAGAGGGCATGCTCCATCCCTTCATCCAGGTCACTAATGAACGAGTTGAATGAGAATGGTCCCCAGTGCAATGGTTCCTGGGGAACACTGCTTGCTGCAGGTCCACAAACAGACTCTGTGGCACTGGTCACAACCCTCATGCAGCTCTCCATCTGTGTGCTCCTCTCACTGTATGCTCACTCTCACTGGGCCCTGGTCTAACCCACACTTCCTGAGCTAACCTGTGAGAATCTTATGGGAAATGACTCCAAAAGTCTTGCTGAAGATAAGGCAGACCACAGGCACTTCTTTTACCTCATCTACCCAGCCAGAATGATAATACAGATCTCTGGACAATGTAATTGTAAAGGGACATTTGGCAGCTTGTTTTGAGGATTGCACATGCTTTTAACAGATGTGATGGCAATGGTCTAATAAGCAGTTAAACTTCAGGATAAACATGCTCAGACTACTCTAAAAAAGTTTCAGGTGTTAGCATTCCACTGTGTACAGTGGCCTTCATTGTTTTTCTTGCTACTTGCAACAGCAGAAATTTATTTGCTAAGAGAGGAGCCCTTTAGGGCAATTTTACTTGTGTACAAAGAGAAAGGTACTGTATTGTACAGGTCACCTACCTTGAAACTAATCTGAGAACTCAGAAAAATGCAATATAGGAATGGGAATATAATGGTGTGATCAAAACAGCCATTAAAAAAATAACATGTTAGATTAGTTTTTCCTGTTTTTCATACCAAAATAATTGCACATGGAGAATGACACATGTGCATAGTCCCAATGTTATTTCTTGAGTAAAGCATCCCTTCGGTCTTATGGCAGGGGGCAGGTTACTACACCTAAATATGTGCCTGCACAGAAGACAATTGCCTCAGAAGAACATTATGATGTCTGACAAAATCAAGAGCTTTAAAGCTGAAGAACACTAGAACCTAAATGGATGATGAAATCCTAACAGTACTTTCCTGTAAATCAGTATTAAGATTTTCTTGAAATCTGTCTTTACCTCCCTTTTTTCCCCCATGAAACGCTTTATCATTCATTACACAGGATAAGTAGGTACTGATTACACAGTACCTACTGAATAAACAGATACTTAGAACAGTAATCTTCACCAGCCAGTTAGCAGTGCCTTATTTACTGCACACCCAAAGCCTGCTGTAAATACAGAATTATTCATTTTTTCATGGTCTTTTCTGGGCCACTCATCACTGTAGTATTTGCATGCCTCAAGAACACAGATGAATTTATCACTGCCGAAAGATAGGAAACCATTATTATTATTCCCATTTTACAGCTGAAGAGATAGGGACTTGCCTGGAGCTACACAGTGAATTAGTGGCAGAGTAAGGATTAAAATTCATGGCTTGCAACCCTGCGCACTTTACTGGAGATTGCACTGCCTTGCAGTCTGATGCACTGAGAAACCATGGCTCTCACCAACTTTGTCTACCATTTCAAGTGCTCCATAAGCCTTGGGCAGCCCAAGCTGGTCATCTATAAAATAAGACATGCAGTTAAAGGTCAGCTGCCAAAATTTTGGAGCTGTCTTCACATTGGGACTAATACTTCAATCCAGTGCTTAGAAAAGTCCTCACCCATGCCTAGGTGAATACCTTAGCTACCAGGCTGCTGGTGGTTCCAGTGTGGGTAATTTTCTTTTCCATGATGTAGATGCTGGAACTCAAAAAGCTGTGATAAAAGAACACTAATCTGATTTCAAAAAATGGCATTTCATGATGAAACACAGTAGAGTGGAAAACTAACTGGCAGGCTCTCCTGATTTCAGCAAAAGTAGAATTAATTTCTTCTCACTAGCTGCTTCTCAAGTGCTGTGTTTTGTACTTGGAATGAGAATGATATTGATGTTCTGATGTTATGTTTTTTTGTTAAGTTGTTGATATCCTAAGTCAGGGGCATTTTTCTTGTCTCATGCTCTGCCAGTGAGGAAGTACACAAAAGAAACTGGGAGGGAGCATAGCTGGGACAGATTGCCCAAACTGAGCAAAGGGATATTCTGTACCACAGAGTATCATGCCTGGCATATAAATGGGGGGAGTCACCCTGAATGGGGGCTGACCTGGGTTTGGGAAGGGGACTTAAATCATGACAGGCCTTTTTGACACACAGTGTGAGGCACAAAGGGCTGAAATAAGGACAGATCTCACCAGAGTGTGTTAAAAGAAACGTGACACAGCTCTTCCATTTTCTGGATTCTTCACCTGAAACTCCTTCCCTCCAGCTGTCTTGGACATACCCAGGATGCTGCCCCAGCACTCTCCACACAAAAAGCATCCGATTAACATTTGATGGCTCTTGTTTTGTTCTTTTTAGTAAACTGGGAAAACACCAGTAGATCAAACTGCAATCATTCTAGTGGTCATGATTTATTTAAGTCACTATTTTCTCTTTGAAGATACTCTTTTGATCTTCTTCTGTGCAACTGAGATGCTGTGCTCATTGACCATTCCCACTTTTTGGCTGCTAAAATTAACATGGGTGTTAGCTCCTTGCATCCACAAGTGATCTGTTGAGACAAGCAGGTAAAGTTTCTTGCAGACAATTGACCAGCAGTCTGTGATCCATTCAAAGTATATAGCCCCAAACTAACCCACTAGTTTTCAGCTGCTGAAGGTGGAAGGCATAGTGATAAATCCAGTGTATCTTACTTAAGCAAGCAGTCTTCTTTCTCAAAAATATGCAGCCAATAAAGTTGTTATGGACTTTAAAGAAGGACTAGACAGAGTAGATATGAAGCCCTGTCCTTATCCCTTCAGTTCATATGCCTGGTTCTTCCTTCAAAAACTACAGCACAAGCTGTCAAGAAAAACACTCTGCACCTAGGAATGAAACTGAATCTGCTACATCCTAAATATGTTGAACACTCAATCACCTCCATAAAACTGGAACAGTCTAAGAGGAGAGAACAAGGAAAACCCATAAAAAATTCCCAATGCCCCAAAAGAAAATGTCTGCCCACAGCAAAGAATTAATTTGACTTTCTCATAGCACAAGTGAACATCTAAAGCATGGGTTATATGACGGCTCCTCACAGCTGTTCTTAAGTTTTTCTGCAATTATAGCCTCCTCTTCCATCCCACTGATGTTTTCAGAAAGATTAAAACCAAAATGCTTATTAACTCTGCCGTTTTAATCTACTTTTTTCCCTTGACTAATACAAATTGGCAAATTTGAGGCTGCACTGCAGTTGTTTTGTGAGCAAGCCACCTGCATTTTTCATTGAATAAGTTTGTGATAAAATGAAAAAAAATGCCCCTCTTTAATATTTCTGCCAAATCTAATTCTTCAGATTCAAACAAACTCTCATTGACTGAGTCATAATTACTGGGTCACACTCCAGGCATAACCTCAGCTGATGAATGGGTGTAGTTCTGCTGCCCTTTACTTAGCCAATTTATACTGCATGAAAACCTGGCTTATTGACTGATATATGCTACTATTTTTATCTTTCTGAATTGTACTGCACTGGGACTGATAAAATATTTTCCTACAAAGCTGCAGGACTGGCATCACCTTGCATTGGTGTGATATATTTTAATGGTTGCTATAGTTCAATCATTAATATTTAACGTCCTGTAAGTATTTGAAATAATCAATATCTTTTCCAAAACAAGGCACTGTCAGGTCATTTCGTTTTTTTTTTTTTTAACCAGCTCAGTTCAATTTCAGTAAAAGCTAATTCTAGACAAAACAATTTAAAAACTCATTTTTCTTGAAATTTTATTAATTATAGTACTTGAATCTACACAACAGAAGTCACATTTAATGGGATTCGGAACTGCTGAGAACATTTATTCCCACCTAACCTTTGCCAATAAATTCAGCCTGAAAATCAGTATATTGCAAATCCTAAAATAAATGTAAGTAGTGTCTACAAGCTTTCCAAATGGTATGCATTAATGTATTTTCCTGTAGCAGCAGCTAATTATTGTAATGAATCATGAACAGGGTGACTTGAAAGCTTATGTGAAATTTTACAAAAGTGGATACTAATATTTGTTGGCATCTTTGACAGTTACCTTTATTGATCAGAAACAGAAATAATGAGTTCTGTCAGTATGCCCAGCACACATATAAACAACACAGGGAAATGCAGTAAATATGGAAACTACAGCAACCAAAAAAAGACCTGGGTTCATCACAACAACTTAAAACATGCTAATCCAGTCTTATCTTAGTATTTACACAGCCAAAGCCCAGCTGACAGTTGATATGTACATACATGTATCAATAAACATAAATATGTAGATCTTATAACCTAAATATGAGAGAGAGAGAGACACATGCATATGTATGTATAATAGAACTCAGAGATTTACTCTGAATGTCAAATAGATTTTGATTCCTCTTGGCTGTATTTAACCAATTTCTAAACTTCAAATACTCTGTTCTTAACATCAGTAAGTACATTATTTTACTATAGTCCTACATTGTCCATTAATACACTCACCTTCCATCCATTATGAATATTTGAATATGTGCTTAATAAAGAATTTATCAACATTGATCTGTTCCTCTTAGTTCAATGAATTTCTGTGTTGCTCCTTCTAAGATTTGTTCTCTCCTTCCTCTTATGAAGGAATTACATGTACAGTAGCATATGCATAAAGCCTTGAATATTGATGCAGAGCTTGCATGCTCCAGTTTAAGCCTGATTAAGATTTCTTTAGGAATCATATGTATGAAGCTGTATAGTGTGGTTATTCTCCACAAAGTACTTTCTCAATTAGATGGGCTTTTGCTCCACTGTATCATTAAAGGCATGCTCTATCCTCTCAAGGAGTGCACCATGCACCACCTTACAGTAAATTTGCACCCAAATCCCGAGGCTGAGGCCTAAAGATTATGTACAATGCTACCCTAATGACCCATTATTTTTCAGATATAGATATAACTGCTACTCTACTGAGCTAAAATACTAACCAGTCAATTCAACTGTTTTGAAAAATTTAACTAAAGGTATTTTACATATGATATGGTCATAAAGTTCCAGTTCACAGGTTTTCTGAGTTGATGCTCACTTGTGTGGAAAAATCTTGTGTCCACAAACTTATCTCTGCTAAAAGCACAGTGCCAACAAGAGAAGAAACCAGGAGAAGATTCAAGGTGAGATAACAGCAGGCCCTTGTTTATGGGATATAAGATTCATGGAAGAGGTGACTTGCTGCAGTTTAAGGATACCCAGAGAAAAGAGCCTGTATTCTAACAACATAAGAGGAAAGCAAAACAGGAAGTCACAGTTTATAGTGCTACAGAAATTCGTGGACTGTGGGATGCAGGAGGGATTTTTGTTAGGTAGCTCCTCTGCCTCCCAAATCTAAGACCATGAACCAGGATGTGTTGTAAATCCCTTTGGCTTTCATTATTTGTGTTTCAAGGGCAGACTTCGGTAGGCTGCTAGAACAGGGAGCAGATTTCACATCTGAACCTAGTAAGGATATAAATAAAACCACAATTCTTCCACAGGAAAAATATTTGTAGGAGGTTTGACCCTTCACTCTGAGTTTTCTTTGCTATCCACTGGTGTGGAGGAAATTCTCTCTTTTCCAAGGCAGAGGCAAAAGGGCTATCTCAGTGGCAAGCTGAACTGATATAAACAAATGGTCAAAACCTGCCTGTGAGCAACACTTCCCTGCAAATGCACTGCAAGGGCAGTGTCAGGGCTGATGAAACCCACAATCAGCCCCACAGCTGGGTTAACCTGTAGGGAGGAGAGAATGGGTAAGGGACAAGGGATCTGTAAGGAGTCAAACACCTACATGGGTTTGGAGAAAAAGGTGGAAGTTTGATATGGCTGCTGAAAGACAGGGATGTCACTTTAAGTAACAATCTTTGCTTTAATGCACTAATCCAAGGGCTAGAGCATTAAAACCTTAAAATGGGCTGAAAAATGTTGGAAATGTTCTCCATTCCTTTGGGTGTGGGAGGTATCTTTAGGAAACATTTTTCTTGTCTAATGGGGCAAAGTCTCTAATACAAATAGTCTCTAATACAAAGTCATACATTTCTTGACAGACATTTTTGAGAAATAAGGCTGCCAGCACCTGGGGTTCTAGTCTTGGAGTAAGGACCTCTGAAAGGTGCCTGGAGTGATTTTCAGAAACAGTGAATCTTAGGACATAGTATAAATCCACAACAACAGTATTCAGGCACACTCTTAACATTAGCTTAGCTGTTAGTCTGATATGTGGAAATGGTCTGAAGGTTGCCCATAGCAGACAGGATGAAGTGCTAAAGAGAAAATGCAGCCTTTCATTAATTTCTAAACTGAGCCATGCAGAAAGCACCCTGCTCAGGATTAGATTCAGATGAACCTTTGAACCTGCAGATTTGAGAATCACAACAAATAGCACACAGATGTATCAGTGTTGCTTGTTAAAGGTGCTACTTCTCACAACCAGCTGGAATTTTGCTGGAACACTGCAGGTGGGCATCTGCCTCTCTCTCCCAATGGCACCACTGATGTCTTCTGTGCTACACAAAAAGGGACCAGCTCTCTCTCTGAGCAATCCTTCCCTGTGTTACCCTGCCCCCAGCCACATTTCACAAAACTTGGATAAGTAGTTCCCTATTGCCACTGGGATGCACAGAACAAACCAACAGGTCCTAAAAGCAGCTCTCTCTGCAGCATGGCCCAGCAGACAAGTGAAACACAGCAAATTGGTCATGTTTTATGGTGTCCATGGCATTACAGGAGAGAAAAAAAAGGCTATCAATATCCCTCCATTTCATTCAGAAATACATCAAATGCTTCAGAGTCTATCAGACTCTAATACCTCTCACATCAGCAAGGTTGTTTTTATCATTTCACTACCAGACACAGCTGTGAAATGGTTTGGAGAACGTAGGAGAGACTTCTGGAGGATGGCACAGTTTTCATACTTCACAGGATCACAGGATGGCTGAGGCTGGAGGGTGCCTCTGGAGATTACTGAGGCCCACCTCCTGCTCAAACAGGGTCACTTACAGTGGGTTTCCCAGGATCATTTACCTTCAAATTTTGTCTCCACAGACAGAGACGTCACAACTTCTTTAGGCAACCTGTTCCTATGTTTGACAACCCTTAAAATAAAAATGTATTTTCTTGTATTCAGATGGAATGTCATGTCTTTTAATTTGTGACCACTGTACAGAATCATTTTTCATGTCACAGAATCATTTAGGTTGGAAAAGACCTCCAGGATCATCAAGTCCAACCTTTGACTGATCACCACCTTGTCAATAAGATCATGACATTAAATGCCACATCCAGTCATTTCTTGAACACCTACAGGGATAGCGACTCCATCCCTTCCCTGAGCAGCTCATTCCAATACTTAACAACTCTTTCTGTGAAGAAGTTATTCCTGATGTCCAGCCTGAACTTTTCCTGGTGCAGCTTGAAGCCATTTCCTCTCATCCTTTCGTTGGGATGATATATACATATATACATATATATATATATACACATATATATATATATATATATATACTATATATATATATATATATATATATATATATATATATATATATATATATGCCTGGGAGAAGAGGCTGACCCCTGCTTGGCTACAGCCTCCTTTCAGGTGGTTGTAGAGAGCAGTAAGGTCTCCCTTGAGCCTCCTTTTCTCCAGGCTAAACAACCCCAGCTCCCTCCTCGTAGGACTTACTGTCATCAGTAGCACTTGGCAAAATCTGTCTCCCTCTTCTTCAGCCCCCTGCCCTCAGGTATTTATACCCATGGATAAGTATCCCCCTTAGCCTTTTCATATCCTGTCTGGAAAATCCCAGCTCTCTCTGCCTCACCTTCCTAGGTGAGACACTCCAGTCCTGTAATAATCTCCTTGGTCCTTTGCTTGACTTTCTCCACCCATGTGCATGTCTCTTTCATGCTGGGGAACTCTGGGTGTGTCTCACCTGGACTCAGTAGAGTCTTGACTCCAGTCTTTAGAGATACCAGTAAAGAAGGGAGTGAAAACCAGACTTTCACCCTTTGCTCAGATCCAGTCGCTGCACTGAGAGTTACTCAGTCTGTATTAGCTGATGATTAGGGGATCCTTCAATGACGGATGAATTCAGACTGCTCTCTATTGGAAAAGGATTTGTATCACAAAAGTCACTGTTCCAAGTGCTGCCTTTTATGGAATCTTAGCTAAGAGGCCAAAGGTAAAAGATTTCAAGAGAACAGGCAGTCCTCCCTACCTAGATGATGGAATTGAATTGTTTTAGTAGAGGGAATGCCTCATAAGAGCCTACTCACACCAATTCCCTCAGCATGTCACTACTCCACACAACTTCATGAGCTCTCTGTAACTCTCCTGGAAGAAGTAATGACTTGATCAATTACAGAGGCACTTTTGGCTACTGGCAAAACAGGCCATTTTCTAACACAGTGAGAGGTTGGTGTGTGTTTCCCAGTGAGTTCCCAAGCATGTGCCATGGTAAAAATCACAGACCAATCTGCCTGCACTATTGTGTCAGTCCCATGTAGAGGATGATCGACCTCAAATGTATTCATCACTGTAAATAAGTGACATTACTTAGTGAAACAGAAGGAGAACTGTCAGAGAGGGACCACACAAACTTCTCCCAAATTTGAAAGAAAATCACTGTATGGAATGGCCACGTTTGTATTTTGCTACACACCAGCACAGAGAACAATCAGCCAAACAAAACATTTCTCTGACCCTAATAGAATGCATTTGATTCACATACTAAATTCAACGTACGCTTTAAAACGTGACAAGGAGGCTGAGGATCCAAACAGGGTGTGTGTGAATCACAAGGGACTGCCTGAAGAAACACACAGCGGAGGACGCGCAACACCGTTGCCTCCATAGCAGCGACCTGTCTATTGGCGGCATTAACTGGCCGAGGGCACTGTCCTGCCGGATCCAGCCCGCCAAACTGCGCAATCCGCGGTTGCCCGGCCCGGTTCGTGCCCCACCGAGCGAGCGGAGCCCGGCCGCGGTGCCGCCGCTTGCGTGGAGCTGTGCTGCCCTCCGGCGGCGCCGAGCCGGGACCGGCAGCGGCAGCGCTGGCCGAGGTCGCCCGCCCGGGCACCGGGACAGGCGGGAGGAGCGGCGGGCTCGGCGCGGCTCGGGGGGCCGCGGGAGGCCGGCACTGCTCGGCTCGCTGTTTGGCCGAGAAAGGCGCTTTCGCGGTGTCCCTGCCCGTGGCAGAGGGTGGAACTGGGTGATCGCTAAAATATCTTCCCAGACCAAACCGTTCTGGGCCATTCATCTTTTCTTTTTCTTTGAGATTTCCTTAAACATTCTCTTGCTGTTCTGCTCCCCCAGCTCCGAAACGCTCTCTCCCTTTGGTGTTGAGAAGCGGATCTGCAGCATACGGCTTCGCGGAGAAGATGTAGGGAGTCAGAGGAACCGAGACTCAGTTCTGCTCGCCAGGGAGCTGGAGCGAGAGGCCAAAGCACACAGCTCTCACCTGCTTGCACTCAAGTCTAGGCCAATACTCCTACACGTCTCCTTTGTAAAATTATTTAAAGATCACATATTTTTATAACATCACCTATATAGAGATATAAATAGCTTGTACTATAAATCAAAGCACTGTAAAAAATGTGATTTAAACACTCCTAGGCATGAACATTTTAATGAGAAACTACTGGCGCTTCATACTACTTAACTCAGATATTTTTAAGCACTGGGAAAGCTGTTCTGATAGCAACATTCATTCACAACTTCATATTTATTGAAGTCACTAAGGAACAACGAGGAACAACGTATGTCATTGGCTCTGCATTCAAGATCATAAATCATTGCTGTAAAATGAACACAGCTAAGCACCAGATATAGAGCCATTGAACCATAAACTGGTTTGGGTTAAAAGGGACCTTTAAAAATCATCAAATCCAATCCCTTCTGAGTCTCAAGGGAATGTTGAAGAGAAGAATTACAAAGAACTGTCCGAGAAAAATCTACTCGATTGATAGTAGGAAAATGATTCAATGTTTACATAGAAAATTCTCCCTGGTGCAACATTTCTGGTTTTGTTAGGTGAGAAAAAAAGGTAAACTGAAATTTTTAAGGACCATTTTTCAACTCAGACAGTGCAGACTGTGAACTAGGCACACATAGAGCAACACCCTCTGTGGCAACGAACTACAGAACCAATATTGATTTCCGTGAAGGGATTAATTCCATAGAGCTTTTATACAGATATAGGAAAAAAACAAGTGCTTCATTGATCCATAACGTTGCCTGAAAGACATGCACTGCCTCATTAGATCTGATAATTTAATAACTGAGTTTGGAGTGTTACTTTGAAATACAGTCACAGCAGTGTATACTGAAATCATATATTATCACGTGTAAGATGCGCATGCTGCAAAACGTTGCATTCATCTCAAGGAATCCCAAGGAACTGGGACTATACTGCTCATTTCATCTTTCATGTAGTTCAAAATGAACCTGCAAGCAGTACATTATATATGTGACTTGAACATATAGAGAGTGTGATGCTCCTATCATTGAAGCTGTGAAACAATGCATCCATTTTTCAGGAATAGCACCAAAAACAATCACAAGGAAACCTCGAAGTTATTGCAGGTCTCGTGGAATATACAATACTGATATATAAACTATGGATGTCTAACACCGAGGATGTAAAAAGAGACTTTATGTTGTGGATATAAACCTACCACTTCAGCATTTAAGAGCTGTGAAGGTTTAGGTCAGCTCCACTGGAAGAGGAGCATAGGTAAGATCTGGGTATGTAGGGGTGTGTTTATACATATATACGCTAATACACGTGTGGTGCAACGAGCCTATACACCGGCAAGCCTCGCCCGTGCTGGGTACCCCTGCCCCACGGTCACACGACACCTGCACGCCCGGGCTGTGGCAGGGGCTCCCTCTCTCCCCGAGGACAGTCGGTGCCGGCCGGGCTCGCCGGGGACGCTGCCCCGGGGGGCGCTCTGTGGGGGCTGCTCGAGGTACACCAGTGCGGGGAGCTCGGGGAGCCGCTGAAGCCTCCCGGGGCTGCGAGGGCTCCGGGAGCGGCGCCTTGCCGGGCGGTGCCCCGGTGCCCGAGGGTCGGGCGCGCCCCGCACACCGCCCCGCGCTCCCGGCCGCGGGCTCCGCGCGGGGGCGGCGCGGGCGCGGCGCTGCGGCGGGGCCGCGCCTGCCAGCGGCCGGGAGGCAGCGCCGCCGCTCCCGCTCCGCTCGTGCTGCCGCTCCGCAACTTTCGGGCAAACACTGCCCCCTCGTCCTCGTCCCCCCGCCGGCGGCTGGTAAGCGCCGGGCTCCGGCGCCCGGGCGGGCAGGCGGAGGGCGGCGGGGAATCCCGGCTGCAGCCCCCCGGGCGGGCAGCGCCGCGCACATGGCCGCGGGAAACTTCGGCCGGCCGACGGGGCGGGGGCACTCCCGGGGTGCCGAGGGGACCGGGGAGGGGAGACGGGAAGGAGCGGCGGAGCGGGCACGGGCGGGCAGGTGCCACCCTCCGCCGAGCGGAGCGGAGCGCGTCGCCCCGGGCGCAGTGCGCGGGCGGCGGCGGCGGTGGCGGTGGCGAGTGAGCGACGGTCGCCGGACAGGTGCGGGCGGGCCGGGGCTGCGGGAAGGGAGCGGCGGCCCCGCAGTGCCCGGTGCGGAGCGAGCGGGACCCGCTGCGGGGCAGCGCGGGCCGGGCGGGGGAGCCCCGGGGGGCGGCTTTTGATTCGGGTCTTTTGCCTTGCGGCTCCGGCGGGCTGGGAGAATAAGTTGCTGAGCGATGTAGCACGGGGGCACAGGGTCCAGGTGGAAAATCCAGGCGATTCCCCTCTGGGTGTGTTTTTGAGGGCTGTTTTGGGGTTTTTGTTGGGTTCGGGGTGGTTTGTTTGTTTTTTGTTCCGTTGGCTTTTGGGGGGTTTTGTTGTGGTTTTGGTTTTTTGTTTGTTTTTAATAGGGCACAGAGGAAAACGTTAGTGCACAATGCTGAAATTGGTGATCTGGTCGCTGAGGCAGGTATCCAAAAAGCAGCAGTCGCTGGAGCAGCTACATTACTGTCGTTCTTCGTGCTAGCGTGAGGTTTATGTGCCTTTGCGAGGAAGGTCACTTTTCACCCTCTTCCTCCCCCCGCCTCTCCCCCCCCCCCCCCCCCCAACAACCCACCCTCCTTTTGCTAAGCCGTGCATCAGCAGCATGAATTCCAAGAAGCAGTAGGTGTTTCTTGGCATTTCAACTGGGATTTTGGAAAGGGAAGCCGGGTATTTAATGGGAAAAAATTGCGATGGAAGGAAAGGATGCGGAGGCTGCACACAGCCCTGGGTTTGCAGGCATGTGGAAGTTGTTGAAATAGGTAAAGGGTTGAAATTGGCATTTGGAAAATGGTGGCTATTTTTTTAGTTACTTGTACCACAGATGAATATTGGGAAAAGCTGGGCCACAAAGAATTTTTCCTGTTTTGCAGTTTGCTGACAGCAGAAGGTAAAACATGTCCTTGAAGATACACAATTTTACATAAACAGCTGATGTTTACATAAGCCTAGATAAGTTTGTGAAAAACGCAGATAGCAAAAGATGCGATGTGAGCTGAACTCCGCTATCCTGCTCTCTGTCCATGCAATAATTTATCAATTTTTTGTATTGTTGCAGTGTAAGAACAAAGTGAACAGCTGCACCTCCACCAAAACAACCACCTGCGTTCTCTTCTCCTCTGGAATGGACAATGGGATGGTCTCTGACTTTATCATGATCAAAAACTTCTTCCTCTTCTGCGTTTCCATGAGTTTAGCCAGCCACTTCGGGTGAGTTGCCAGTTGCATTTGAATTTCTGCTTTTTTAAGGAGATGAGAAACCTTGGCTCCGTGTGGTACAGAGCAGCTGAGCAAAACAAGCGGGCTTTGCGTTTCATCTTAAGGTGCTGGTGTCAGGGGGAAGGGAGTGGTTGGCTCTCCTGTTCAAATTTGCTCTCTTGTATCAGTTCTTTATGCCTGCTATGGTGGCACAGGGAAAGGCTTGTGGGGCACAAGGGGCTCAGATCAGGCCTCCAGCTGACGAGTGCTCTGACCTGGGTTTAGAACAGCCGGGGGCTGTGGTGCCTTCTGCCCCTGTGTCTGTGATGTCGGGATCTTGCACCTTCCCTCTCACCTGATGGGTGCTGGTTATAGGCAGTAGTGCAAAACCAGCCCCAAAACTGCGATAATGGGACTTGATGCATGTTATTAGCTTGTACAGGCTTTCCTCCTGAGTGACCTAAGATAGTGACTGCTTAGAAGGGTATCTGAGTTGGAAACTTGTTAGAATAATTAGAAATCGTGTTTCCCTGAAGCATATAGCAAGGAATCCCATTTCCTTATTTTTACTTTTGATGCTTTCCTGACAGTGATATTCCAAAAACTGTATCAGAAATAAGAGATGCTCCAACTGTAGGTGTCAGAAAATGAAAAATAAAATCAGAAGCCCTCTATTTATATGTTTTCCCTGTACCCAGAGATCTTAAGAACTTTCTGAATATGAGCTATACAATAGAATCTGGAAAAAGCATTTTCCAAGTGCTTGGGAAACGTAGGTTGATTCTTCTTTGTGGAGGAGAACAATTATTTATGATTTCACCAGAAAAAAAATGAATCCTCCCAGTATGCTGATTCACAAGCCATCAATTCCTTGCTATAAGAAGATACAAAATGGAGATGCAAATCAGTTTCTGATTTCAAGCAAACGGATTTGTTCCAGATTGGAACTAGGAGAAAGACCAAACTTTGAGTGGTGGCTGTCTATGCTGTAAGCAAAGCTTATCCTGGTATCCAGCACGTGTCCCGTGCAGGTAGGCAGAAGCCTGTGACCTCAGAGGTTTATATGAACAGTTGTAGGACTGCACTCTACTAAGGATGCAAAGAGCTGCACACTCATCTATTCACCTTGGAAAAACCTGGTCCTTCTTTCACCATGGTCTAAGGCAAAAGTGTCCCTGGATTTTGTGACAGAATTTAAGAGGGAAGAGTGGGACTTGCTTTAAACTTGTCTTTACATTATTGTAGTTTGACAAAGTATTTCCACATTGAGAAAATCTTGGTGACCATAACCTTAAGCCCTTCTCGGTTGCTTGTCATCCCTGCAGAAGGCAGCACATTGCAATAGCTGAGGGTGACCTGCTTGGTGTGTGGGTCTTATAAGTGTGTATCTCCTCTAACGCAAGAATAGATAGACAAGGATGCAAAAAACCCCAAAACCAAAGAATCCAAAACCCAGACAGTTTAACTCCCTTTTGACTCCAAAGCAAATACTCAATAAAGTCCCAGGTAGAAATCAGTGTGACCTGTAACCTAGCAGATAACCAGAATAGGACAGTTTGAGGAAACTAGGACACTTGTTTTCTGCAAGTTAGTCAAAAAGCTTCTGTGCACTAAAATGAGATCATCACGTAAATTCCCCCCACCCCACCCCCCTCGCCCCCCATTTCTGATCCAGTAATTTTAGTCCAGGCCTGCAGAGATAAGCAGCTCCAGTTCACTGCACCATTCACACACTGCCTTAGGGCTGAATTTTGACCCTGCTCAAAAGACAGAGGATGCTCCAGCGCTTCTGCTTCAGAGGCAGAAGCAGTTTCAGAGTGTAATTTGCTAAGTGCTTTGGGACTGACTCTTCAGGACGGAGGAGTACAATTAACATGTAGGCTGCTGTATTAACTGCAGGAATCTAATACTGATAACACTTGCTGTTGCTACCATATTCTTCTTTATTAGCTTCATCCATGTTTCTACTGCCCTGTTATATTGCAGTGAGTTTTGCAATGTGCTAGATAAAAGTGATTGGTCAAATGAGCACAAATGAAAAATCAAAATACAGTAGGACATTACAGATGAAGGCAGATATTTTCACAGTTCTCCATAGTCGTTCCCTATTTATATTAAATCATAGATACGGTTTTTGCTGACATAGGCAAAGCCACCCTGGGGGATTTTGATGCACAATGCCTGGTAACATACACAGAAATTATGTATCTCAATCTACTAGGCTACTTGAGAAATCTCAGCAAAAGACTGTGATTAATGTTAAACATAAATGTGTAATTACTGTTGAGAATTATCCACATTAGTAGGCAGTAGAGGAGGACTGTAGACATAACTGGTAGCAGCTATCTAAAGAAAAATCACTCAATTAAAATGCAAAGATATAGATGAACTGAGAAGAGGTTTTGAACTCCCCCCCACTCCTGTTTTTGGTATAACAGTTTTATGAATCTACTTCTGCAGAAATGGTCCAGCGCGGGTCAAAGCTTTTTCAAGTGTGCTTGAATTCAGCCTTGACTTGTATAATGCTCTAACAAGTTAAGGTGTTTTACTTAAGCATTTCAAGGTAGCTCACAATTGTCTCAAAAGTAAACAATAAAGCTAGAGAATGACTAAAAGTGAAATAAAACCATGAAGAATATTTTCAGGTGTGATAAAACACTGCTTGTGAGCCCTCAGGGCACCCAGGTAGTGGCAGCCCTGTGAGGGTTGCTGCCACGTGTGGCTGCTTACACACAGATCTCCCTGAGATGAGGTAACCCATGGCTGGCTCCAAGCTGGCCAGCTCTTACTTGGCAAGTCCCAGGCTGTCCATGGGGTCACACTGGTGATGGACAGTCCTGGTGTGTTTGTGTTTTGGATGTGGAATTTCAGAAATCTGTCTAAGAGCCAGAACCAACAGGGATGGACGTTGTTCCTGTACCCACAGTATAGTTGCCATCTGCTAATAATATTTATAATAGCAGAAACACAGAGAACAGAAGATCCCAATTATGTGTAGCCAGCGCAGCATTTCTCTGTACACTCTGAAGAATTCAGTCCATGGTGTGTCTGTATTTTCACATACTTCTTCTCCAGCTCACAGCCGTTATTACTAAGACCATAATCCTGCTATTTAGGCAAAACATACCTCTCCTTCAGGCTGTTATTTCAAGTTAGTCTCTGCAGCCCTAAGCAGTTAGTTCTGCTGGGATACCTCATTTCAAGTACTTGTGATGCTAGGGAGTTCTTCCTCATATTTTTAAAGACTAATTTTGTAACAATTATTGTATCCTTATGCAGTCATGCTTGTCTGTTTATTTTTTTATTCTGTCTTCCTTTCATTCTTCATATCTCCAGATAGCTTTTTGAACCCATTAGATAATTTTAATAACTGGAAAACTAAATTGCAATCTAGAGCTGCGTGCAGGAGGCAGAAGGTATCAGTCAGTCCCACTGCCAAACAGCTGAACAGCTTCAGCATCTCTGGCCTGCCAGCTGGCCAAAGAGCAGGAGTGTCCCTCAGGCCTTCCAGCTCTGCTTGGTGCAGGAGAAGCCCTGGCATGCAGTGCCTCCCAGTGAATCTGCAGGTCAGTGGCCTGGGGAGCTGAGAGTGCTGGGAGGTGTTCAATGACCCTGGAAGCAGTTCAGGACGTGGAAAGGGGCATTAGGATGTCGGGAGATGGGGAGGACTGTAAGATGTCACCCTGTGAAAAACAAGCTTTCACTGCACTGCTCACAAATTGCTCCTTCCCTGAAGGCAGTAAAACACTGCTTTTGCTAAACAAAAGAATTAATTTTTTTTTTAAGAATCTGAAAATTGTTTTAAAATTTCATCATCTTAGTCAGGTCTCTATTCTAATCCAATGTGAAAGAATTGAGTCTTCAGTGCACAAATTCACAAAATCAACATTTTTAGATCTCAAGAATCCATACAGAAGGGGTGGCAAGAAGCTAACTTAGAAAAGTAAATCAATTTCCTTTGATGTCTGGCCAGCTGGCTTTATCCAAAAGTTTGCGTTCTCCACTGTCTTCCACAAACTGTTAATTTGTCTGAAGTTCAGATATAATTGCAATCCTATTAAAGCAGGTTATTGGAAACACTACTCTTAGAGAGAGAGTAAAATATATCTTTCAGTAATAAAACACTCTTCAGTTATTTTTTCAGAAATTTTAACGTTTTCTTTTAAAAGAGGTTTTGGGAAAATCATTAAATATCTACCATACCTTTTCCTCTTATTACAACTAAGCTGTGAGTAGTACCTACCACGATTCTGACTAGATGGCAAAAAAGACAATGATGTTTAAAGTGGTAAATTATGAAGTTATCAGAAGAGGTAGCTGAGCATCTTTAGAGCGTTATTACATTTTACACTGATGAGCCCCTTCTGTGGCTTATGACTTTTTTCAGTTACCCTAAAATTGCAATATTAAATAAATGTGATGAGAAGTATTCCTGGTTGGTTTAGTTTATGTTCAATAATGAGCTTTAAATGCAATTATCTCTGAATTTTCTTAGCATTTCCCTAAGATTCTTTTATAGGTTTATTTTTATCCCTAACTGAAAATTTCTGCTATAAAAACATTTTTCACTGCAGAGAGGCAATAATGTGCTTACCTACTAATATGTTGATAAAGCCTAATCCTCAGCTGTGTGGAAATAATTGGTTTAAGTAGGTAGCACCTATTCCTCTCTATTCATTGAGCTATATAGTATCTAATTTATGCATGTAACTTTGCAAGTGGAGTTTACATGTCTTTTTACATGTCACAACAGTCTCAGCCCTTACTCCAAAACATGCATTTTACCAGCAATCTCAATAACAGAAATTAAACACTAACTTTCTGTTAAGACAGAAAAAGTCACACTTAGATGAGAGCAAAAAGCAATCCATCTACAAATGCAACTTCACATAATACTGGCATTTCACTGAAATTTGGAATCAGATGCCTTCTTTTTTGGGTGAAGTGATCTGCCAAATCTAAATTGGATTGCAGTTTTGCAGAAGTGCAGACTTTTTACTGGTCTTCACCATAGTTGTTTCTCCATCTTTTTCCTCTATTTATTAGCTTTTGGTGTGAAGAAATTTCAGTATATGGGGTGTGTGTACTATTCCTGTGAAAGACGTACATAACTGCGATAGAAGGAAGTAGCATCAATTCCTCTTGTGAGATTGAGAGGAGCAGTTCCGAGAATTAAGCGTATTTTGTCCCATCCCCACAAAAATAGTTCAATGGAAATCCTCCCTCAGAGTTCAATTGGCTTTGAATTCAGCTATAAGCACTAAAAATAACAAGCTTTTTCAAGAGCAGAAAAACTAGTGAAGCTTTGTGTCCTGTGCCCCCAGCACTGCATCTTTGCAATAATCCCAGCTCCGCATTTGATATCCCTTGTTCCCATCTCCCATTGCAACACCTACGTTTTACCTTTACTGTCCTTTTCTCCCAAGATCTTTCATAATGACCCTGCAAGTCTCCTCTGTATCTCTTAATTGTCAGAGAGGAGGGGAGCTGGTCTTACTGGGGCTGTTTCTGAGCTACAGGCATACTGAGTGGCCCAGTCAGCGAGCCAGAGGGAAGAGATGACTGCTAACCTCACATTTTTACTTAATGAGGCACTAATTTAGATTGCTCTCCCCTTGTCTAGTCATAGTTTCTCATGAAACTTGTAGGAATGAAATGAAGTTTGATCTCTCTGCTTCTTTGTCAGATGCAGTGGAAAATGAAAATGGGTTCCTACGTTGATGCGGTGTAGCAGGCAGACAGCATGATGCATATCTCTTTCTTATGAAAAAGAAAAGATAAAACAGATGAGAAAAGCCGAAAATAGTATTCTAGGTGTACTGGATTTTCATGCTTTATACTAGGATTTTATCAAAGCATTCGTTGTGGTTGCTGCATTTAAAGAAAGTCTCTAAGTTCTGTCTCCTCTTTGCATTTGTTAGGCTGCTACTTGTGAATACTCACTTTTAAATGGTGAATCCCTTCAATTACAATTGACAAAAAAGTGTACAGTCTTTTTTCTGGAATGATCCAGCCTGAAAACATGTCTAATGTTTCTGAAATCAGTTTGCATCTGCTGGATTAACTTTATTGTCTGCCTCAGTTGCTCACTAAAGATTGTGGTCACAGCAAAGAAAACAGAATTAATTCGGTCTTTTGACCATGGAGATGAAAACTAGGCAAGATTTGTGGCTATGCCTCCACCTGCAGCGAGGGGAGATCCTTGGTGGCCTTGGGCTCTGCAGTGTGGAGCTTGCTGAGGGTTGCAGCAGTGCCAGCTGCCCTTGGGTCATAAGAAACCTCCTCAAGCAGGCATTTTCATGGGCTTCGATGCTTCAAGGAATCACATCTGTGCTCCCTTGACCTGACCTTACTCCTGTGTCCTGAGAGGCTTTGCAATCCCTTCCTCTTCCAGCAGAAGCATCCAAACTGTAAAGGGAATGAGTGCAGGACTGGGGGTTGCTGGGTCTGTGAGGGGATACATGGCTGAGGGCAGCTTGTTCTGAGCTAGCTCTGGTGTCATTATAACTTCAGATGCACTACAGGGGTGTCAGTGAGGTCTCATTAGTGGAAACCTTTTGCAGGTAAAACCAGGTTGAGGTCCCTTTGTCTTTCTTTGTATGAATCCTATTCTGTTAGGTAAGGCAACCACTTATGTTACGAGTATTCTGCAAGGAAAGCTGTTCAGGGAGATGCTCAGAGCTTCTCTATTTATTTACAGACTTATTTTCCTGGGGTCTGGTAGTAAATAAACATGGATTCTTCTTTTTTTTTTTTTTTATCGCTGGATAACTGTCTCCCATCGAGTTCAGGCTGCTGAGTGTACACTATTCCTGCCTGCTGGCAGGGTGCATGAGGCAGGGAACAGTTCCTGGTGGGGCAGTGTGCTCTGTCACAGCTGGAGGATTTGCTGGTGATCTCAGCAGAGGCTGAATCATGAATAAGTGCCTAGTGTGAGCTGTCTTAAGAGATGCTCATTGCTTGCTGCAGGTGAAGCACGCTTGTGGATAATCTCCCATGTCTATTCTTTAGGTAAGCAAAGGCATTAATAAGCAGGGGATTCTCCTAAGCATCTTTAAATGAAAATCAAACAGATTTAAAAATGCGAGTTGTTAGTTGTGCTGTGAGCAGCTTCCTAGGTCTGAGCCATGGATAAAATGATGAAATAAAAAAGAGTTCGGAATAAAAACAAATCTGGCCCCAAAGATATGGAATGAGGCCCACTACACATTGCTGTTATTTGCATACTACAAGGGAGAACTAATTTATGCAAAAGAGAGAGGAGGAGTGAAGAACTGTGTTTTCTGTACAGCAGTATGTTTTTCAGATACCCCAGTGATACCCCAGTGGGATTTTTCAATGTAGTGGGAGTTTGTTATCCTCAAATAAGGTCACAGTTCATCCTTTGTTCTGGCAATAAATTATAGAAACTTTGAAAATTAGAAGCTGTTTGGCATTTAAAGATTGAACAGCACCTTCAGGCATACTTTGAAGGTGCATCTCCAGGCATACCTGTGCTTCTCATGTAGCTCTGCAGCCAACTGATGTAATTCCCAAGGAACTGATGTAGTTCTTAGGAAAACCAGTAACAGTTCTTGCCAGTGCTGTGAGCTGACCTTGCTCCCTGCCATGGATGGAGCCATGCCAGCACTGGGGAGGTGGTGGGGCTGATGTGGGAAGCGCAGGGGACAGGGATCTTCCTACCCATTACGGGCAAAGATCAAAGGGCTCAGGTGTCCCCTGATCCTGCATCCCATGGTTTTACCTCCATGGTGTGGGCTTTTCTTTGGGTCCTTCTCCAGGGAGAGCTATTTACAAGTTTATAGTAGTGATGAAATAAATGGCTGCAGCTCCCTGTGCTGTTCAGGAGCAGCAGGAGAGGAGAGAGCCTTGGAGGCTCCATCACAAAGTACCCTGGAGACTGAAGCCCCTTGAAACCAGCGTGGCTTTTGACATTGTTTCCTTTTGTTTGCATAAAACAGCTTTTCACAAACGCCAACACCATCAGTAAAAGAGGAGGCCAATGATAACATCACTATATTCACCAGGATCTTGGACGGTCTGCTGGACGGCTACGACAACAGACTGCGCCCAGGGCTGGGAGGTAGGATAACGTGTTGTCCCCTGCTGGAGGGCACCATTGTCCACATGGTGCCCTCTCAAGTGGCTACCTGCTCTTGGCTGTGACAGGGGACTTGTGTTTGATTAATTAAACTAAGTCCAGAAAGCAGATTTGTCTCCTAGCAAATGGGGCACAAGAAAAGGATTACTGAAAGTTGTGTTCTTCAGTCACTCAGGTCATCTGAGGTTGGCTTAGAGGAGCATCTGTGATACATTTTTTTCTGTAATTGAATACAGTTTGGGTTTTTCTTTCTGGTATTTCCTAAGGTGAGCAAGACACTTTGCTAGCAGGTTGCTGCAAGATTGCCTAACTGGCCAGCCTGTATAAAATTATGTTGGCAATGCATATTTCTTTTAAAAACAGATCCCCAAACCATCCATATTTAGACAAGTACAGCAAATCTGTATTGATATGTCTTTTTGATAACCTCTACAGCAGCTATTTTAAAACCATAGCATGTGAATAGTGGTTGCCATCCTAACCTTGTTGAGCCCTCCTTCAGCTCTCTTTCCCCCAGATTTCTCTCATTTTCTACCCATGTGTAAACCATCTGTTATGTTTCTTCCTGGCCCTTTTTTAATCTGGCTACCCCCACCCCTTCCTCTTGTGAGACCAACACATTTCTTTCATCCCTTTCTCTCCTTCTCCTCTCACTTTACACAGAGCTACTTGAAAATAGGGCTTGATGCTTTTTATCTTATATAACGAACTTCTGAAATTTCTGCCCTTAAATTAAATTAGACCTGGATTTGAAAAGATGCCAGAAGGACTTAGAGACTTGAGGGTAGAAATAATTTGACCTAACTTTGGACATCTCTGATAGATGTCTGGAGTCAGGCAGATCACCCAAGCCAGCAGAGGGGAGTAAGTCCTTCCAAGATACACTTGATCAGATCCTGTGGTAGGTATTGCATAAGTGCTGGCAGTGCTAACTGACAGCCCAGAAAGACAATCCCATCCTGGTATGCATCAAAAGAACAGCACCCAGCAAGCTGAGGGAGGAGATTCTTCCTCTCTGCTTTTGTGAGTACTGTGTCCAGCTCTGGAATCCCAGCATAAGAAGGACATGAACCTGTTGGAGCGAGTCCAGAGGAGGCTACTAAAATGATGAGAGGGCTGGAGTACCTCTCCTGTGAAGACATGATGAGAGAGTTGGGGTTCTTCACCCCAGAGAAGAGAAGGCTCTGGGGGGACCTTATAGAAACCTTCCATTGTGTAAAGGTGCTTAGAGGAAAGATGGGGAAGGACCCTTTATCAGGGAGTGATAGGATGAGGGGTAATGGTTTTAAAGTGGAAGAGGGTAGATTTAGATTAGGTAATAGGAAGAAATTCTTTACCTTGAGGGTGTATGAGGCAGTGAAACAGGTTTCTCAGAGAAGCTATGGATATCCCATCGTAGAAGTGGTCAAGGCCAGGTTGGTTGGATAGGGCTCTGAGAAACCTGATCTACTCAAGGGTGTCCCTGCCCATGGCAGGGGGTCGAAACTAGATGATCTTTAAAATCCCTTCCAACCCAAACCATTCTGTGTCTCTATGATCAAAACCTGTCAGTCAGAGGAAATGCATCCTTGAAGGGCTGGTTTCTTTCTGTTTGTAAGAACAAAGCCTGGGCTCCCAAAGGTCAACAACTGCATTTGATCCAGGATGAAAGGCCTACTCAAGCATGCTCTTAATTTCAGTCTTTTGGGGATTTTTCAGTGATTCAGAAATTAATAGAAATAAGCATTGCCAGTGGGTATATGCATTTTAAAGCAATTACTGATGCAGAGCCTATGTTTATTACAGAGAGAATAACTCAGGTGAAAACAGACATCTATGTTACCAGTTTTGGTCCTGTGTCAGACACAGAAATGGTAAGTTAGCATATGGCTGCCAACTCGGTTGTATTTACTTTGCTAAAGTCATTTTTGGAACCATCATTTCTATTCAGATCCTGCAATACCTTGAGTGTTTCTTTGTGCCAGGAATACACCATTGATGTTTTTTTCCGACAAAGCTGGAAGGATGAAAGGCTGCGATTCAAAGGACCTATGCAACGCCTCCCTCTTAACAACTTGCTTGCCAGCAAGATCTGGACCCCAGACACTTTTTTCCACAATGGCAAGAAGTCTATTGCTCACAACATGACAACCCCAAACAAACTTCTGCGCCTGGAGGATGATGGCACTCTGCTGTATACCATGAGGTAATAGCCAGGATTGATGTCTTCTGATACTGATTTCCAGATAACTGCAATTACTTGTGGTGAGCATCACTTTCCCCACTCCTAGTAGAGCCAGGGAACCAATCTTTCACACATATTTGTATGAATATCAAGAAAAATGAAAAATATAATTGTAGCCTTCAAGTATAGAATAATTAGTAGCTTCTGAATAGTGCTAGTGCTTAACTATTTCTTTTGATTAAATGGAAAGCATATTCTCAACAGATTTGATGATTCAGTTCAGCTTTTTTAAGATCTGTTCTCTCTTACTGTTTGTGTTTGTAGCTGTAGTGCAGACTGCAGGAAAACAGTATCCAAGACCAGAAACTGAGACTTTGTTCTGGGGCAGTACATCTTGAACCCTTGGAGCTTTTGTTATATTTTTTTTTTCGATTTGACTAATAGTGCTAAAAGGCAAATGATCATAGGGATAAATGACATAAGCTAGCAGCCCTGTGAAGCTGCTTTAGCAAGTACAATCCTGCAAACAAAGCTGGGACATTATATTACCAAGAAGCAAATGAGTGTCTCAGATCTTCAAAGATGTATTCCTCTTCTGATTTGAGTATACTGCCAAGAATCATCATTGCATAATGCAGACAGAAGATATAACATCAATGATTTTAGGTGTCTGAAATTCTTTTCAGGACAAATCCCACATCAGTGTATGGAAATTTGCTCATTAAAGGTAATTAGCCTCTAGTAATTAAGACTGCTGTGTATCTTCAACAGGGTTTTCTCCAAGACCATAGTCATATGGACAACTTGAAAAAGAGGTAAAAGGAAAAACCTACTGAGCAGCAAAGGGTTATTCTAAACTTTCCATAAACGAGCCCAGAGTAGTGCCTGGGACCCAGCAAAGTGCTCAGGAGCCTGAATTGGGCACTGAGATGACTGGGTTTTCAGCAGGCAGCCCCAGCCATGTGTGGGGAGCTGAGCTCCAGCCCGTGCTGTGTCCTGCTGTGGGGCCACACAGTCCTGCATGCCGGCAGGGCGAGTCCCAGGCTCGCTCATGGGCCTAGTGGCTAAGACTTGTTGAGACTCAAGAAGGTTATGCTTCTGTACACAGGGCCCTGGAGCTTCCCAGGTTTTATTTCAGATATGTTTGAGTCTTTTGAACCTAGTCTTAAATCCCTTATTGTGGAAGGAAAAGGAGACACAGGGTATCCTTAGGTATGTCCTTACAAATTTAGACCATCCCAGTTGTAACTACATTAGCACTTAAAAGACTTAAACATGATGGAAGTCATGTTTAAAAGAAGGAAAAACCATCCTAATTTTCTCTTCTACTATGTGTGTTGCTGTACTTACTAGCCCCAGATTAGTGATCACCGCAGTAATAAACCAAAAACCGTGAGGGTGCATGGACACACTTAAAAGTCCAAATAGCTATCAGAGAAACTTCACAAAAAAGTTAGTAATGCTAGCCTTAAAACCAGTCTCACTGCTGCATAGACTATGTAACTACCACTCAGAGATTGCAGAAATGGCAATTCCCAATTATCTTTGTAAATTACTTGTGTAAGTGAAGTCCAGATCAGACTCACATTCAGCCTGGAGCAGAACCTTATGTTGTGGGGCAGATTGCACAATTTCTGTGCAAGCACTGGTTTTTGCAGTGTTAAACAAATGCAGTGAAGCCCTGATTCATGAGGTGAGGAGCTAAGCCACCACAGCTAGCAGAGTGGGTGAACTAGACCTAGGTGAGCTCATCACTGGATCTGAGTGACTCTGTCAAGGTGTCTCTCTGGTGAAAATGGCACACTATTTTCAGGGTACCCACAGGTACTTTCTCATCATCCCACTCAGCTCCTTTTCTCCTGATTTTTTGGGATTGATGATTTTGTAGACTACAAGAAAGAACAGAATGCTTTTGTAGCCTAAAAACCACGCAACTTAACTTTTATTTGTTAGAATATTGTCTGTGGAAATAAAATTTCTATTAACCACAGGATATGTGGTAAGAAATAGAAATTTTAAATCAGCTTGCTTTCCAATATTACAAGTAATAACTTTCATGTGTTTATCCCTTCTGCTTGGGTCAGAGGGAGTCATGAGTCAGGAGCCTGCCTTTGTAATATGCATGGAGCTGTGCTCCTTTAGAAGCAGAGCCATTCTGTGCCACAGAGTGGCTTGAGGGTCCCATCCCAGCCTGTTCAGAGGTGACTATGACAAGCAGCCAGCCCCTTCAGCTCCTTGAGTGTTACAAAGGTGTAACAGCTAGCAGAGTTACCTAGGATGGCATTTCTTGAGAAGATAGACAGCACTGGGCTTTTCTGGGGGGGAGCTGCTTGTCTCAGTGGTAGTGCATTGTGCAGTACTGAGCTTCAGCGGAGGCTTGAGCCCCAGTTCCTATAGCTCCCATCAGGCTTACTCAGTTCTCAGGATCTGGGGATGTGTAGACAACCCTCTGTTAGCTCTGCATTCTCCTCGTTTCCAAGGAGGAATTGCGAGCTTCCCAGACTGTACGTAGGAGTATTCTGTGTGGGGAGGATTGGACCCTCTGTCATTGACAGAGATGCCTGAATTGCTTTTGCAACCTTGCATCTGGCTGCCTGAATGAAGGGGAGGAAAGCAGCCGAGCCAACGCTGACCTTCCATCCTATTTCACTTCCAAATATACCAAGTATGAGCAGCTGAGCAAACTTCCAGCTTTAGTACTTGTCAGGACATACGTTTCCGTGACACACGTGTTTACTTATAAAGAAAGATGCACACCTCGCATATTGCATTTGAGGATACGTTGTCTGGGTCGGAAGGAGATGGGATGTGTGTTGCCAGGGAAATCTTTGATAAATGGGCTTCTGTATATATGTGGCATTAAAGCCCTTCTGTGTGAATACAGGAGCACAACATGTCCTTTAGACAGATTTCACAGACAGCAGCGTTCTCTGTGGGGAATGATTTAATAATTCTGCTTGTCTTTCACTCAGGAGGACCTATTAGTTTTATTTCACTCATGTGATTTACAAATGAAGCGCTCCTGAATGGAGCGCTGCAAATTCTGTTTCGGCCCCTAGAGGGGAGTATTGTCTGTAGCTCCAGTTTCAAATTTTTTACCTTTTTTTTTTCCCCAGTAAAAACTGTGTTATAAAAAGCAGTAGAAAACATACTTTATATTCTGCTATATAAATAGCTTTGTGAATGAAGGTAAAAATTAGATTCCTTTTAAAAAACGAAAATGTATTTAGTTTATCTTATCTGAGAAATAAATATTGTAAAAAGTATAGAATTCGTTTATTCTGAAAAATTGGAACAGTGATTTAAGCAACATTTTCAGGCTAAGAAGAGAACCATCATGTTTCAGTGAACTGCATTTTTTTTTTTTTTTTTGCTCAGTGGGAATTGGATGTAAAGACAGAAGCTTTGATAAACATTGCTGTAGAATGCCAGAAAAAAATGCTGTGAAGAAAAGAAGCCAAAAATTATATGAAGTAGAGTATGCTCACTAGAGCTAAACTTTTGAACCATAAATTAACTTTTGGCCAGCAGCTTTTACACATTTTTTAGTGGTTTTCTATCAGCTTGTAGATAGTGAAAAATCTTTCTTGTACCATCACAAAAGCCCCATTAGAGCCCCATTCTCACTGTCAATTTGAAAGGACCCCAAATCCCTTTTTTTACCACCAAGGCTTCTATGCATCTGATATAATCTGGGATTTTAATCTGGGAATTTAAATAGGACATAGTCATATATCTAAGGATTTTTCAAACAGATTTTTCCCATGTTATTATGGTGACTGAAGGTTGCCGGAGAATCTAGAGTTTACAGTAAAAACTGTCCCCCAATAATTTGCATATGAATAATTTAACAGCTGGAGAATGCAGAAATTCTTCAGCATGGTGTTAAAAATACTCCAAAATTTTTAATACAGCCCTGAAATTCTTTTATCTTTACTGTCCCAGAAAGGTATTTACAATTCAGCAATGTTTGTCCACTTGATGGCAGCATAACCACGCTGCTTGCTCTGCTGTGGTGCACACACAGGCTTACCTAGGCTGAAAATACGGATTCTTACATTAGCACTTAGTGTTAAAATTGTATGTGAAAGTGAACACATGTCCTGGGTGCATGTTAGCACTAATTCTGCTCTGCCATGAAGGACTTGGATTAGCAACCTAACCATTTTATGCTCTTGAGCTATTGATCATAAAACCAGTTCACCAGAAGATATGGTGCTGCTTTCAAGACTTTTAATGGGAAAGCCAGGGTTGGTTTGTTTGTTTGTTTGTTTGTTTAAGGGAAAATTATTCTATGATAAATGTGTACATTCTCAAGCTCTGACTTTGCCAGACATAGGTTTGCTAGCAGTGCCCACGAGCGACAAGTGACCAGCAAATCTATGATTTAAAATGAATTCTCAGTTTTCCATCAGCCAGATGTCTAGATGGGAACATTTCTGTTCAATCTGAATTTTTTTTTCTTATTTCTTATTTATATCTACAGAAAGGGATCTGTCAATGCTTTTAAGTTATTGCATAATTATTGCAAAATTAATTACAAGCTATGAAGACATACAAATAAGCATTTACTTTCCCTGTGTTAGACTTGCTGCATTTTCTTTTGTATTCAAGCTTCAACCTGCCTGAAGCTGGAAGAAAAAAAAGTGATTTCTGTACATTGGGCTGAATCTTGCAGAGTGATGAAAAATTGTCGTGGTGGCAAGGACTCTCAGCTGCCTTTTGTCAATTCAGATTTTGACAGAGTGAGAGAAAAAAGGGATATGTGAAGTGAAGGGCCCTTCTCTGAGGATAGCAGCAGGACTCTTGTTTAAACACCAAGTCTCTTGGTTCCCTTCGCTCTGTTTTGGTTGCACATTGCCCCATTTCTCAAAAGTTGTCCTTCAAGGAACCACGATTTGTTGGTTTGAAAAATCCAGGGCTGGAGTTACTCACAGGGAGAGGAAGGCATCAGAGAGACTGTGGTGTATTCATTCAAAATGGGCAATTATGACCAAATGTAATCCCAATGTAGATTGTGTAACAATGGTCTATTCTGCTGGTAATAAAAGTGTGCAGAGCCCCACAGAGATCTCCATCACAGAGATGGGAACTCACACAGCAAGGGCAGAATTGATTAAAAGACAAAACCCAAACCAGAACTGTCATGTCCTTGGAGGAGGGGGATGCTTGCTTGGACTTTGAGGAGCTACAAAAGGTACAACTTTAGTTCCAGGTCTGTGCTGGGCTCAGAGGCAGACCCACCTTCCCTTTAGGGTTAGCTGGTACAGTTTCTGCCAAATTCCTTTGTGTTACACCTGCTTTATAGGCATGAGCCAACAGGGCTGGCATGCATGGATGGGGTGACTGAACAGAACCTGGAAGGAAGCAGTGTCCTGACAGGTGCCTCCAAGCACCCAGGGAAAGCACAGATGCTTTGGTGTCTCTGTATCATCCCAATCTGCTTCTGAATCTGGGAGCTTTGAAAGTACCTGATAGATGCTGAAGAATTGTTATGGCTCTGCTGTCTTTTTTTATTATTAGGGGAGGATGACATTACAGTGGACTCCCTGGTCATTTCACTTAGACTGAAATTAGTATCTTCATCTGCCTAATCAGAAATACCATCCTCTGAAGTACATTATATTTGTGCTGAAACATCCAATGGATAATCTGAAATACACTGTGGTGTAATGCACCAGGCAGGGTGGGTGGGATTCACCTAATTCTGTTCATCTGTAATGTTGGTGACTGCAGCCAAGTGTCTTTGCTCAGATTTGCTCCTAGTGCAGGAGAGAGAATTTCTCATGGAATTAGAAGTCTACATTATTTCAGATGTCTACTTAGTGGTGAAGTTAAAAGAGGCTTATTTCTCTCCACTCACACTTCAGGGGTTCTTGTTGTTTTTTTCAGTGGCAGACAGAGGAGTAAAGTGTAACTAATACCTTTGTTAAGTCACATGAGTCCCATCTTAGTTATATCCTTTGGTGTTTCCCACTTCCATACTCATGTAGCCTGGAAATGGGTAGTGTGCCAGCAACCTAAAGCTATGGGATGTTCTGGCCAGCAGCTGGTCCTGTAGCTGTTTTGTGGAGGACTCATACACTTTCCTCTCTGTGCAACCTAAAGCCCAAGGTTGTGCAAGTGCAGTGCACCTGAACACACAAATTGGGTTCAGTCCTCTGCTTTTGTCTAGGTGGGTGTAGGAGAGAATATAGTGCACCTTATGAGGAGCTCTAGAAACAAATGTCTCCAGGAGATTCAGCCCTTCCTTCTCTGAGGTTGAACTGTAGCAAACAGGTGATTATGCTGTAGCAGATGCTAGCACTGGTGGTGGTATAAATAGCAAACAGATGGTAAATTGAGGCCTGTTTAATGGCTATTTATGATGTTAAACAGCTGAGGAATCATAGGGCTCTTTTCCTGGAGCAGTGAAAATCCACAGTCTGACCATTTACCTGGCCCTTCATGGCTGTATTGATCAGGATCATGTAGCATTTCGGAAGCAAGGCAAAAAGCATCCAGAGAATAACATCCTGCTTGGATGGCTAAACAACTTTCCTCATGTACCAGTAAGGTACATACACATAGGGATGTGCAGGTTTCCCTCTAATCCAAATCACTGCTTCCCTCTTTTGCAGAGGTGTGGGGAGCATTAATGTTACACAAAAGGCAGGAGATTATGATGAGGTGTGATCTTGGAGGTAAACCTGAGGTGGATAAGAGGAAGCAGGAATTAAATGCAAGTGGCTAAAAGGAAGCTGTGATGGTTTTGAGTTCTAGGTCTGAACTGTGGAAAATAACCAAAGATTATTTTGGGTTCTGTATTCTCTGTTGCTAGGTCATAATCTTTCCTACCTACCCTGCCATGTCTGTGCATCCCAATCTAAATATGAGAGAGCCCAAATGGGTTGGTACTGCCCATCTGGTGTCTGCTCCTCCTCCTCCTCATCCCCCCCCCCCAGTCTTACTTTCTAAATCCAGATAATTTTTCTCAGAAGAAAATACTTCATATAGTTTATGCCTGTCCATAGAAATAAAAAGGGTCTGTGAACTGGGAGGAAGCAAAAAGATGTCTGTGCAGTGAGGTATCCTTCATCCATGGAGGAACGCATGCCATACTGACAGGCAGAAATGGAAAAACAAAACCCCTTTTGGACAGTCAGAAAACCTGCACTGATCAAATTGCCTAGCAGATGATATCAGAATTGAAGGATGACTGCAATGTGTCCATCACAGTCCTTAGCCTTCAGAATTTAGTGTGATTTCTATGCTCTCTTCTTTCTCGTGTACTTGGGTTGTCTTCCACTGAAAGCAAAGATCAGATGTGCAGTTGACTGGCACCAGGAATGGTTCTGCCAGTAACAGGGACTGGCCTCTCTTGAGAGCCAAAAAGAAGCTTATAGTTCAGTGTTACTCAGCACTTCAAGAACAACTGTACTTACTGCAGTTTGCTCCTTCTTCAACATGCTATCAAAAAGCCATGCAGATAAGGAGATTATAGTCAAAATGTGTAGGAATGGGCAGACTTGGGTAATGTGTGGCCTGGAAAAATGAGGTGTGGGCTTGCTGAGATATTGTTTCCCATTTCACCTGCATCAACAACTGCATCAGCTTCTCAGCATTGCTAGAGCTAGTTAGATTTTTGGGTTTTAATTCAAGAACTCACTAAAAAAAGAAGTTGCTACAGAGGAGAAGCTTGGAAGCCTTCTTCATGGGGTGTCAAAAGAGAATTCACCATGGATAAGGGACCATAAAGAAGAGAAAGCTTGGAGAGGTTTTTAAGTGAAACTATCCAATAGATGGGCGTGATACTGTGCAGAGCATTCAGAGCTGCATAGACATTTTGATCTCAGGTTTCTTTAGGAAGTAAAGCTTTTAGGAAGAGAGACTGAAGAAGGAATTCTCTGTCAAAAAGGTTGGGGTTTTACTGCACTAGTTAGTCTGATAAAAAACCAGAGCTTTTCCCAGCAAGTTCTACCTTGCTTATGGACTTCATTAGATTACTTATATGGCAAGGTTGGATAAGCATAAACTCACTGCTTCATCCATTGGTTTTATGCACTTAAAAGAAATACTGGAGAATGAAAAGTATAACCTTTACTATAAATGTCTGCTTTGCGAATCTTTCTGTAACCTCCCAAATCCATATATTGTAATTTGTGTGTCCTATTGGTTATTTCATTGCCTTTTTTCTGTTTTGCCTGTGTCTACAGGCTGAACATCTCCCCTGCTCCTGTCTAAGAGTATGTCAAGTTATTCCACGTGCAGGGAGGTCATTCTTATAGTGGCACAGCTTTTGAGATCAATTCTGCCACCACAGATCACATCACAATAATTTTGTCTTCAGCAAAGTTCATCTAGGCAAATAAAGTCTTGTTTTACACTTCAGCAGAAGCTGTGCTGAGGATTTTGTTTGCTTAAAGTGAGAATTTTGCTGTCAAGTACACCATACATCTGAATTATGTATTCACAGCTCCCAAAAGCATCAATGACTGGAGCTCTTGGTCTTCCATAGTTCCTTCCCTGTAGCATTTTAAAGGATATTTCATTGTCACATAATGATAGCATATCTTAGCATCATAGGAAAGTTGGGACATGGTAGTATTCTTGGCAGAGTGGTTATAAAGGTAAAATGGGCTGAGACAGAAATTTCTACAGAGCACCTCACTCTAGTCTTAGCTTTATTTTCTGTTCTCTGTTCACTTTATTTGGTGTATTGCAAAGAAATCAGTGCTTATAAGTGGGAAACAGTGGTGAACTGCCTCCACATCCCACATGGACATGCAGATCAAGGCTCTGAATCTGCATTTTGGCCTTTTTTCCAACAAAGTGATGGAAATCCATGAGCAAAGCAGTGTTTGAGTTACTTAGAATAATCACTTCTTTACCCATGAGCCAGGCTGCAGACAGTCACCCAACCAGGGGCAGGTTTCAGGGTGACTCTTACAGCCACTGTGTTTCCATGCGTGAACATCTGTCCACATTCTAAAACTTCTGTAACTTCTGTTCTGTTCTGTAACCCACTACCACCAACAGGGTTTGTTAGGACTATATGGCAAGTGCTTCACAACCAAGTGAGGTCCTCATATATATTTGTGTGTGTGTGTGTGTATTTGTTTATGCATGCATATATATATATATATATATATGTATGTATGTATGTATGCAATATATAGGCTTATACTGGCACATTACATTTACTTCAGGAACACAGGAGAGATCAGTTCCCTGGACTATACACTTACTGTGCTGGGGTCTAAAACAAGTCTTACTGTAAAACCTTTTGAAAGAAATAGAAGTTTGGTTATTGAAGTGTTCCCAAGACATCACAGTAAGAGAACAGGTGAATGGTTGTGTCATCAGTCAAGGTCAGATGAATAATTTCACAAACCTAAAGTTTGAAACAGCACAGTTTGAAAAAACAACCCAAACCAATGACTCTGTTATTCTCCTGGCCCCACATGTGTCAGAGGGCATACCAGAAGGGCTCAAATTGCTCTGCTGAGGTCGTGCTGGAGCAGGTACCCCAGGAAGCTTCTCCTGGAGCTGACTCCTGAAAAGGGTCTGACCCAGCTGGGGTCAGCAAGCCCACTGGAGTGAGATATAGCCTGGCTGAAGGCTGCATCCACTTAACTCTTTTTTGGTGTGTTGGAGAGATAGGTTGTGGTAGGTTTAAGGTGAGTTTCAAGCAAATAGTGTCCCTTTTATTAAGGAAAATGGCTGGTCTCATGCTGGGAAGGGCACTTGGGCTCACCTGAACCCCATAGCAGATACTAGTTGCCAGCACAGGTGGGGTCAAAGCACATCATTTAAATGTTCCCTTTAAACAGGGGTGAGGGTAGTGCACTGAAATAAATAACGAAGAAGATGGAGCTGGTTTAGGGATGAGTGCAAATAGTCAGAAAAACTCCGTATCTCTCCAGGCATAGTACCTTAGTGCCAACAAAAGTATTTCTGTGTCCCCTCATCTGTAACTCTTATTATTCATCATTTATCTTAAGTTCTCCCAAAAGCCACTGGTGACTGCCTTTCTGCTCCCCTCTCATTCTAGAGCTCTCTGTTTTATTTTTTTTTCATATTAAAGTTACTAGCAAATAACTTTTGATAAGCAGAAGCAAGTTTTGCAGCTGTCTGTGGCTCCCTGGGCAGGTGACTGCCCTCAACTCCTGCCTGGCAGCTGCAGATAATATGTTGGAAAATGTTTCCTGCACTCACAGGGTCGGGGAAGGATGCTCAGTCCCCCCCTCTCTTGACCCACAAGTAGGAACAGATGCTCCTTGCATTGAGGAGATCATGGGAACAGCTGGGGGGTCCCTGTAGTGACCTAAAACAGGGTCTTGCAGGACAGGGTGCCTTCTGTCCTGGGGACTGCTACTGAGGATTTCTCACCTCACCTTGAAGCACACTAACTCCAAATGTCTCCCTCCCTAATATCTGAATTTATTTCCTTGCTGTATCCTTGATTTTAACACCTCCTTCTTTTCCCTCTTGCTAAAAAGGAACAATCTCTTGAAAGCACTGTCATGCTTAATTCCCCAGTGGAAATGGTTGAAGGTGACTTTTCTGAAGTGAACTAGTCTTGCTGCTTGAATTCTGCTTTTCTTAGAATTTTGTTGTGTCTTGAAACAGAATGTCAGTAATCACTTTATGTTTTTAAAGGCTATATATTATGAAGCTTTGATAAAGCTTTCATGTACAATTATAATGATAGATTAAAGAATTTGTAGACCTAACTTTTTTTTTCAGATACTTAAGATACACAGTGGCATTTTTTTGTTGATTGATTAACACTTGGTTAGCAGTGTGAGTATTTGGAGCATTATGAAAACAAAAATTTTGTCATTAATGAATCAGCAGCTGTAATGTAAATTGTTACATTTTTTGGATGAATAGAGGTCCCATTCAAGTCAGAGAGAATTTTACCACTATCTTCAATAAAATCAGAGTTTTATTCTCCTATTGCAAAGGACCTTTAATAGCTGCTTATAATCTTGTCATAGACCCTGTTTGAGTTGAACTAATCCCTTAGGGGTTTTATTAAGACAGAATGATGGGTGGAGGGAGGGAAGCTTTTAAGTGTTTCTGTTGAAAAGAACTGCCTTTTGAGCAATGTGTGTGCTGAGACAGAAAAATCCTGGTTTGGTGACTGTCTCTAGCTCAGGTGCTACACAGTGTTACACACTGCTACACTGGGCACAGCAATCATCATCATTCTGGAGAATCACAGATCATTCTGGAGTCACCATATTAAAAGCATTAGGCAAAGACTGTTTCATGTATGCATGCCCAGGCCTCCTTTCTCTTTCTTAAGGGAATACAAACTAAGAGTCATTTTGTTGTAATCACAGAATGTGCTGTGTTGAAATGGACCCACAAGGAGCATCAAGTGCAATTCCCCCTGCAAGGGACCATTCCCAAGAAACACACAGTGTGTCCAAATGCTTCTTGAACTTTGTCAGGCCGGTGCTGTGACCACTTCCCTGGGGAGCCTGTTCCAGTGTCCAGCCACCCTCTGTGTGAAGAACCTTTTTCTAATATCCAACCTGAACCTCCAACCTGAGCCTTTTTCTAATATCCAATGTGACATCACTTCAGGCCATTCACTTGGGTCCTGTGTCACTGGTCCTCACAGAGAAGAGATCATTGCTTCTTCTTCCCCTCACACAGAAGTTGTAGGCTCCCCTCAGCCGCTTCTCATACAGTTTCCCCTCAAAGTCCTTCACCACGTCCATAGCACTCCTTTAGATGCTCTCTAATAATTTACTATCTTTTTTATAGTGTGGTACCCAAAACTGCACACAATATTCAAGGTGAGGCTGCCCCAGTGCAGAGCAGAGCAGGACAATCCCCTCCCTTGCCCAGCTGTGATGCTGTGCCTGATGCCCCCCAGGACATGGTTGGTCCTTTGGGCTACCAGGGCACACTGGTGACTCATGTTCAACTTGCCACTGACCAGGACCCCAAAGTCTCTTTCCGTGGTGCTGCTTTCCAGCATCTCATTCCCCAGTCTGTCCATATATCCAGGGCTGCCGTATCCCAGGTGCAGAATCCAGAACTTTCCTTTGTTGAACTTCATAGTGTTGGAGATTGTCCAGCCCTCTGATTTGTTGGAAGTCTCTCTGCAGGACCTCCCTGCCTTTAAAGGAGGCAACAACTGCTCCCAGTTTTGTATCATCTATGAACTTGCTTAGTATCCCTTCCAGTCCTGCATCCAAGTCATTCACAAAGATGTTGAAGAGCACAGGGCCTAAGATAGAGCCCTGCAGAGCCCCACTACTGACAGGTCATCAGTCTCATGTCACCTGTTCACTGCAACCCTTTGTGTCCAACCCCTGAGCCAGTTGCTCACCCATCACATTATGTGTTTATCCAGCTCTGTGCTGGATATTTTGTCCAGAAGGATACTGTGAGAGACAGTAACATAGGCTGTATGGAGATCCAAGAAGATGATATCAGCTTCCCTGATGACTTCCTTTGATCAACTAGATGGGTTATGTTGTCATTAAAGAAAATCAGGTTTGAAAAGCATGATGCCATGCTGGCTGTGACCAAGGACTGTGTAATAATCAGCTGTGTAAACTAGAATATACAAAGGGTCCCTAAGCTTTAGCACAATGTTAAAAGCCAAAGTGTGCAAATACCACTGCAGGTAATATTTGAAGGAGTAGACCCAGATATCAATTTTTGAGCCTCCTGGGGCTATGATCTGAATATATAGTTTGTACTCTGCATCTCACAGCAAATCTGTATGCAACAACCTGTGCTTCCAGCCCCCAGAGTGTAGATGTCTGCTGTACTGCTTTTATTTCTGTATGCAGTAGAAAATCCAGCCCCTTTGAACCAGGAGTCAGTTGAGTGACTTTGTTTTTCAGGTCCTCACACAGTTACGAAAACCTGTTTGTGTTGGACACAGAGCAACTACAGAAATTCAGGGTGGTGACATTTGTGCTGTGAATCAGAACCCACAGTCAAGTTTTCTTACAAGTTTCCTGTCAAAATTTTTGTCACATTGGCCATTACAAGACACTTCAAAAGCCTCTGGTAATGCACACTTTTGTAAGAGGTTTCTAGGAGAGTGTTTACTGAGCACTTAAAAATCACCTACATAGTTCTTGATAGCATGTAAGAAATAGGTAGAGATACTTAATTTTGTTCAAGACTGCCAGACTGCAAGTGGTCCTAGGATGGGGGCATGGGAAAAGGAAAGAAGGGTGCAGATATCATTGATAGAGAGCAAAATGAACATTTTTAACTGAAGAATTCATGTTAATGGAAGGAAAGGCTGTCCCAAGCACATTAACAGCTCCTAAACTTGGTTCTACCTTTCCCCAGGCTAGACCCAGAAGACTGCAGCAGGCAGCACCCTTTTAAAGGATATTCTGCCTTTTGCTGGATGAGAAATTAAGAAGGGACAGAGGAGTAGCCCTGGCACCTCAAGAGTCTTTGTGGTTTCTGAGTCAGGTAGTGGCAGCCAGATGTCCTCCAGCCTTATCTGCTACCCTTTTATTTAAGACAGGCAAAAATAATTTCTGGAGGGACTTAATTAAATTCCACTAGGTCATAGTCTCTGTGCAACTCATCTTCACTTCTCTTCCACATTTATAGCTGATGAATGTCTACAACCTTCCTTATTACACACAAGGGTTATTTCCAGAGATGCAGGCAGCAGGATACAATTCATAGGACAGCAAGATGAAGCAGAAGGTCTTATGCATAATTCTGCACTGAATATTCTTCATTTCCTGATACTACACCTTTTGTCTTTGTGAGATGGATATAGGCATTCCCTTCTTTGATGTTAGCAGATGACAAGTGTGTATATTAAAATGTTGTCAAGCTGCAGCTCTGAAATGACATGCCTAAACTGTTGGTAGACAGACAGGAGATGGACTGCAGCAAAGCATACTAGCTTTACTTGGGCTCTTGCAGCAAGGTTTCTGAATTTATCAAGAAGGTTAAATTTGTACTGCTTAACATGGAAAATAAAATGATGCATTGGAGGGATGGCAGCCTTGCTTTCCAGTGCCCATTAGAGTGTTTCTTGTGAAAAGGATGTGAGTTCTGGGCAGGATACTACTAGAACCAGCTTATTAAATTCATCCACACACCACTTTTGGTAACTCTGGCTTTGCTGGCTTTGGTGCCCAAGGACAGTGGCCACTGCAGACAACTATATATCTGAGTGATGTTAAAATATCTTTTACAAAAATAGAGCTCAATAACAGCTCAAGAATCTCAGGCCTTTTCTATATTGTACTCTCTTGTCTGTTCTTACAAATGGTAATTTATCTCTGTTCTGAACTGGATTTCTTTTTCTTTGGCTTTCTATGGCATGTTATCTTTACATTTTCTATTACTGTGTGCATTTTGCCTTTTTCTCTCCCTGTTTCCCTGCTCATTCTCAGAATACGATCTCTAGCCAGTGATACTGTTGCATTTTCTATGCTTACTTTGCCATTTCCAGCCATTGGTAGAGCTCCAGAATTTCTGTGTTTTAGCTCCAGCAGAGTGGAGCTGTTTCCCCCAGTTGATTGTGAGCTGTAGTGCCCTAGCAAGGCATCACTGCATTGTACTGAACTGGACTGGCTGAGCACTGTGCCATCTGTGCACAGATCATTACCTTCACAGCCTCTTTTGACAGCAGCTCTTATGGCACCATAGGAAGTGATGACTATTTATATAGGCAGGATATATGGCTCCATGTTGCTGTAGTGATAGGAAAGTGTTCTTTTGCATGATGGTAGTAGGGTGTTGTGGATTTCTTTGGAAGTTTTCACTCCCCAAGCAATAATTTGGTTAGGAACCAGGCTGCCCTCCAGTAGAGCCCTGTGTCAGCCCAGCACCAGGCAGTCTGTAGAGCCTTGGAGGTCTCTGGGCTGTTGCCTCTGAGGTGGAATAACAGCATAAAATGAGAAAGCCATAAAGATATTCATAAAGTAAAATGAGATTTTCATCTTCACATCCTGAGCAAACTGTCTGTATTATGCAAATATCGAAATGGCATAAACAAAACAGATTCTCCTTGTGCTAGAAGCACGTTTTGGCTCTCTTGAGATATTTGATATATTTGATGCATTTGATATCAATATAACTGATATTGCAGTGCCCAGAAATTTATCTCAGACTATTCTTAGTCTTCAGCTTGATTGGTCAATCATGCAGAACATCCATGGGAAATATCTATATTTGCCTAAGGGTTTTTTCTTCCCTACCCCTCTGTCTGGTCTAGATGAAATATTTTCACATAGTGGCTTGGGAGTCCAGGATAGAATTGCTTCCCTAAGCAGTATGCTGGGGGATATGACCCACTTGTTTTTGCCCAGGTAATTCACAGTGTGTTGAACTGAAATGGACTCCAATATTGTGTGATTTCCACAGAAGTTAACCATAGTGTTAGGTAAAGTGATGCATATATGTCCTTGATTATATATAACTTTATATATAGCTATATTAGTTATATTATATATTTCTATCTATAAATATCTATTTAATGCATTTAAATCTACATATTAGGTCAATGATTCTTTATGTCTGTAACAGTGCTTTTTGGCCCAGGAGTCAAATTCCTAGTCCAGTTGCAGTATGTACAGAGAGCAGATAAGTATAAAGTACACGGCAGAAATTCCATCACAGGAGTTTCTTCATGTACTAATAAAAAGAATGATCTTGTTGGGACAGCTTACATAAATAAAATCATCCCACATGTCTCAGGGTTACTAGATAATGCCTGGGGCATGCACACAGAGTGGTCCACCTGGCTTATCTCACATTCAGTTTAACAGGGGGTTATATGTGATTTCAGCAGGAGCAAGGAGCCGTCAGGAAAAGTGTGCTTGTGTCAGCACTCATGTAGTGCAGGGAGGGGCCTAAAGGAAAAGCGCAGGGAAAAAAATTGATGTGTTTTCTTTTTACTCCCCCACAGATTGACCATCTCTGCTGAATGTCCCATGCAGCTTGAAGATTTCCCCATGGATGCACATGCTTGCCCATTAAAATTTGGAAGCTGTAAGTTCTCTTCTGGAATAAGAACTCGAAAAATACCATTTTCTGTCTTCTCATGTTCAGAAAGATCTTTCACCCTCCCCTCCAGCCTTCCCCTTTTAACATGGTTCTTTACCATCCCCATTCTTCTCCCCTTCTGCTACCCTGCTGCTTCTTTCCCATGACTATGCTTTATCTGGGCCTGCTGCTTTTCAACTCATGCCTGCATACTCCATGATAAATGGTGAGTTGCTGGGTGATATGTCTTACCTTATCTTATATATCCACATCAAGTGTAACAGCCACTGTTAGATGGAGTTCTAGATGCAGACAGCTAAATTGATAACTTGGTTTTATATCTGCAGTAAAACAGCTTCCACCGGCTCAATCAGATTGATATGCAATTGTTATAGTATTTACATGAACCAGACTGCAGTACAATATCTGCATTGCATATATTAAAAGAGATCTAGAATATTAAAAGAGGAAATATCTTTCCATTTGGCTTTAATAAATCCAGTCCTGTATCCTGTTACATGATGTTTAATACACGTGTATTTGTATATATGCACACATTATTCTAAACTGTATGCTGAACGATGATTTTTCCTCAATTCCAAGCCTCTAATCCACCACACTGCTGCCTTGCCAGAAGCTTACTTTAAAAATAACCCCAGGGAATCAGATGGTTATATTTAAAAACAAAGCTCTTAATTAAAGTATAAATGAGGCTACTGCAGTAGACTATTTTTTTATTTTGGTAATCAAATCAGCGCTTCCAGGTGCAATCATTGTCTCTGAAGACTTTTGATAATTACCATGCAAGGCATTTTGCTAGCCCCTGAAGCCACCTACCTTCAGCATTTTGCAATGTTTTTCAGCCGTATCAATTTAGAGTCACTAATCCTAGCAAGATTAAGCTTTGCCTTTATCGTCTGTATCTGCCCTGATTTAATACTGACTATACATTGTCTTCTAGTGATCATACTAAGAAGTAAAAACACTGTTTACAGTAACTATACCTTTACCAAACTTAAGATGAACTGATTTCCTTTCCCTCTTCCAATCCACATTTTGTTTCATCCAAATAGTCACCAGTATTTTACAAACTCAGTGCAGGTTCAAGTGTGTTTATTGACTTCAGCAGCATTAATTTACACCAAAGCCAATATAAATGTGAAGGTCCAGGCACCTTTAAATTCCGCTTAAAAAATGTGTATGCAAATTACCCATTTAATTCTGAACTTGAAAATGGGAAAACATCTCACAGGAGACTGTAATTGTTTATATACAGGATTAAACAAAAGCCACTGGAAAGAATTAATAAGACAAAGAAAAATAAGTTGTCCTTCCTGGTATTACATGTTGTTTATCAGTAGATGAAGTTACATTAGTTGACTTCTAGTCTAGACTACAGAACTGATGTGTTGTATAGTTTTATGAAACCTTGCAAAATATGCAATATTAAAACATACATATTTAAATAAAGAGCCTGATGCAGCAGAGATCTGAAGCTCAACCTTAAAGTTAAAAGGATGTTCCTGTGTATTAGTAGATTAGGTGCAGTAAGGTCCAGGTTCTAACTCTCCACATAGTAAGACCAAAAAAAAAAGCATCCCAGTCAAACATGTGAGTGCATGAGATAACATTACAAGATAAGCTACAAATGCTTAGAAGGAGTGCCCAGTAATCTGTCTGAATGTAATTATATGTCCTGCTAGTGCCAATTGTGTTACATGTTAATCACCTCTTAGCGCACAGGTAATTTTAATCTGTGTCAAAACCAACACTAAGGATTTATATTTTAGGCCTGTGAGGGGTGAATAGAGCTTTAGTTTATGCCCCTTGCCGTGCTCAGAATAAAATCCTAGAATACGTTTATAAGGTATTACAAGAAACACCTTATAAATGTATTCTAGGATTTCAAAGAACCTAGAATTTAAAGAACCTTTAAGTTCTTTCACAGTGTGTAGACATGGAACCATTTGGTCTGTGCTAGCCACACCACTGGCCTCTGCAAAAAGTAAATATACAGGGACAAGCTATAGACAGTCTTTCAGCCTTGAGAATATCTGTATTACTGATCTGACAGCTCCCTTGTAATTTATTGGTATTTAATATGTTTGTACAAGTAGCAGCCAGTAACTCTGAGTTTATTGAACTAGTCCAGGTATATTTTAGGAGAGGACAATGTTTATTCCCTATTTACAGCAGTGTGGGTTTGCATTGAGTCACCTGCAGGCTTGCAGCAAGACAAAGTCTACAGGGGAGTATGATAGATAAGCACATACCCTTTCTGCTTTAGCTTTCCTCACTGTCTTTCCCTACAGGCCTTCTTTTTTAATGGCCTTCTTTCCAAAAAGATTTTTGAAAAGCCTCAAGGAATAGCATCAAAGTAAATGTTAAACACATTATCAGTGGAGCTGGGAGGGTGGAGAAGAAAGTGGTGCTAACCAGTCTGAGGATGAAGAGAGCAGGGCAGTGGAATGAAAGAGCTGGCGTACGGCGGATCAGCAGCAGAAAGGATGCTGAGAAGGGATCAGTGTTGCAGCAGAGGCAGGAGCAGGTTATTCATTTTCTGACTGCATGAGCGTTCACTATGTTTGCTATAATTCAGCAGGCAAAAGGCAAAAAGTGCTTGATGTTTTCTTCATTATGAAAGAGAAGGAAAATTAAGCTTTCTCACATAAATAAAGGTAAATGTTGAATTTTTATGTCCTGTTTTACTAATTTCTTGCTAAATTAGAATTGTGTGACATTTTATGGGCCTAGGAAACATGATACATAGCAACAGAATATTTTTTAGAAATAATTAAAAGCCTGGTCAAATACACAAAATATGATAGAAAGGTACCTGTGCATGCCACCAGCCTAGGTACCTGCTGGGCAGTTCAAATGCCCACTGCAGAAGTGGTATTTTTTAGCACTCTACGGCATGTCGTGAAAAGGACAGAAGTTCAGGGACAGCTCCTAATGAAATGAACAGAGCAGGTTTTAGTTGTCCTTTAGTTGTCCTTCTCTTAAGTACAGCTCCCCAGTGCTCCAAGACGGCAAGATCAGGTGGCTCTGCTCCAGGAGTACATGTATACAGGTACATCTCCTGTGGGATTGCATCCCTGCTAGGGGTCAGAACACCTGTAGAAATTATCCTGCAGAAGTCTCATTTAGAGGGAACTGGGGATGATGCATGAGCACAGGCTCAGAGATCTCTGCAGCAGGCTTTGCTCTCTTTGAATTCAGGGTGCTTGATGGGGATTGCTGTGACAGTCAGTTCATTATCTCATGGTAGCATGGGAAGGGTGCTGGTTTCTTCCATGGCCAAATTTAAAATAACTTTGGTTTGCAATTCTAGTGCTGACCTGTACTCTAAATAACTTGGCTGGTCAAACAGGAATGTAATGAAAATTCCTGATGCCAGAAGCAGTTTGACTAGGAGCACCTTAACCCAAGAAATTTGATCTCAACCCCAGGCTATTTCTGGTGTGGGGAGGAAGAATTAGATAAAATAGCAAGGACATTAAAGCTTCCTAGCTTTAATGTTTCACCTCTTCCACTGACAGTCCCTAAGAATACATTAAGAGTATAATTTAGTACAGTTTCCAATGCCCGTGTGTCACCAGGTAGGTAAGCATCATTATCTCTAGTGCAGCTGAAACAGAGAAGTTAATTGACTTTCTGTAAGGTCATGCAGCAAATCAATGTCAGAAAAAGGATTAGACTCAACGTCTTTGGTTGGAGAGGCAGATGTCTAATCCACTAGACCATGAAGGCCTCTGCCCAGGCAACTGACTTAACTCCTAAATCTCATTTTACTCCTGTGTTAATTATGTCGGTGTTACCTAGCTCACAGGGTTGCCCTGAAGATGAATTAGTTAATTGCTGTTAATTGGTGCTTTGACAATATTGAATTCTGTAAGGTGGAGTCTATTTATGACAACTGTCTCTTGAAGACACAGTGCCTGAGTACATGGAGTTACCAGATCTTGTATCATGGAATGGACAAATACATTAAGCACCTACTAGTCACTCAGCAGCAAACCCACCCCCACCCCATGCTATTTTTAGAGTAAGTAGAGAATTTAATTAATATTCTGAAAATAATGAGTTCCCCAAGCTCATGAGCACAGGAAAAAGAGGACCTGTGTTGATTCCTGATGAATTTTAATCGGCCATGAAGATGGCCAAGGTTGATTGCTGTTGATCAACAAGCGTGCTTTCCAGCTATTGGTAAGGGAACAATTTGTAGTGTCTGGAGATAGTAGCTAACGTAGTTTATGTACATCTTCCTTTTTAACACCTCAAACTAAGTCACAGTTTGACTTTTGATAAAGGAAAGTGCACAGGCTAGTTCTGTAGCAGGAGATATGCTCAAATTATTTTCCTCTAATAAGCATGGTGAAGTCAGAGTAATGAGGAGACAGTAACTTCACCAGTATCCCAGATTTTATTGCAACACTGAACATTAAGGCACTCACTGTTCACAAACTATCCATTTCTTCTAGCCACTTGGAATTTTTTTTTTAAAAAAGGCATTTTAATAAAAATTCTCTGATATTTTCTTAGAATGCAGAGGAGGCACTGAGGTGAAGGCACCTACAGGGTTTTTTCTTGATTTTGTACTTTTCCCAATTAGCATCTGTAAGAGCTGCAGCAAAACTGCAAGTATGGAGGGAGAACTTGAAAATAGTGTCCTTCTAAACAGACTTTAATTCTGGTTTAGTAAAATATGATAAATAATGTATTTGGCCTCTCAAAACCTCTGTGTAAAAATCTTGTATAAGAATATAATTAAATGAATAATAAATAAAGAAAAATGTTAATTTTAAGAGACTTTGAAAAGTGGAAATGGCTCTTAGGAAGCTTTTCATAGGTTGCTCTCAGGGACAGCTGGAACTGCAGTCTCATATGTAGAGGCAGAGCTTTTCTGCTTCTTTTCCCTACAGCTGGACAGAAGAGGCTCCTTGAATTTATTCCTGAGAGCAGAGATTGTCAGCACAGCTCGTTGACTCTGCTGGGATGTATTAGTGCCTTCCTTGTGAAAAGACATGTGGAGAGAGCCAGGGCACACCGCTGTGAAATGCTGAGCAGCCAAGTTCAACAAGACTAAGTTGTGATTTTGCACTTTGAGGCAGAAGTCAGCTAATAGGGAATGGATAGGTTTGGTGGTGTTCTGCTCACTAACATAATATCTTCTGTTACATTTCCCTAAGGTTTATCACTGCTTCCTTAGACACCTCCATTGCAATTACTAAATTACTAGTATTGATATTGCAATTACTAGTATTGATATTGAATTACCAAAATAAGGTGAAGTTAGGTGAACACTAAAACTAAATATTTCTAAGACATTTGATGTATTTTTCTTCTCTCTCTTTCAACCCTACATTACCCTCAGCTTCCAACCACCTCTTTAGTTAGCACACTTTTCCCCTTATTTTTAGCTGTTTAGAAGCTAGAACTCCAGACACAATGAAAGACTTGCTTGTGGCAGCATCAAACAGGCAGTCTAGACAACTGTGTTGGACCATTGTTGTTGTTCTGCTTGAGTATAGCTAGCTAGTAAAGCACAGACATCTAGCCTGAACTAATTTTCTGTAGAAGCCTTAGAATGAATGGAGGGGATAGACACCACATAATGATATTGCTGTTATTTGCCTTTATTTTCCTTGGACTCATGGACAGATGACTTGTCATGGGGCTGTGTTGTTTAAAAAAATTAAATCTTTTAATGCAGAATGAGCCCAGGGATTTAGCCCATATCAAAAGCCTTGTATTGACAGCAAAGCTCTAGGGAATGGATGGGATGGATCTGTGACAATTTCAGATAGAAAAATATGCTCCAGTTAGTTATCTAGAGTCCCTTTATGGCCATTGAAAGGAAAGAAGTACTTCTGCAGTGAGGTTCATTAGAATTACTTTTGATATATGCCTAAGGATGAGATGAATCATGTTTTAGAAGTTCCTATTTTTCTGCAGTGCTATCTCATGTAGGTAAGTGTATTATACCCTAGTCAGAGCAACTTAGAAGTCCATTTTTCTCTGCATTGCTAGCTCAGAAATACAAAACCATACTTTGTTCAGAAGAAACAGTCACTGCTGTAGATTAGTTAGGTGCTACATTATATTGGTGGTGAGCTTTTGTATCACTCCTAATGACTATTTCAGCAATTTCTGCTGGAAGTCCCATTTTTCAAAGGATCTCAATGAGACAGTCAGTAGGGCTTTTCAGTATAGAGAAAACCACTTCTTCAAGCATCTTGGGTGAGCTGTGCTGTTTCTTCTGCATTGAGTGCAGTCGGTTAGAATAGCAGACATTTAAGCCTTCTCACAGGTTTTGCAACATAGCCTATGTATATCTAGGTATAGCAATATAGCTTCTTTAATTCAGCATTTTGGGCAGTTAGGTCCCACAGTCAAGGTGGAGCAGTGTAGCCCAGAACATCAAAGGGCAGGAAATTCATCCAGAATGGTGTGTAAAAGAAAATACTGTAATATTCAAGTATTCTGGAGATGTAAGAAGATTTCTTAACAGGAATCTACTTAGAAATTAAAACACAGGGTTCTGGGCATGGACCATGTGGCTTCTGCAGCAGCTGTTGTTGGAAGACCCCAGTTTGCATAACTTGCAAATGTACTGGACCATAACTTACCACTGTCTGGTAGGTTTGCCATTGAAGTATACCTTCTAGTTTAACAAAAGAGAAGAGCGCTCCCTAAAATGATCAGATCAGTCAGTTTTTACTTCACCCATTATAGGGACACATCTAGGACTTCCTTGAAAAGGCTGAAAAAACTGTAGTATATCCTTCAAGCACTTGCAGTAACTGTCTCTAACTTTTCAAAGGCTTTGTCATATATACAGGGTTACTGTATGTCTGCACTGAGATAATGCTTAAAATACATTAAAATGGCAGCCCATGGCTGTGTGATGGCTTTCCTTTGGAACAGTGCCCAGCTCTGGGTCAGTCAGCTTCTACTTCTGGTCACCTGCAGCATAGAAGCCAGTGAGTTTTTCCCTCTTAGCTTCATAACAAAGTGAGAAAGGGAGGTCAGAAGGAACAGAAGCTGTTGCCTTCCCCATGTCTCGCAGCCAGCGCTGAGCCCAGGCTGCAAACTCTGCTGACGCGCAGTGGCCAAGGGCTTGGCTCCCTACCAGCTGAGAGCAGTGTCCATGCAGGCAGGATCATCCTTAACAAAGCCCCTTTCTTGGGATCGGCTTCCTGGGGGGTGCTGGCAGCAGCTTTTGTAGCAGCTGCAAGGAGCCCCTTGAGCAGCCAGCACTGAGAGGCTGCGCTCCGCCTGCCCTGGGAGCAGCCTCCTCCTCCTCCTCAGGTGGCTCACATTCTCAGGCTCTTTGGGGAAGAAAAGCTCAACTGGTGGTGGTTTTGAGCTCAAGGAAACAAAAGTTCAGGCGGGGGTAGGGGTTGGTGTGGAGGTACTCAGCAGTGGTGTTTTTGTCTCACGTGGAAGAGGTCTAGACAGGATTGTGGTGGAGCCGCGTGGAGATCCGGGGTGCTTTGCTAATGGTACAAACATCAGCACGCGTTTCCCACTTTGGAGATTACAGCCTAAACTTAAAGGCTGCACAACTGCCTGATTACAGGGAATCAATATAAGTTGTCAGCAATAGGAAACAACACGCAGAAGCTGTGCTTAATATGCTTAAGCTTTCAAATGGCCTTTGGGTGCAAACCTGCAAAAACATTGCTGGTCTCATCATGCCCCAGAAGGCAGTGCCAGGCTTGCGGTTGCCAGCCGTGGATCATGGGTCTATACCACTGGCAAATGGGATATTATTTGTAAATGTGACAAATGGGTAGATACTGCTCCACTGCTTTACACGCCAGCTTTTTAATGTCTCTTATTTTCTAAGGTGGCTGTTTCCATGGCTTGTAAGCATTTCATAAACATTTCTGGAATCATTCTCATGATCCCTGTGTGAGGTTGGTAGGTCTCTGCTGCCTGCATTTTGCAGGTGGGCATAAAGGAAGCAAAGAGCAATTACAGTCTCTTCTGTGCAAAGATAGAGTGGTTCATTACTTGCTTTTATTGCCTCTGTCGTTATGGGTCCCTAGGTTCAATTAGAGCCTCCCAGTGCTACTGCAGTACATTAATGACAAAATTACTTGCCTAAGGTTTTTGGGGAAGGAAAAAAGCTGTAAGACACTGCTCAAACTTGGATTTCAGTTTCTAGTCTGGCAGCTCCTTTATGACACCTCAGTCTCTCGTGGGCCAGGAAGTCCTCCACCTAAATTGCTGGAACCTCATTAGCTTCCTCTCCTGCACAGAGAGCCAAGCCAGTCCAAGCTGTTACCCAGTGCTGCCGCAGTCCCAGCCCAGCAAGCTTCTTCAAAGGAAACAGTTGTTTCATGTTGTCCCCCATGAAGAAATGAGAAGGAAAGAGAACTGCCAAGAAGGAAAGCCTGATAAGCCTTCTGTTTTTTTCCCCCTTCACCATCATTGCCACTGAAAGTCTCCTCACAGCCAGCCTGTGCTAAGAGCCAGCCATTTTGCTGAAAACATCCCAGAGCTAAATATGCCAGCAAAGCTGGGATTCCTCTCTCCTAAATTTATATTTTTGTAGGGTAAATATATACAGCTGAGCTGATTTCTCTCACTGTCTTAGGGGAGAGAAGTAGATATTTTTAGGTTCAGGTTAATCTCCTCCTAAAATAGGTCAGCTGATGGCTGTAAATAAGGAGATGTTTTATTTATGCACAGAGAAAATGAGATCGTGAGCCCCTTTGGATCTGGGTCTCCAGAGGGACTGGGAGGGGACAGTTCCCAAAGAGAGGATGTGTGCCTGAGTACTCCAGCAGAGAGCAGGTGGAATGGCAGTGCCCCTGGTCAGCAACAGCTTGCCTCAGAGGCTCCTTGTATCCATCACTGAGGCTGGGCACTTGGAACTGACAGCCTCAGGAGATTTTATCCCTTCTCTGAAATACAGGGCTGCACTGTGCCCCAGAGCAGAGGTCTGTAATCCACCTTCGGAAGTTTAGATGACTGCACCTTTGGTGTAGGGAATAAGTTCTTGTGATTGCAATTTCAAGGCAGTATTAAAGTGTTTGAATAATAATATTTCAGCCTGCTCTCTCTGCATACCTATTGATTACACATTCACACAGTGTTATTAATGTAGCAGTACTTCTGAGATTTGTAAATGTCTTCATTAAGGGATAGGATTCAGAAACAGAGGTATATATTTAGCTGTGCAAGTAGTTCCAATCACTCTCAGCTGGTTTCAGGCCATACAGATTTATAAGTAAGGGTGTTTTGAATGGTAAGCTCAGCAGATACACTATGATGGTTGAGTCCCTGATGCCATGTAAATGGGTGAGAAGAATATCTGTAGATTACAGTGAGGTTACAGTTTCATTCTATGATGTTTCACGTGGCCAAAAATACCATGTTCGTGAAGGCACCCTCCACAACAAGATCAAGTGGCATATTTTCTAAAATTTACTCTGCATGTCTCAAAAGAAACTCCAGTGACATTCCTGCAGAGCAGGTCATTTTAGCTTTGCTGATATTAAGTGGCACCTTGCAAAAGGAGGGGACCACTGCAATTAAGATTAAGCAAAGGTGCTTAATCTTTTTGAAGGTACTATGCAAAGTGAGTAATGGTATCTGCCATACTTTGGAGGATACTTGTGTTTGCCGTACAAAAAGTAAATTAAATGTCTTAACATCATCCTCATAACTATACTGCTTTTCCTAATGAAGCAGCTAATATAAGTGCCTAATATTGTGATTGTAAATTCAAAGTTCATTAAGTGTTAGTACAGCATTCAAATTGGCTGGCTGGTGTGGCATTACCACATGCATGGCCTAGAAAGACCAATGTAAGGTCAGAAACGTTCCTAGGACATTTAGCATTTAAAATATCATCCTAGGACATCCCACCATTCTGTTTCTCTAGTTATCTTACAGTGGATATTTAAGCCAGGCATAAAGGGGAAAAAGAAAAGGATCAGAGGCTGGCACCCCAGATTTTGACATGTTCCATATGAAAAGCAGTTGTGTAGCCACCATTAAATGTGATGTAAAATCAATTCTCAGATTAGTTCTAGACTGAGACAGCTGGCACTAAACCTGAAAATAAAGAAAGACGTTGTGTTAAAACTACTGACCATGGTGAGAGGAAGAAACAGGAAGAGACAAAAGAAGGAAGGCATGACGCTCCCTAACATCAGCTCTCAGATGAAAGTAGGAACGCTGGGGGGATGACCTGGTGCTGCTGGTGCCTTGGAGCACTGGATGTCACAGCACACCCTGTTCAGACACCTCTTTCAGTCAGTATGTGGCAGGTGTCCCACACCATGAGTGGCAGAGATCAGTTGTCTACACCTACATGCCTGTTTGATGTTTGGCATGCTCCAGGCTGCACCATGGAAAAACATTTATTTTGCTGGGGTTTTTTTCTTCCTCCTTTTCTGAGTAGAGCCTTGAGAACCTGCAATCCCAAGACATACAGCTCAGTTCAGTGTGCCATGTCTGGTTTTTACTGCTTTTGTGTCAGATTTCACAGCAAGTAGTCACTCCCACTTGCAATCCCAGTGCTTGGGATATAGATGCATCCCTCTTATTGCTCCCCCATGGTATGGGTGAGCACGATAGGGTAAGAAAGAGCTGCTGTCACTGGTGACTGTGATCATTCATGGGAGACATTCTGTGTTACTCTGCATGGCTCTGAGCTCTGGACTCTTCTTAAAGGCTGCCATAGCATCCTGTGAAGGTGCTATGCCTGACTGAATTCTTAGGACAACACTATTCATTATTATTTGTGTTATATCCATCATCAGTATGACTGTGATTTAGTGTACCAACTTGAAAACAGTCAATTTATTGTATTAAAGAAGTCAGCAGATTTGCCTATGCTAATCGTGAATCCCACCTCCAAAATCACAGTTGCTTTCAGTTTGGGTTTTTTCCTTTGCTTTATATTTTTGACCTCAAAATTGGGTCATGTTTAGACTTTTTTCCCATTACCTGGAACTTCTAAAATTACACAGGACCTTCCACCTGATTTCTTTCTTTGAAAAGCCAAAGAAAATGGCTTTTGCAAAACTATGTGTCTCAAAGTGAATTTGACAGGCATCTTCAGTTCTGTATGTTTCACCACCTTGTGGGTACAGTCTGTGCTTCCATTTCTTTTCCAAGCCAAATGTCTATTCCCACCTTTTCCTGAGGTGTCTTGTAAATCATATTCTGAAAGAGAATAATTTTGATCTAACTTAGAGCTTTATTTTTTTAGCAATGATCAGTAGAGTATATTAGTGTTGCTTAGTAATGAAGTCTCTTGAGACCTGTCTGGCACATTTTTCAGAACATCCTATACTATTCCCTGCAGAATGTGACAACAAGATCAGATAAAACTGTATCAGGAAAACATATAGAATACTACATATATTACCAAATTTTATTTTTGTTTTAATTTCAGGAAGGACAGAAATGAACATTTCAGTATGGTTGGACTTTGTACTGCCTGTTTTACAGCCAGTGGTGCCCTATAATTTTTCATTAATATGCTCATGAGTTTCATCAGTTTTCATGTATAATTTCCTCCTTGGATGTCCTCTATTGTCACAGACAATGATACTATGTAATTCCAAAAATGTTTCCTTCTGGGCATTTAATTTTTACTCACATCTGAAACCATTCTGAGTGCATGGCCAATATGAGTTTCCCAGTGCAAGAAGAATAGGGACTTTGTGGAGAGAATCCTGTGCAGGGCCACAACAATCATTGAAGGGCTGGGGCATCTTTGCTGTGAGGGGAGACTGAGATCTTGGACTGTTCAGTATGGAGAAGGGAAGTCTCAGAGGGTCCTAATACATCTGTATAAATTGCAGGGATTGGGGAATGAGAGATGAAGAAGAGGGAACTGGTGCTGCTCAGTAGTGCCCACTGGCAGAATAAGGGCCAGTGGTCATTAAAAAATATTGCATTTCATCTAAACAGAAGAAGACATCTTTTACTGTGGAAGTGGCTGAACAGGTTGTCAAGAGGGATTGACAGTTGGCCACAGAGATTTGAATATTGTGGAGATATTAAAAAACTGACTGGATATGGTGCTGGAAAAAATGCTTTTGGTGTCCCTGCTTGAGCAGGGCTGTGGGACCATGTGATCACTAGAGGTATCTACCAGTCCCTGCCATCCTGTGACTCTGTTTTACATGAATTTGTAGTCCCGTGTGTTTGTACACATTACACTTCTTGTCTGTGATGTATTCAAAATCATGCATGCTGTTTATTTGTATGCTGTAAACTCATGCCAGCTTAAATGATCAGTCTCAATTTTAATAATTTCAGGTCCCTAAAGTAATTGCCATAACCCTGAAATTCTCCCAAGGACATCAGAATTCATCACACTATTGCAAAGTCTTTATTTTAGTCTCTTAATCATTTAATATCGGAAGACATTTCTCTCAGTATTTGTATTCCTATTTTACATTCAAAAATTATTTTTATAAATAGCTATTTCCCCCAAGACCTAGACCATGCATATTAGTACCATGTCTTGTTATTTTTAAATGTATGTTTTTACTAGATTTGCTTTCCATTTGCCCTTCCTATAGAATGATCTCATTTGTACATCGAGTTGTTTTTATAAAGTCATTTTAATGGGAAAATTCCAATTATGGAGCTCAAATCTGGCCTGAGTCACATAGGCACAACTGTTGACAGATGCTTTGTAATGGGCTACAAAGTATTTGTGCACAAACCCCAAGAAATCCAGCCTGACTCTTAGAATTCAAGCTGGTACATGATGGCTTAGTAGCAGCACTGTTTCGTATCCTGCAGGAGTCTGAGAGGCTGTAAATCTGGATCACTAGTGAGTTATATAACAGCCTCTAAGTGAGTCAAATACATTAATGGTTAGATAAGATAGATATTTGTATGTGTATTCAGATTGTAATTAGAGTTTCTAAAAAAGCTGAAAATTTATGCACATCTTCCCCAATCAACAGGCTTTGGCAGGGATTAGCAATACTCCCAAGATTAGGCAGTCTGACAATCCTTGTGGCATGTCCTAAAAGTCACGATAATAAAGGCTTAGAATGTAACTGCACAATTGGAATGAATAAAATAGAAAACAAACCAGAAGTAATCTTTCTGCAATATCTCTTTAAGTTAATTCAGCATCCAACTAGCACAATTCTGAAAGTTCCAGCCATGGCTTGTGGATAAATGGTCTGTTTAATTGTGGAACATACCTCAAGCATGCTGGGTGGGCATCCAAACATGCTGCACAGGCTGCCTTAACTTAACTATGCAGACACTGCTTTATGCTTCCTGTGAGGTTTGTCAAAGGGTTTAGGGGGTGTTTTGGAGAGGGATTCTTTGTTTCTCAATTATTTTATGCCATGTAATGCAGGAATGAAAATTTATTGGTAGATATCAGTGGTGATTTTTTTTTTTTTTATCAGGGATTACAGCTTAAAAAAATAAGTCCTAGAAATATATCTGGGTCCCATAGACTCGAAGTTTGTGTTAATCCATCCACATTTAGGTTTATTTGGCTTAAGGTGCCAAGAAACAGTCTTCCCCACCACCACTTTTTTTTTTTTTTCCCATGGAGTTTCTTTCAAATATGGAGGAGAGAGAAAAGCAAGGAGGAGAGTGTCTGTCAGAAGCCATCACTGCCCTGTGGTGGGAGGGCAGTGGCAGGAGAAAACTCCCTGCTTGTGAGCTGCTTTTTGAATGAGGGAGGATTCTGCACTGCTCACACTGTTTCATTTGCAAACAGGGCTATCCTCAATGCCAAGGCAAATGTCTGGGACCCTCCAGGTCTTAGCCACTTGCTGCTGTGCTTTGCTAGACTTTTTCTTAATGTAATTCCTCTCTCTCCCCTGCCCACTGTTCACTCGTATAAGAAAGACCATGTCTGGCTTTCCTTGCCAGCCATACAGGAGCAGGGAAAGTGTGGGAGAAGAGCAAGGACACCTTTACCATTTTTATATCGTGTGCTGTACGTTGGATGCTAGAATGTAGAAAAACAGATTTGCTTGTCAATAAATACATAAGAGAAGATATTATTTCTTTCATCATTCTGGTAGGTGATAAGCCTGCAGCCATTTATCAACTGTCCAGTAGAAATAAATGTCTGTTGTCATTTTCTCACATTTAATAACTTGTTTGTTATACTTGTTTGTAATTTTAGCTGTTCATCTGAACTGCAACCTTTTTTTTTTCCTTTTTCAAAGAAGTGAGCATAGAAGAGAAAGGATACTTTAATGAGACTTCATCCTTTCTTTGACAAGACAACAAAATGATTGTAAAGAACACAAGATTAATTATTTGGATTCAGAAATCCAGAAGACATGCACTTGCTTAAAGTAGAATAAACACCAAGCAGTCTCACTTGGATTTACAGTGGTTTTGAAGCTGAGTTTGCTTTTGCAAAACTATCAGCATCATTTTCTCAGCTTGCTATTCCAGAGCTGCAACTGCATTTTTTATCACCCTCTTGGAGACATCCCCACTCTATGTGTAACGTAAAGGAGATGATATATTTACATATTTCCTTTTGTTGGTACATCTTTCTCATATTTCTAAACAGCAAGACCTAAAGTTGTTCAGTGCTCCAGCAAGCAAGGCTAGAAGGCAACCTATTGGAAGCTTTGCTTAAGTGGAAGAGTGTTTTTACAAAATTTGCTATGACAGTGAATAATACTGTGTCTCCATTAGTACTTCTGTGCTGATAGCAAAATAACATCAATCTCTACTGTACCCACAGTTTCAGCTTTCAATATGACCATGCCTGATTTTACTGCAGGGGTTATCAACCGGAGAGCTGGAGCTTCTGGTTCTCAGGTGTGGGGTAACTGGAGTTTGAGGCTTGAAGATATGACATAAGGTTTGCAGCAGGAAGACAGCTACCTGCTAAAAGTACACAGGCTTATCCCTCTGGAGGTTTATCTAGATGACCAGAAAAGAGATGTCAGCTGCCACACCAAGGAGCATGGGGTGGCTTTTTCCTGTCAGAACCTGATGTGTAAAAAGGAAAGGAGGCACTAAGTCAGAAATCTTATATTAGAATAGTTTCTTAAAACACAAACCATGTTTTATTATATTTGCATGGAAGATAGATGAGGATCATATAATACATGTGATCCATCACAGTAGAATATATCTAGATTGAGGTAAATTCATGCTATTCCTAATGTGGCAGACTTCTCCTGAGGAGGTAAAATCACTGCAGGTTGCATTGGTTTGGGTTGGGCTCCACAGGCACACATTTGTTATCCTCTTGTGTCTTCAAGGCGTGGCTATAACCATCCTGCCCTTGCACAAGAGTCTTTTCTAGATGAGCTATTCTCCCTTCTCCCATGGATACTCTATTCCTGGCCTAGCAGTGACACAGCTCTCTGTCTTGTAGCCTCACAACAGATCCTGTGAGGAAGGACCTACAGACCTTCCTCCCAGGCAGGCACTGGCCTCATTCTGTGCTCTTGCCTGCCTGAATGCTCTCTCTTCTCACCAACTGGCCTGGGATTGGCACCCCCTTCCCTGGCATGGTTTCAAAAGAAAACAGCCTCATGAAGTAATGCTTAGGCATACCTGTGGGATCTTGAGTTTTGGCACCTTGTGGCCTCTCTCTGAGTTGCAGGTATTTTACAAGAGGAGCTGCTGGACTCCTGCAGCATAGGAGCCCCCAGCTCTGTTCCACTACATGTGCTTTAGCACCCAGTAAAGGCTGCGATTCACAGCAGAAGTGTTGAATTATTTTTGGACTCCCCTGCCCTGCAGGCCAGACAGAGGAGAGAACCAAAGCATCTGAAATCTTGTTAAAACTTAGAGGCTAAATTATTGTGTGATTGCAATTTCAATGAATTTGGTTACAGTACTCGCATTGGGAAGCATCTAGCCAGGATGAGTTAATGTATATCATCATCAGAAAACAAAGAAAAACCCAATTATCCTGATTGCTGGGATCGTTGCAGAGACAGGGAGGTGCTGAGCTGAGATACATCTAGATCATCCCAGAAAGAAAAAAAAAAATTAGTCCAGTGCTGTTGTTAGGAACTTCTTTTTTGCATAGGAAGTAACATAGGTAAAAATCGAATTTTCTGACAATCCCAAAGCTACCTAAACATATCCCACATTTCCTGGGGATAATTGGCCCATGAACAACATATACCATATACCACCATTTAAAAAAATGAGGGCTTTCTGCATTACTTTTTTTTAAATGGACCCATCTCCTCCCACTTGTCTTCTCCAGATGCAGCTTTGAAATTATTTACAGTTCATTGTGAACTTGTAATCATCTCAGAGATAGTAAAGTATCTCAGCTCTAAAGGGAAGGTGAAATTCCATGACTTTTTGTGATGCAAATATTTTGAAATAGGGAAGACATTTCTTCTTAGCCTTTCAAAGCAGATCATGACATATAATTACAGTAATTTTACTGCAGAGCTACAAATACAAGCATAAGGAAGGCATGTGGGCAGTCCTGCATGGCTAACAAAGGATAAAAAATTTGTAGATTCTCAACTTCCAAACCCAGGATCAGCCCTGGATACAGCAGCAACTATCAGATAAGTGACAAAAAATTATTTCAAATTTTCAATGTCTTTGTAGAGACAGTAGTTCATAATTTTTTTTTTCTCAGAAGGCTAGCCACTGTATAATTACCCATCTCCCACCCAGTTAGGAAATTCTGCCCTGCTCTTCATCTGAATCTGCCTGGAACCATCTTTCAGGCACCTTTTGTGAGTAGTCCAAGAGATTCAGCCTGGTTTCAGATTTATGTGTGCAATTATCTATACTCAGAGCTTGAGCTACATCTCAGCTTTTTGTCAGTGAGCTGAATAAGCTGAGCTGCTTAAGTGTCAAATCATGACTTATTTTCAGTCCATGGAGGTACTTGTAACCTTCTTTTGACCTCTCCCCTTCTCTCTCTTCATTATTTCTATGACTTTTCTGAGGTGTGGATGAAAAGCCATAAACAGTCAGAGCAAAGGTGTATTGAGCCTAGTGCCCTGCCTCCCACATCCGACATGGTAACATGAATAACAGTGCAAAGAAGGTGCTGCTTTCTTCCCTGCTACCTGGTCAAGCATTCAAGTGAAGTTCATTGTGCTACACACGTGCTCTTAGCTTGAACTGGGATTGCTTCCCATTTTCTGCTGGACATGCCTGGTTTTATGGATCCAGGGATCACCTTACCATATTTCTTGCCCTTGCAGTGCCTCAGAAGCTCATGCTGACCCACTGCCTATGACCCAATGCTTATGAATTTTTTGTAAGTCCTCCATGGAGCTGCACCTTTCCAATACAGCTCACTTGCAAACAAAACACGCAGTCTGATGGAGTGAGTTAACATCCTTCAACCTAGCCTGTTGTCCTTTACTCTAAGTCCTAATCTGGATAGCCACCATGTGTTGTCTCCTGAATGAGGATGTCAGGTTTTTTTCCAGAAAGAAACATTCTGCCCTGACACCTTCCAAGTTCAAAAGTGCAGAAGATGAGATATTAATATTTGACTTCAGATCACTCCCAAGCTTACCTGCTTTTCACCTGCCATTTGGAGAGTAAGCCTCGCCTGATTTCCAGACATTTTAGTACAATGTACTCTAGCCTACTGTAACATGCTTGCAGAAGTGTGACCTGAAAAATTTTGATGCTAGAGGAGTTCTAAAAAGTGGGAGAGCTACTTATATTAAATGAAATATAATTAAATTTAGAGCTGTCTCCTGGGGTTTTTGAGACCATCTGCAGAGAAGGCTTAAAATCTAAACCCAGCATTGACAGTCTGTAAAAGAAGACTGAGATTTCCTTATAATACCATGATCACTCTGGGTGTTGGAGCATTAAAAGTTACACTAGCATTATAGAGGAAGGAATGAGCTGGCACTACTGCAACCACATTTAATTCCTAGGACTTCTAAATGAACATGAGAGAAATCACATACACATCTGCAGCTGTGCAGGTGTTTTCACACCATCACCCATTCTGCTATGCACAAACACCTACCCTCTCCTTGCAGCTCCCTGCCCCATTCCTGCTCTCCATGCATTCTCACCCCTGCGTTCTGTGTCTGCTCTTCAGCATCACAGGCACAGGCAGGCACATTCCAGCTTCCTTTACCCACATGCAAGACTTCTGTGCCCTCACCCACACATACGTATTCCAGTCAGTGCATACACACCAGACCCTGCACTTGCACAGGGCATCACTTAGAATTTTATCCTGGGGACAGGACAAGACAAGGAGGGTCCTTGCTGTCCTGGAATTCAAGGTGTCTGGGTCCTTTTGAGGGGGAACTTCAGCAAAATACCTTTAGCAGCTTGCTGGGGTTTAGGAGCCACCAGTGAGGTGAGTATAGGTCTGAACTGCTTTCCTAAATTGAGTGGTTGTGATGGATTATATTTATACCTCTACTGTTCCAGCCTTTCACAAACCATCCCACACATCTCTTATATTAGGAGGCTTCAACCTAATATTTTTTTGAGCTGGGCATATGGGACCACGATTATATCATCTTTATTTGTTTTTCTCCATTCACTCTCACTCCTCCATTCTTCTCTCTCCCTGTCATTATCATTTAAAGATCCACTAAAATATTACACAGTGGTTTTTACTCCTTACTGTCTTTTCCCCCCCTTGTTGGCAGATGCTTACCCCAATTCTGAGGTGATCTACGTGTGGACTAACAGCACCACAACATCTGTGGTGGTGGCTGAAGATGGCTCACGACTCAACCAGTACCACCTGATGGGACAAACCGTGGGCACAGAAAACATCAGTACCAGTACAGGTAGGGGGAACATTTCCATCCCACGGTTGCTGATGGCTGGAGCAGGAGGGGAGATTCACAGGCTCTGGTCACTTTGCAGTAAGGCTAGGGAAGCGCCTGTGGGATGTGGAGTGCCAGGGAGATCCTGTGTTTAAATGTAGAGGCATTTAAACACTGAGGGTTAAATGCTGGCTCGTAGGTACGTTGCTGAAGACATATCCAGGCTCCTGGTATTTACAGGAGTGCCTGAGAAGCCTCACGCAGTTCTTGCGATCGCCCTCGCCGTGGCTGCCAGCGCTGTTGCTGGCTTATTTCCCCGAGGGAGGAACCACCCTGGGAGGCAAACACCACCCACGCATTTGATCCGTTTCAATCATCGCTTTAAAATGATTGCTTGATGGAACCGCGTGGGGGGGAAGGGAATGGGGGCACAGGGGGGGACTGTGGCATGGCAGGGCTGTGCGGCGTGGCCGGGGAGGAGGTGCAAACCCCGAGGATCCCCATTCCCTCTCGGGCTGGGAGCGGAGGCGCCAGATGTGGCAGCATTAGGGAGGCAAAGAAGCTTTAATCCCAGGCCGGGCATCCACGTGAGCCGTGCCCCCCTGCTTCCTAAGGCTCCCACGCAAGGGCAGCCCTGGGCGTGCATCGGCGGGGGGGACTCCCGGGGGTCGGGGCCGGGACAAGGGATCACGTGCGCTCAGCGGGACCGGGGCTTCACCAGGTTACACAATGCACTCGGCCTGGAGAGCATTAGTGGCGTCCAGCGAAGGGAGGGGGAAGAGGTGGAAATGAAACAGCCTGCCATGGAGAAAAGGGGGATTTCCACTGCTAGGGGTTGCAAGGGGCTTGGGTCGGGGAAAGGGGTAGCTGTGGCAACATGCCTGGGAGCAGTTCCTGCAGGCAAAGCCCAGCAGAGTGTGCTGGTGATATACTGTGTCCCTGGAGAAAAATGACGGCCAGAGTGGTAGAGGACAAAGTACGGATTAAATTAGGAACCTTTTACTATCTGTAGGAAATTAAGGAGACATGAAAACAGGTACATATATGTACACTTGCACACAAAGTTAGCTGAACCAGAACATAAAAGATGCATAAAACTTTGTGCTCCGCCTGGCAAATAAAGAGGAGATATCTGAGCTTGGCGCTTGTGCTCCAGAAAGGACACAAAGTGAGGGAAGGCTCGCCTTGGGCAGCCACTAAACTTGACTGCCATTTCCATCCTATGGACATTCACCCCCTCCCTTGCCCATTTCAGGAGACACAAAGCTGATGCTAAAGAGAAGATTGATAAAGTCAAGAGAAAAATAAAATCAGAGTGGTCACGTTTGCAGAAAAAGAATGAGTACACTATCTCCCATTAAAGAGTAAAGACACTTTTTTCCTTACCAGTTCACCATCATAGCCGCGTTGTTTTCTGCAATGAATGGCAGCTCCCCTCTCGCCTTCATTGTTGCCAAGAAAAAGATCCAAAGGATGTACTGGAGCATCTCCTACAACCTCGTCCTGCTCCTCAGAGCAAGAAAACCATCCAGCCCAGGCAGTGAGTGCTCCAGCGTGTCAGCTCCAGGCTACTTCCAGTTTGCCGCTTTGCCTGTGAAAGCTCCTTGTTCTCCTCAGCCCAAGGAAACACTCCAGACAAATCCCAAAGTTTCCGCACAGTAAACACCTCCCTCACGTATTTAAGATTTATAATAAATGCTGTGTTTCCAACGTCAAGATTTTATATTAATGTCCTGGGTTACATCTGGGCTGGCTGGATTCTGATTGCAGGGTGGATCACAAAGAGCAGGACACAGATTGTAACCGGGGATTAGCAAAATACAAAAATCCGATTTTGCACAGGGAAAGCATCAGTCAACGATGGATTTTCTGGAGTTCATCAACCTCGTAGGAGGCCAGTAATCAGCATTACTTACGAATGGCCATCGAAGGCATTTCTTCCTTCTATTGAATTGTTGAACGTGAAAAAGAAAAACCAAATAGCTATTGCATAATCCAAGTGCTTGGATTTTTGTGGCTTTTATGACACACAAGTCAAACTACACAGCCCTTGCAGTTGCACAGACAAAATGCTTGTGTATGTCATAGGTCATTTATGCCCTTCTTTCCAGCAGACTTTTTTTTTTTAATGGAATTTCCAGACCTGTACTGGTTCCTTGGGATTCTGCTGATTTGTAGGCAAGCTGCTGTTTGGCTGGCTTCTCGGAAAAAAATACCCTGGCATTCCTAATTCTCCAACCAATCTTGAAACTTGGAACATTTTAGCCATGGCACAGAAAACAGTTCTGTCATGTGCCACCTGTTTGTTTTGGGTTTTTTTCTGGCTGTTTGTTTTTTTGGTTTTTGAGGGTTTTTTTGTGCTAACATCCCCAAATGTCTTCCACCTGAAAGGAAGGCATTTTCCTACTCACTCTGCTTCTAACAGAACCAGCACCTGTTATGTCCTGGTGGTAAAAGTGCTGAAAACAATCAGATACGAGATTTGAGTCCAAGTGGATCTTGCTGCTTTCCACAAATGGTTGCCCAGTTATGTTCCCCATACCCAGAATCTCTCATAGCAAACTTAGGATCTGCAGTGGCAAAAAACAAAACATAAACCCACTCTTTTGTATACTGCCAGCTGGAGCCTGAGCTCTGTAATATCCAAAGCTGAAACAATAAAGGAATCACTCAGCTCTTCATTTTGAACCAAATAATTCTGATTTTTTTCTTGAGATGAATATTTCTCTAGTATCACTATAAAAGGGAACATGCTTTTTTTTATGGGCCGAAATATTCTGGATGTCAGCATAGTCAGTGAGGTGTCTAATGTACTGACTGTCAGGATCTTGCCAGAACAGCCATTGATAGAACTGAATCCAGGTATATCTAGTAAACAAACAAGTCTGGGGGCTGGTCTAGCCTCCTTAAAGTACTCAGTTGAATCTCAGCATGATGGCAATGGAATAATGTGTGTAAGATCCTGGAAAATCTGTAAGCGGGATCTCCAGAACTCCATCAACTATATACCAAAAAAAAAAAAAAAAAATACTGTAGCAGCTTTTAAAGCATAAAAATCCCCTTAAGAGCAGCAGCACAGTTGCACAGCTCCATGAAGTGCAGCCATTTCTGCTCTAGGGCTTTTCATTAGTACTAGATTTGTTTTTGTTTACTAACAATAATTTGCTTTCTGCAGTGATGAGTGGACCCCATCAGGAACAGGATTCTCTTTTAAGTGCTACATAAACCTATAACAAAAATTAGCTCTTGCTCAAGAAAGCTCATGGTCTAAGGATAAACAGTGGCCTTGCAGAAGTAAAAGGGAGCTTTGCTGCTCCAACAGAGCCAGTATCTTGCTCTATAAACAAAAGGCCAACTCAGGCAGCTTTTAGCTTTACTTTAAGCAGTGGTCCCAGGGCATTAAAAACCAAGCTCTGGGGTTTTCTTAAGCCATAAGTCTAATGGAGGAAGCATTCCTGGTATAGACATCTCTGAAAGGGACAGCATGGGAAATCAAAGAATATATCAGCTGGGAGAAAAGCAAGTACAAAATCAAGGTGCTGTGATTATTTCAGTGGAGACAAGAGTTTTGATAGGTTGAAGAAAATGGTAAGGTAAAAATCAGCTGTGGAGGGCCATCAGAACGTAGGCACTCATTTCCTGTGTTTTAAAAATGAAAAAAGGAGGGTCCTGTTGCTCTTCTGAAGCTGTGTAGATTCTTTTTTTATTCCAGCTCTGAGAGCATACTGTCAAAATAGATAATGCACATTGTCACTCTGTAGCAGGCGAGCGGGGAAACTGACTCAAACACATCCCAGTGCAGTAGCAACTGAGAAACAGTCCCTCTGCCTGAGAGTACTGAGGCAGGCAGATCCTGCTGCAAATACTCCTTAATAAAGAGCAAGTGGGCTTCCTCCTGAGACCATTGCATGTTCAGCCTCCCTGGTTCAAAATTACACTAAATGGAAGGGAATTAGGCTTTTCTTTGCAGGGGTTTCCTCCCCAGTTTCACAGCATTCCATGTCCATTTCCCCATCATTCTTCAGGGAATCATTTCACCAGAAAATCAGACTCCAGAGAAAGACATAAAGATTGAGGCAGGATGTCAGTTAGGTATTCTGTGTTATTTCACTTTCTGTCTAAAATCCTCAGCATGAACAAGGTCTGTAAACTTGATGCAGAATAGCAGAGCTCCTGTAGCATAGTGTATGAGTGCAGCTGTACCTGCAAAAACCCTTTCACTGTAAACGTGTTCTCTGCTAATTAGCCATATTGTCAGTTAGAAGTAATCTGCCAAATCTAATAGCTTAGTAATGCTGGCTGCAGCTCAACTCAGGCTATTCACTCAAGGCAGAGTCAGTCTGTTGGATATTTTCCTTTTGTGGATGTTCTGTAGAGACTTACAGTCAAATCTTGTAGCAGAGATTATAGCTATAGTTGTTCTTGAGACAATATATATTTCAAAACAGGCATTTCGCTGATTCATCAGTACCCAACTGAATGATGCATGCTTTTAAATTACTTTGATATCAGTGAAGAACTGTTAGGGCTTGAAGGGATGAATTGTTTTTTATTCTTACATTTTGTTTTTACTGTTATTATTCCTAGGTAAATAGTAGCATGCTTTTAGCTAGCAAGATTTTGGATTTGGGGAGCAGTTACCATCAAGAATAACCTTCAGTAACAACTACCTGGTTTTCCAGAAATACTGTGAAAGAACCAGGGAGTAGTTACTACCAGGAATAGCCCTCAGTAACAACTATATGGTTTTCCAGGAACAATCTGAAAGAACTGGTTAAGGTTTGAATTTTTCTGAAACATTAGGGAAGGTGACAGCTGGTCTGTTGATTTTTGAGTGCATTTATTTAGGCTTTTATTGAAATTCAGAGTAGCTGATAAAAGGCATATTAAGGCAATGCTGTGAATTTGGCATATGAAAAAGAAATGGAATTTAGTACTGCTGTGGCAGCTTTTAGGGAACTCTCCATGCAGGCAGTACACTATTCAGTGCACAGGTGAACAAGACAGGACACAATATCTATCCAGAAACAGACAATCTTTTGTAGGGCTAAAGTGTACCAAATTCTAGGAACATGGCATGCATTAGAGGGACTTTTTATTTCTGGACCAGCAATCTGAAGGGTTTGAGTACTCAGATTAATAAGACATCCCAGAATCCATATGCAACGTGGCAGTTCTCACAGAAGATGCTGGGACTGGCAGTCCCTAAAATGTGGTGCAGAAGGAGTGTCTGGACCCATTTTCATATTTGAAAATTGCTTGGCCATAACACTTTCACTAATGAAGTTGCTAAACCTGCTGCTAAATCGGGTTTCGGAGAGTTGAGGGTCTTAATTATTACTATGCTGCAAGAGTTTGTAGGACTGAGCCAAAACCACAGAGTGTTGAGGCAGTGCCAGCAAACTAGATTTTTATGCCTGTGAACATCACAACATTCCAGGTGCATGGGAGGACTGCAGCTTTTCAGTGTAGTAGGAACAGCAGTCATTGTCTTCTGCTTTAGAGACTGAATGGGAAGACTGTGAGGATCTAGCAGCACCTCTGTCTCAAGTCTTGATTTTCCACAGCACAGAAATCCAGACATTTTTCATAAAATTAAGAATGGCTTAGTGATATCTTCTAATGGAGGGTTGGAACTGGCCTTATTCAGTACCTAAGTCAGTAAGCCTTCCTTATTTTACTCAAATGCACATTTTTCTTCTTCTAGGTGAATATACTATTATGACAGCCCATTTTCATCTGAAAAGAAAAATTGGTTATTTTGTCATCCAGACGTACCTTCCTTGCATAATGACTGTGATCTTATCGCAAGTGTCGTTTTGGCTAAACAGGAATCTGTCCCTGCTAGAACTGTCTTTGGTGAGTACCCCACTTGCTCCTAGGACACAGATAGGATATTTGTGGCTTGTGAAAGTGACTCGCGGTAATAAAACCACAGTTCACTACTGTTTATTTCTGCTTGAGATGTTGTAAATGTTTTCTCCTTCTCTTCCAGCTTAAACTCAAAATCAATTTAAAAGCCTTGTCTGGGCTGTTTTTGTAAAGTTGTGACAGAAATTGGTCAATCAATTCTGTGAAAATTAAGGACAGAAGATAGAAGAATAAGATTAGTGTGATTTGGTTTGGTTTTTTTTTTTCATTTCAGTGGACGCTGGATGGTTTAGAAAAAAAGACATGTGGATTATCATACTTAATGTATACCCTAGCTAAGCAGTTGAAGCAGATATCACTTCAAGACATTTTGTTCATCTTTGTTGTAGGATCTTTATCTAGGAAAACCATGTAGAGGTTAATTAGTGCCAATTATCTCTATAAACATCAAACTAATATGACTTTGCATTTAGAAAATGTGTATTTACTGAAGAAATTGTTATGAAAAAAACCTTTGGGGTGTCATTAAATTACTTGGTTTATCCCTAGAAAGCTGCAGAAAATAAGCACTTGAGAAAGTAAAGGTTGATGAAATACAAGATTTTTACTAGAAGAAAAAAAAGGGGAGTAGGAGCAGTTTTTTAAGTAAAATTTTGTTCAGATATTTGAAAGGAGTCACTCTTCTGTACCAGCCTCCTGAAGTCAGTAGGCAGCTTTGTTCAAAAATCAGCTCAGCAAGTTGTATGGAGAGAATACAGGTAGTAGCATCATTTTGCTGACTTACTCTAGGTTTACAAAGCTGTAACTGAGAGTTGAGTTTTTTGATCCTGGGGAAATGTTCCCACAGATGAAAGCATTGGCTGTTTGTCTTTTACTATCATATGGGAAAGGAGGAGCTACAGTCAAGGAAACCAGTAAGAGTCAACAATTTTAAATATGCAATCTCTGTATAAGAAAACAAAATAAGAAATCCCACTTCATTCTGACAGTTATAAACCCTGGGCTTGTGTTACCCTAAAAATCCTTATTTAAACACACTACAGCTAGAACTAACCAGAACTCCATAGAATAAAATATCTGAGGGTAATAAGGCTTTCATTTTTTCTTATTCCTTCAAACCATAATATGCAAACACTGATTGACTTCATGTGGCCTTCTTAGACATCCTGCTGAATTGGGACCTGCTCATAACTCATTTGGGATCCCATAAGGGTTAGCAAACTGATCTCTGACTCTTATTTTTTTTCTTTGCAGGAGTAACAACAGTCCTCACCATGACCACCTTAAGTATCAGTGCCCGTAACTCTTTGCCAAAAGTGGCCTATGCTACTGCAATGGACTGGTTTATAGCTGTTTGCTATGCCTTTGTATTTTCGGCATTGATTGAATTTGCAACAGTCAACTATTTCACCAAGAGGAGTTGGGCATGGGATGGCAAAAAAGCCCAGGAAGCTGCAAAAATCAAGGTGCTTAAGTTACATTTTTTAAATACCTAAAATAAAAAGCAGATATTCAGTATAGTTTAAATATACTGAATGGTCAATTTCCAGCTTCTTTGTGAAAAAGGTATTTAATCACCTCATGACATACCTTTTATCTTCCTGTGGAGGAAAATTTGCAAGGAAATACAGTGCCTTCCCGCCTTCCCTTCACAGAGATAGATTACCAGTCTCTGTCATCTCTATGAAGAGGACTGCTTACAGAAGTACATTGGGCATTGAGTACACAGGACATGGGATTTCAGTGATCAGACTTGTGATAACATAACTATGAAACATGTCTCTGCAGAGCAGTCCCTGTATTCTCTCCTAATAAATAACAATGCTCACATTGAGCTCCATGAGTCTGGGTCCCACCACAGTAAAAAAAGGAACCAAAGACTAATTATGTAAAAACACAAACTTTTGAGTTTCATGCTGAAATGAAATTTTTGGGATAGGACTTAGTAAATCATCTCCTTGAGAGCTCATACCCACAGGCATCCCAAAAGAGTCTACAAAGAGGCTAAGCTGGCAGGGGCAATGAGCCCTTCGCCACACCCTTTTCAGCATCTGGGGAAATGAAGTTCACATCTTGTCAGCTGTCCATGGGGCAGATGCCAGACTACATCTCACTGACAAAAGAAGCTGCTAATGCACATGCCAGGTGGGATGTGGGTGCAACAAGTGAGTCTCAGCTTTCTCCCATCAGGGAAAGTCACACTTGAGTAAGGGCTACAAGATCAAGGCAAAAAATCTGTTTGGTAGTCAAAGTCAGAATAGCCAACAGGCATTAATGGGCATGCTTGATTATGGTGCTCAGCTTTTTGGGTCAGTCCCTTGAGAACGTGTTTCCACCTTCTGTTCTTGTGGAATAACATTTTGTTCTTTACGCTGCAGAAAAAGGAGCGCAACTTGCTGGGAAATAAACCAACTAATACCTACACCACTGGGAAGATGACTCCTGCACCAAACATGCCAAAGGACTCAGCCCCAGCTGTCATCTCAAACACTACATCTGCTCCAGTGAAGCCTCCAGAAGAAAAGCCTGCTGAAAGCAAAAAGACTTACAACAGCATCAGTAAGATTGACAAAATGTCCCGGATAATTTTTCCAGTGCTGTTTGGAACTTTTAACTTAGTTTACTGGGCCACATATTTGAATAGGGAGCCTGTTATTAAAGGTGCCAATTCTCCAAAATAAACTGAAGTACTCTGGAGCCACATGTGAGCCATACTTACAAAGCAGATGCTACCAAGGAAAATTTGAGATCCAGATGACTTTCTACATTTGGGCAATATTCTTCAGGAAGTTTTTTGCATGTTTAATAATATGTACAAATAATATTGCCTTGATTGTTTCTACATGTAACCTCAGATGTTTTGGAGACGATTATATTACTTACAGCAATGGATCTTTATAAAAGATCAGAAGACATTGAACATGGCTTCTTTGCTGCTGAGTATCTTGCATTGATAGTTTACAAATAAAATAAGTTATATTTTTTAACTGTTCAAGTGTACTACATATCGTGGTTTTTATACTTCAGATGTACAGTCATACGAATATGGGCTTAACCTATATTTTACAGAAGAGCTCCACTATTGTCATCTGATAAGTTACTGAGTAACGCCAGTTGTAAATGTGCCAAATTATTAAGTGTAGGGCTATGTTTGAGCACCTTTACTAGTTACAGGTAGTGCATTACTCCATAGACAAAACTGCTCAGCCCAATTTTCAGTGGAAGTTTAATACAATGCAGTAAATCCTAATGGGACTATGCTGATTTTCACTGCTTGAGACTCTAGTTTGCAGTGAAGTAACACAGGGAGCAGGATGCTACTTATGTAAATAAAAATGATGGAATCTTGCCCTTAAATGAAAATACAATGTTTGGTTGGATTTTGGATTCCAAAGAATTCTCTCTAATGATTCTCAGTATTTATTCCAAAAATTAAGAATTATATTGCATGAAATTAACATAGATTAGGAAAATATTTGTGCAAATAAAACTTCTAACAACAGAAGCAGACATTTTTAACAGGGTAAAGTAAATTATGTTTGGACACTTTTCCAAGAAGAAGACTGTGTTATATTAGCAGAGATTAGCAGAAAAGAATTACAGTATTTCTGCAATAATTATTACTTGTTTCCCACTGCAAAAATCAATCAGCCAACACTAGAAAGTGTGATCAGAAAAAAAAGATGTGCTTCATGACAGCAAGGTGTTTCAGTGACAATATTGACAGAAAGGTCTTTGTACTGTCCATCTGAAACTTTTCTATAAAACGCCTTGCTGCTGACAATGTGTTTTGCTTTCACAATGAATGAGAAAATGCAGTCTGAGTTTTCAGCTCTTTCCTCCTTGGCATCCTTTAATTGTTCCAGAGGCTTTTGTAATTAAATCTTAATGTTTAAATAAAAAATGCATTCAACATTTGATTGCAAAATGTCATTCTTATACTGGTTGTCCTTTTAGAAAGACCAAAGAGCACACCAGAAGAAGAATTAACTGGAAAGCACACACGCACACACTCAATCTCGTGTGCACACATGACATATCCTCCCTGTTGCCCAGAAAGGGACATGCCTTGAGTGAACACAGTGAATTGAGTTGTTGCAGAATTTGGTGCTATCCTGCTATGGAGCAACAATCCCATGATCTTTTGGGGACAGAGTGGAGAGTTCATGCTTCACTTTGAGGTTAGGGTCTGGTCTAGGACTGGGGAGTTGGTTGGCTTCTTTTGTGTCTTCCTTCAACCCTTTCATTCCTAAAAATTGCCAAGAAAAAAATCTCATGTGTCTATTGTTTTCTGAAGCTTTTTTTTTTTTGATGCTGTGGAAGGAAAAATTCATACATTTTTGAGGGCAATAGAGAAGCCATGGAACTGAGCAAGTGACTGGATGCTGATAAACAGGAACAAGGGAGGGAGCACACCCATCTATTCAGTTCTAGCCTGAGCTGAGGCAAGAATGTGGATCTCTGTTTTCATGTAGCCTGCCTCTGTGTCTTTGAGCAGCTACACATCTCCTTGTTCATCATCCCCTTGGGGGATCCCTTTGGCTTTTGTGCTTATTGGAAGGCAAAACTTTATACAAGTCCCTTGGCTATTTCTTCAGATGAAAAACTCGAAGAATTACATGACTGAGTTTTGAGAATGAGATACTCAGAGCCATCTTTGTGTAGCATCTTTTCCAGACCAGTTCTGAAGTCTCCCCAGAGAGTTTCTGTACTTGGTTTTATCTGCTTACACCCAAGTCTGACTCTGTATTACAGCATTATTTCCTGGTGTCCATTGCAGGACTTAGTGAAAAGATCTCTAAATCTGGTCTATTTTACTTACATGGAAAGTAATCTTCAACAAATATGGGTGTACCTGCAGCATGTCCTTGTGCATGAACACTAGGTGTCCCATAGTTTGGAAGATGCTTCAATAAGCCGATACATTCCAGGCTGGAATACTGAAATGCTATTGCCTTGCATTATATCCTACCTCACAATTCAGATCTCTCCACAGTCACTGGAACTGCTGGTGTGGGAGGTCACTACTCACTGAGATGGTACCTGAACTGTGGGAGACAGGAGCATTTTTCCAGGTCCTGGCTCAACCAAAACACCTTAGCTTTGTTCTGCCCCAGGCTGGGGTGGTATCTGGATGTGCACCAACTTCCCCTGGTACCCCTGGAAGCAGCTTGGGCTTTTGGGAATGGAGTGAGCTGTGTCACTGTCCCCAGCATGGGTGAACCAGGACCCTGCAGGACACAGCTACTTCACAGCTTAGTCATGGCCAAAGGGAGTAATAAATAGGAATTGCTTCTCATTGATTTTTTCATGTATGCATTCATGAAAAAATAGTTGAAAAGTGAATTAAACAATTCAGCACTGTAGGGGAAGTGTGTGCAGGCTGCTGCCAAATTTCCTTCCTCGCACCCGGTAAGAATGAAAGAACAAATCAAACACAATGGAAGAGATTTTTAATTTCTGATATTTGAGCTGTGCCAGCTTACTTCAAGGATGAATTTAAGCAACAACGTATTTTCTAAAGCTGAACCCTCTTCTGTTATCTTGAGTTGTGTTCTGCTTTTTTCTAAATGGAATGTGCCCTCTGTGGAATAACTGAACATATTTATAACAAAACTGAGGAAGTAATGATATTATGAAATAATCTCATCTTTCAAAAATTCTTGCTCAACATCTAAGTTACACTTTGAAGAAAAATGAATTAAACTGTTTTGCTCTTCATTTTATGCAGAGAAGATGAATGTATCACTTGCAGATTTTTTAAATCTGGAGAAAATTTGTGGAGAAACAGTTCTTTGTAATAAGGATGTATTTCCCCTAATACCCTTGCTTCTCAGATTGGAATTGACACTAAATTATACAATTACTTGAATCCTTTCTAATCTTTTTAGATGTTTTTATGTCACTACAAACACTTAAGTATGGTCATTGCATAGTGACTCTCTGATGACATCCTTACTTTACCAATTTTCTGTTTTCCACTATGTTGTTATAGACATTTGTTTAATTTTGAGAAGATAGAAAGATTGGAAGTTAGATTTTATGAAGCCCGAAGGACTTCTGAAGGATCTTCCAAGAATTGCCCCTAATTTAGACTGAAGTCTAAGTGTCCCATTCTGTACTGCCTTATTTCCTTTTCAGTGCCATCCTCAAAAGCAATTATCACTTCTCACAGTCATAATGTCTTAAAAGTTGCTGCTTAAATTAGTCCCTGGCTAAAAGCAAAGTAAAAGGTAAGAATATTGATTGAAGAGACCAACTAATTTCAGTTAGATGAATTTGGAGAGTTTTTGAGAAGCCCTGATAGATTGTAATAGACTGGACCAACAATGATAGGCTGGATTTGTAGGTAGGAAAATTACTACACAGAGGGCAACCACCCACTATAACTTAACACATAAATGATAATAAATGTTGGAGCCAGCCACCCAAGGCAGTTTTGGACTCAGTGGATCTGGGCTCAGTTCTTCATTCATTGTGGGCTGGAGTTTTTGATGTTCTCAGGACAACTGCTCAAAGATAGCCCCAGAGGAGCAGCCCTGCCTGCCCTGGATGCCCATGCTTCTGCCAGAAGTCTACACAAAGCTGCTGAAAAGCTGCAGCATGGCAGCATCAGGAAGGATTCTCCCTATCCTGCCCATGAGCCAGAGAGCAGAGAGCCCTGTGCTGAAGAACTGAGAGCACACAGTAATTGTTGAGACTTCTGAGGCTCAACTTCCTACCTAAAGGCTCCAGCAGGAGCAACAGACACCTTCAGTCAGAATAAAGTGGCTCAAGCCTCTTAGAAATCTCTAATAAGCATTCAGCTGGAGGACTCCGGGAGCTGTAGGATATGGATTTTTTTATTTTATTTTATTTTTTTTATTCCTTCTTTGTCTCAGAGCAGCCCCAGTTCCCTTCTGTGCCTCTCATGGTATATAGGTAGCACTGGGGTGCCAGGAAAATCACCAGTAGGGCTCTCCTTCAACACTGAATCTCAGAAAATTCAGGTGCCCAAACTAATCAGTGCTTGAGACAGGGCCCTCAGTTCTAGGAAGTGAGGAATTTGATCCATGAGTCCCATTCCCTTCTTTGGCATTTCCTCCCTTATTTATGCTAGCTAGCTCCCTGCACAGCTACTTTCAGAAACTCATTCTTCCCCACTGCACAGGTCATACCACACAGGTATCCCTCAGGCTGAAAAGATACCTTCTGTGAAAGTGCAATGAAAGGTAGGTTAAAATGTGGATGCATTTTGTTATGCTGGAGAATAGTACTGAGAACCTAAACATTTTACTATCATTACATGGGATGATAAAAAGTTCTTTTGTTAAAGCCTGTGCTGGATAATCACGACCCTTACCTGAATATACAACTTGAAAGGCTCAGCAAAGAGTGTGCTTAAAAGTAAAATAAAAAGATGTGCGAATTAAGGGAGGGAGCAGAAATGAATGAGGCATGAGGTGTAATGAAGAGTGGTGCTAAAGTATCCCTTTGGCATTAACACACCGAGGAGAACAGAAAGAAACCCTTAAACATCACCTTTTTTCTTACAGCCTGAGGAGAAGGAGTCAATAATCAACGAAGCACATTGCTCCGATCGAGCCTTGGGGTTTTATGAGACTCTGCAAGGAAAGAGGGGACACTGTGAGGGTCTTTCTCGAGGTCTGAGTGACTCGATGCTCACATGAAGTTCCTGTCGCGGCGCAGGGCTTGCCGAGCGCTCTGCCGCCGGCTGGAGGCAGCGCGGAGCGGGGACCGGTCCGATCTCTCGCGCTTCCCGCCGCCGCCGCCAGAGGATCCCGCAACCGCGCCGGGATGCGCTGAGGGCGGGATGGGGCTGCCGGGCGAGGAAGAGGCGGAGCGGCGCCCGACGGAGCCGCCGCGGCGGGGAAGCCACTCCGGCTCCCTCCCATCCCGCCTGGGGTTCCCGCGGAGCAGGGCCGCCGAGAGCGGGGATGCGGGGCTGGACCTACCCTCGTCATTTCTCATCGTAAATCGCCGCTGGCGTGTTTCTCCCCCGGGTCTCTCTGCCACCTGCTATCCGGCTCACTCGTGACGCCCACCCGGGAGGTGGCCGGGGCACGGCGGCCCCAGCCGCCCCCTCCCGCTGGCGGCGAAGCGACTCCCCCGGCCCGGCCGCCGCAGCCTTCTCCCATGCTGCAGCCCCAGCTGTTCGCGCTGCTGGGCTCCCCGGCACGGTTACCGAGGCCGGGCTAAGCTTTTATTTATTCAAATTGAGTGTGCGTGTGAATACACACATTTTTCTATATGGCCAGCGCAGGGGAAAACCCTCCTTGCATGTGGGGCGCTTCCCGTCCTTGCTTTCCAAACGCGCGGGCGCTGCGAGCCGAGACGTGAGCACCGAGACCTGGGAACCCTAAATGATGTTCGCATAAGCAGCAGCTTTCAGGAAACCTTCAGGTGCCTGCGGACCGGCGTCGTGCGGCGGTGCCAAACCCCGTGCCGCCGGTGCCAAACCCAGTGCGGCAGTGCCAAACCCCGTGCGGCAGTGCCAAACCCCGTGCCGCCGGTGGCAAACAAAGCCCGTGCCGCCGGGACCTTCTCGGGTCGCTGGGAGGCGGCGGCTCCCCGGTTCGCCCCGTCCCGCCTCCCGCCCGCCCCGCAGCGCCGCTGCTCCCGCAAACTTCACAGCAGAGGATCGGTGTGCTGCCTGACCGTCAGCATAGCTGTTCCTGGAAAAATCCAGGAAACCCCCGAGCATTCGCCGTCCGTCCCCTCCCTCATTTTCTCAGGGCAGCAGGCGGCCTGGCTTCCATCCGCATTTCTCTGCTGGTGACCGAAAAGAGCACAAGCTTTGTAACAAATGATTATTAGCAATTCACGGTAACTCCAATTAGACAAAGTAAACACGAAAGAACTGCTGTATAATCTAGTAAAGAGGCGTTTAGGTTGGAAATAAAAAAAAAACAAAACTCAACAAAACTTGAAAGGTTGAAAGAAAAGCCCTAAAGTGAATTACTGAGAGTTAATTGCCTGATTCACGACAGGTTTTTCCTTAAGCTGTGTCGTTCCTTCAAAAATTAACTTCGGGAACAGAACTCCCTATAGCCAGCTCTCTAGGCTTCATGTAGGAGTTATTCTAAAAGCAAGATTGCATCTTCCAGCAGATTTTGTTTTTAATTAAACAATTAAAAACGACTCCCTCAGGACATGGAAGTTATGTCTAAGGGAGGAGGAAACAGAGATTTACACTCCCGAGATTTCTGATCACAGGAAAGCAGTGACTCGCTGTACCTCTGGCAATTTTTTGTTTTCAAATTAGCATTACGTAAGTGAAATTTTGTGACTCCCCATTCTGAAAACAAAGGGGAATATTCCAATTACCCTGATGCCTGGTGCAAAGCTTCTCTCTCCATGAAGAGAATTGAAGTCGCTAAAAATCACTGTGCTGTTCCTAGTGGAGTAGAAAGACAAAAGTTGTCCAAATCCTAACTATTTTTGCCCTGAATACACTTGACTGTTGTCTCATTTACGAGCTCTCACAGCAGAAAAACCTAATTTACCGCGAAGTTCACAATGTACACATAAGTCCATGTAACCTGGTTTACAGAATCGTGTAGACCTTTTCTTTTCTCTGTGTATACATTTTTCTGGCATACCTTGTGCACATACATGTGTATCCATGCATTGGTACAGTGCATGCAAACTTCTGCATGCATCCACCTAGATACAGAGGCACACCGAAACACACTGCCTTGGGTTTGTCTATCTGTCCGTGCAAGCAGCCGCACCGATTACACGGATCTGCGCCTGTGTGTACATCGGGATGCCCTCGCTCCGATCACCCCGAGACCAGCACCCGATCCCTCTCCCTCCTTGTGACGAGAGCACCTCCAGCCCCGGGCGGTGGGGGGGCTTTCGGCAAGTAATTGTGGGGTTTGGGCGTGAGGGGATCCCGCAAAACATCGCGGGGATCCTTCCACCGGCTACCCTGTCCGGGGCATCGGGCTGGTGATGTCGGGGAGAATTCCCGGCTGCCGAGTGACTGCGGCTGCCGGGTTTGCTGCTCCCCCTCTCTTGTGTGCGTGTGTGTGTGCGCCCGCTGGGGCGGGGGCAGGGTTCACTTCCCGGCTCCTCCACTTGCCGGCGAGGCGGGAACCTGTTGGGCAGGGAGCGGGGACGAGGTGCTCTCCGATGCGGGGCGGTCCCCGGCAGCGCTCCGGTGCCGCGCTGCGGGGCTGGCTGCGGGCAGGCGCTCCGGGGGGGGCAAGGTGCGCCCCTTCCCCCCGCCCCGGCCCGCCCCCCTCCCGGCCCGGCCCGGCCCGGCCCGGCCCGCCCCGCGGCTCCCGCGGCCCGGCGGGGCCGGGGCTGCTCGGCGCTGTGCACCGCCCGGGGGGCACGGCCAGCGCCAGCCCGGGCAGCGGGAGAGGCCGCGCCGCTGCTCCCGGCTGCTGGCTGCCGGCTGAGGGGACGCGCCGCAGCTCCGCGCCCGCTGAACACCTGTCAGCCCGCGGAGCCTGATTTATACCTGGCCTCTCCGCTGGGGATTTCCCCCTCGTTCCACTTCTTCTTCAGCTGGTTTTTTTTTTTTTTTCTTCTTTTCCCTCTCGCCTCCCCCCTCCCTTCTCGAAGCGTTGTGGAAGAGAGTGTTTTCTTCAGGGTATTAAGCTGAGAATACAGAGGAGGAGAGGTTCAGACCTTTACCTCACTGCCTCATTCTCCCTTCCATGTGAACGTTCTGCACCGTTTCCTTCATCCTGCCGCACCTCTCACCTGGCCAGCGCTGTCCGGACCATGTCCGCTAAGCTCCTGCCGGTTTTCTTCCTCCTCTCAGTATTCCACGCTTGGTAAGTCTGCGCTCCCCTCGCCTCCCCTCCAGCCCCTCTCCTCTCTGCTCCGGGGCTGGAGGGCTGAAGTCCCAGTTGCCGGAGTTTGCACAATATTCGGCACCCAGGAAGAACAGTGGGCTCTCCCCACCTTCTTCCGCGCCGTGCCGGGGCTCTGCTCCCAAACACCGCTTACCCGGCTCCCATCCTGGGACCCGCCCGGCACCGGGTGCGCCCGGGGCGGTGGCACCGCCGCCGTCCCTTCCCGGCCTCGTACGAAGCCGGAGGTCGCCCGCGGGGGCCCTGTTCTGAGCCGGCCCGGCAGAAAGTTTCCCCCTCGGGCGGCTGCCGGCACCCGGTGGGACAGCGGCTGGAGCTGCCCGGGCTCCCCTCGCGGCCCCAGCTTCCCTCCACGCCATCCCCGGGGGATCCGCGGGCAGGGTCGCCGTGAGGGATGAGCCGCGGGGTGCGTGATCCCCTGGTCCCCGCCTCAGGGCCGGGAAGGGGGTCCGGTATCCATTCTTAGAGGCCAGAGGGGCACAGCCGGCAGCGTCAGCCCCGACCTTTTGGATTTCGGTCTTTTTGGTTGTCCGGGGCTGTCGTACACCCTCACAGAATAACCCAGGCAGAGGGGTCAGCTCCGTTCCCCCTGAAGGAACCAGCACAAATCAGGCTACAGGCATGCTCAAAGGCCTTCCCCTGTCCTCCTTGGCAGCCTGCCCCACACCTGAGTGGCGTCTATCTCCTAAATCCCCACAGGAACTAGAGGATGCTTCTTGCCAGCCTCCACAGCAGGTGTGGGACACACCTATTGCAGGAAAGAAACCCTTTCCTGACAACCTCTCAGAGTTTTCTAGACTTCCTTCCCTGCAGTTTATGCACAGTCTCTTCTCTGTCTCCTTACAGAATCAAAACTGATGAAGAGTTGGGGAAAGGCATGTAGCCTTTCTTCCTTCCTAGTTTGAGACTGGTTTGTCATCACCCTGTAGTTATTTCTCTGGATCACAGGAATATGAGAGGAATTGCCAGTCACCTGTAGGGTTACAAAAGAAAAATGCAGCCTCAAGTGCCTTGAAGGAGCACTATTGCCTTAACTATGTGGAGACAAGCAATGGAAGGGAAATAATAACTTCTTAAGGAAGAAAGCAAAAAAGCTTGAAAAATACATGTCTAGTGTATTAGTCTGATCCACTGTGAAACCTCTTCCACCACCAGTCTTAATCTAGAAGATAGGTAAAGATTTAAATGGTTTGGAGGTACTTTCTAGGAAAGAAGCTGCTAGAGGGAGGGGATCTAAAAGGTCTGACAGTGCTTTGTTAGACTCTTGTTAGTGACTTGTTTTAAAGCAGCATCTCCCTGAAATAGGAATCATGATACTGCTTGAACTCAGTTCACATTTCCAGGTGCAGTCTGAATGCCTGTGTTAAGTTGTGGTGGCTGCAGCAGAAGAAGACATATGAATTGTCCTTCTTTGCTATCAGCAATTCAGCACCACTGCAGAGCTTCAGCTCGGAAATATCAACCATGTGTGTTTGGAGATGATACCTCCTTTGAGAATGGTTCTGTAACCATCAAGGAGTATTAAGACACAGGGCTTATCATGAATCTGATGGAAAAAAAAATTCTCCCAAAATCCTCTTGATTTTTTCAATGCTCATTGGGTGAATTAGAAAAAGAAAAAAAACCTCAAGTTTTTAAAAAATACAGCCCAATAACAGAAAAGTAGTGGTTGTCTATTCAAAATTTTGTCCTAAGTTTTCTCTGCTTTTACAGCTTAGTTATATGAGCTCTCTTCAGAAAATCCCCAGGGTCTAGGTTTAAAAATTATTTTTCTATAGAAATTGTGCCTACAGCAATTGCAAATTGTGAGGTCATGTTAAGTGATTCGTGGTTAATCTTTAGGGGCATATTGGCAGTTTCAGTTTAAAGTTTCATTATGTTCTCAAATTGTGGTCTTCGAGCAATGTGAGGGTCGATGATGCTCTGTGATTAAATTTTTATTTTTGTATTAGTTTTTTTTATGTTCACATAGAGTATTTATCAAGTCTTCTGGACATCTGAGGTATTTTAAAATACACTGGTGTCATTATGGAGAAAAGGAGAAGGAGAGAAAGAAAGTTGCACAGATGTATGTAGCACATCCCATGAACAAACAAGGCTTGTTCCTCTCATTCTCCACTGCTTTGCACCTCACATAATTATTGACATTTATGTAAAAAAGTTGCAAAATTATATCATATCCCCTGGGCAATTGCAGGTTGAAATAACACATGATTCCTTACATAGGTTCCACCACTGAGGTTATCTTTTCTTCTAATAACTTCATCTTAGTCTTCATAGATTTTCTCCAGTGAGAGGCATCAAACAGATTTGGTTTCTAAGATACCAAAAGATACATCTGATGAAGATATCGTCTTCAAATCAACATTTTAAAGTCTGTGCACAGAAAGCTGCACAAATGAAATTAGTCTTGTGTGAAAATAGCTCTTGTTGTGATTTCTGGCCAAACTGTAGTTTCATCACATTTGCATTAATATAGCCTTAAAACAAACATAATCCACCTATAAATGAATAAAGTTGCAACTCTTGGTGTAGTACTGTTTCTAAAAAAAGTTACTAAAGCTGCAGGGAAATTCAGATTAATTTATTCAATGTGTTTGTGTGCTTATGATAATCCATCTCAAATTCAAGGAATGAGCTCTTAATTCTAAGCCTTGTAATACATTAAACTCTGAAATTCATGCACTGAGAATATAATAATTTATTAATAGGATAAAATGATCAGGAAGTATTAACAGATCTGAATTTTTAATACTCTTATTAGGCTTTGTGCAAGAGATGAATCAGTTGTCTTGATGTATTAATAAAGTAATACTGCAGATGTTCGCTCTTTGTAAAAGTATATTGTAAACTAGTCAGAATAGGTTCATTAAAATACAGGATATAAAATAGTACTTTGATAGCTGTATTATCTTCTAGAGTATAAATTTTGAAGACATTTCCAGAAGACAATTTCTAAACAATTCTCAGTCATGACCCAACCACAGATACTCAACAATTGTTGATGGGAAAATCCTGTTGCACCTGTTGCATCCTGCTGCATCCTGTTGCATTCTATTTTAGTAATGTAAAATAATACCTGTTTGTTTCATTTGTTTTGCAGTTCTAGAAAGGTCGAAGACGATGAATATGAAGATGGAACAACTAACCAAAACTGGGTTTTAGCTCCAAAAACACAAGATACAGATGTGACTCTCATACTAAACAAGCTCTTGAGAGAGTATGACAAAAAGCTGCGGCCAGATATTGGAAGTAAGTACTTCTTTCTGCACAAGTGAGGATAAGCTTCTCTGGATGCAGAGTAGATAGGTTACTATATTCTGGAAGTGTGCACAAATAATCTGGGGAAGTGTAGATTAAGTTTTTTTGGCTGAAGTTGATTTCCAAGTATTTTAAAAATGCTAATTCTCACAAGGAAATCTGGTGGTAGCTTGGGGTCCTAAAATTTTGTTGGTTTGTACAGAGTTTGTGTAAGGATATGGAAGGGCTAATCCTTAAGTATTCAGCAGGTCTTTGGCAGAGGAACACACCTCTTTTGTCATCCAGTCCATGCTGAAAATCTCACACTCTGAGAAGCAAACAAAACCTCAGCATATTAAAACAGAAAGTAGGACACAGCAAGAGAAGAATGTGCACCTGTTCTCTTCAAAATATGATCCTGAAAGTTATGTTCCTTAATGCAGAGAATAATGCACTGGGATTTGCCTGTGTATAGGGCAACTCCAGAGATGATCTTCCACAAACCAGCAGACATCTCCAAAAGAAATCTTACATAGTCAAAGTGTCTCATGGTCAGCACTACTACATATAAGTATAAAATTTAAATAAGAGCCTGTAGGTACCTGCATATTACCATCTTGGGCTACTATATTGCTTTAACTTTTATAATGAGGTTTCAAATCGATTGTGGTTTTTTGTTTGGGTTTTTGGGTTTTTTTTGTTGGTTTGTTTCTTTGTTTTTTTTTTTTTTGTTTGTTTTATTTTGTTTTGTTTTTAGTGCTCCACCTATTGGAGTTATCCTATTTTTTCTCAGTTTGCACCCCTACAGCATATTGGCTGGTAGCACAACTGCTGCTCAGTTTCTTCATAGCAAGTTTGTATGACAGCAATCAGAGAGAATTTGTCATTTATATTTACTGTACCTTGCATGTGCTTCAGGACAAACTGAGACTGAGGAATACTCAAAATAATCACATAATATAATATATAATATATTTTATATATTTTGCTTTCCCTAGATATTTGCAGGGATTAGAGGAGCATTCCTACCACTGATTATAAGTGCAATTATTTTTTGCTAATGGCACATGTATTGATATGCTTTCTAGGTGATCCCTTTGGATTGGTTTAGAGGGAAGTAAGAGCCATCTATATGTATTCATCATTACAATTATGAGTGTTTCATAGCTACACAATAATGCAACAGTTGCAGAAAAACAAAGACTATCCTCTGGTATTAAAAAGAGGGTCTGTTTAGTTCTTTTTTATAGCTATTACTTTGATTTTCCATAGTATTTACAAAGATCATATTTGATAGATGTGTCTGTTTTTATCCCAAAGTGACATTTATCTCTCTCTACTTCGTTTGTCATGCTGGATTTAGCTATCTTTAATATCTGATGAAGAGATGCTTTAACACACTTTCCCACCTATATCAACATCTGGAAGACAGTCTCAGACAAATTTTTTGATTTATTTTGTACACTGTGTCCTCAGATCACTGACTTAAGGCAGAGGGAATTACATTATGCTTATGTGGGGCAAAGCAATCACTCAAAGTCCCCATATCAGTTGCCATAAAATCAGTAGAGGTCAGACATAACTTACAGCTCTGGGAAGTCATTGTTAGCAAAATAATTCCTTTTGTGTCTCCACAACATTTTGTTTTTGAGAAAGGAGTCAAATTACACAACTGTTCATGTATCAAACAGATCTTATAGTTCTCAACTACATCTGTTTCTATCAAGCATCTTGGTCCTAGGCTGTTTTTTGTCTTTGATAGCAATCTGGCTATTTCAGAACCTGTGCTGAGTGTTGTTCAAATGCTACAGAAGTCAGTTCATCTGTGCTTCCTCCCCTGGTCTCTCTTTGCACCTCTCCTACCTTTGATGCAGATAAATAACATTGCCCTTTTGAAGTTGTGGAGCTGTCGCATTTGGCAAGGAGAACACAAGGGGAATGCTAGAGAATCAGGCATTACAGATAACTTCCCTGAATTGCTGGCTGGTGCCTCACACACAAACACATCGTCCTTTCCATCTGAGAGCTGGTTATCCTCCTAACAAGGTGGTTGACATGTCCTGGCAACAGAATTGTCTTGCTGCCCTGAAGGTCTCAGTATTAATACAAATACTTTAAAGCATAATACATACCAGCTAGAGCACCAGGAAGAAAAGGTAGTGTGCCAGGTAACATAGACCATACAATAAGAAAATGCATGTTTTGGAAATTAGAGGAAGCATGGAGTGAACCCATAGAAGAGGCGAGAAGTGATTCCCAGATTCAAGCAGAAGTTCAGCCAATACTGAGGGTTAAATCCAGGACCCATATACAGTCACCTACTCACTAGGGCCTTTGCATTAGCATGGTACTGCTGGGAAGTAAGTTGTCTGACCCACAGGGCAGGGACACTCACCATTTCATGTCACACTGCTCTTCACTCAGTTTTTCAATCATTTATTGCAAATCCACTATTTCTAGCAGTGTGTAGCTTTAGCTATTGTCCTGAGGAAATTATCTTTGTTCTGAATGCAGTCAGGAAGGCCCAGGAAATACTTTGCACTTTTTAAGGTTAGGATTGCCAGTTTCAGATCACTTGGGAAGACACTTCTGCAGCCAAAAAAGGAGGAGAGAAGGAGAAGACTGTGGTGAATAAAACATATCAAAGTGCATGCTGGCACAGGCAGTGACTTCTCCATGGTTTTCATTCTTCTCAGGGCAACTGATATTTTGGCTAGCTCAAAATAGAGTCCTACCTGGTACAGGCATATTCTGAGTGCCCTTTTGCTGTACTATGGGCACTGGCATTGTCAGCAATCTCATCTCCTCCAGGCCAGCAGTACAGCCATCAGTGAGGGCACTGTGAATACCTAGCTACCCTCTTTCCTCCTGTCACCCAAGCATATCTAAACCACTGTAAAGAGTGTGTAGGTCACTGCTTGCATGCAAGACTAGGACTTTTTTTTTTCCCCTCATCCTGGCCTATGCTTGGCCTCAGCTTGTACATAAGTGGCTGTTGCTCAGATCATAGGCACAATCTACACTCAGCACTTCAGGCATCACCTGCAAGGTTCCAAGACAGTATTTTTAATGAGTGGATTGAACAAACTAAATATTAGGCAAAACAGCTAACCTGTGAAGGCTATTAGCAAAGTGATACCTTTACAGGACCTGTCTCGCTCAAAGGAGATTTCCTTTGATCTTTAGAAACAAAGCAGTGTTTTACCAGCAGGGGAATGCCTGACTGCATCCCCTGTGGCCACACATTTGGCAGATTTCTTGTCTCCATGAATATCATGGCTTTTGAGGGTTTTTATTTTACTGGTGGTATCTGGAAAGTTTCTATTATACCACAAAAAATACATGTCTTTTTGAATTGGGAAAAAAAAAGAAAGAAAGTACTTTATACTGAAGAGCTAATAACAGTGTACTGATTAGATCAAAAAGAAAAGTGTTTTATGATGTAAAGCATCTATTCACCTATTTTTTTACCAGCTACAATTATAGATCTGAGATACTCAGGTCTTTTGCGTGGTATGAAAGGCACCAATCCTAGAAAAAAAACTAAACCAATTCAGAACTATGAAAGTCTTAACATCTCTTCCATAGGCAGGTATTCTGTGTTTTGTTTCAAAGTGCTTTGAAGAAAAGACCTCTTTAATGGATATGCGTCATTTTCTACGTGCAGGTGCAGTAAGACTTGCTACCCTGCAAGTGTGCTTTTTTCCTCCTATGTCACATTGATACAAATCCTAAAATTTGGTAGAGCAGGTTGTGGCCCTGAAATTTTATTTTCTTTTTATTAATAAAATGAAACAGAAATATTAGGCAAACCAAAAGGACGCAGAACGGAATGATGATAATTAGAGCTGAAAATATTTCAGTTTAATTTAGATTTTAGAAATAAACCAGATTTTTGTAATTGATCTTTATTTTTCTTTGATTGACAGGTCTAAAATTTAAATTACAATAAAAACCCCACCACACAAACAAACAAACAAAAACAAACAAAAGAAAACCCAACAATGAAGTGAAATACAGTTTCCTTCAAAGTCATTTTACTTTAATGAAATCTTCCCCTCTCACCTTCCTTCGTGGTCAGCTTAGACCACAACAAAGTTATGGAAAAGAACAGCTACCTTCAGAACCCTACATGGTTTCAAGCTTAACTTCATATGGAATATAATTTGCCTCAAACAGAAAATTTTTAACTAAGTGGAAAGTTTTCCAGTCACATTTCCTGAGTGACCTTATGTGTGGAAACTAATATGTAATCTTTTTCTTTAATTTTGAAAGTTACCAATCAAAAAGTTAGTATATGTGAGGTTTCTTGTGGAAGAATGGCTATGTGACAGGGGCTACGTTCTGGACTAAGAATTGGGAGGATGCAGCTAATCTGGGTCCCTGCACTTGCAAACACTGTGTCTTTGAGCATGGCTGTGGTACAATAACAAGTACGTGAGAGAAACATGAGAAAAGAAAGATGTAACTTCTAAGGTATGAGAAAGAGCTGATATTGTAGTATAGCCAATAGATTGCTTAACTTGTAGAATATGCATGAGTTTATTACTTGTTGTGCATAAAAGTCTGATGCTCTCTTCAATAAACAAAGCTTGGTAAACACTCATATTGAGCATCCAAGTTTCCCCCACCATGACAGTTTCTGAAATGTGCCATTAGTAGTGGGAGGCAAAAAGTCTCACCCTAGATTAGGCTTTGAATGGCAGAGTAGTAAGGCAATTTGTATTTCACGTTTACATCTTCTCTTTCTCAGATGTATCCTTACATTAGGGAAGCCTCTGAATTGCCTATGTTGAAGAAAGCTTCACCAGTCTGCTGTGTTCTGAGACATTTTCAACAAACACCAATTTTGAATTTTGCTTTTAAACCTTCCTTCCTTCCTTCCTTCCTTCCTTCCTTCCTTCCTTCCTTCCTTCCTTCCTTCCTTCCTTCCTTCCTTCCTTCCTTCCTTCCTTCCTTCCTTCCTTCCTTCCTTCCTTCCTTCCTTCCTTCCTTCCTTCCTTCCTTCCTTCCTTCCTTCCTTCCTTATCCTCTAAAATTTTTTGATCCTTGCAGCCTCTAGCAGTCATCTGTGTTTATTTTTTATTTATAAGCCCAAATAAGTTCACTTTGGAATATGAAGTGAATATGACTCCACCAGTTCTAGCTGTCTTGAGAGTCATGCTGGTTATTTTTACTCCTCCAGTATCTTTATAACCATTAGCCATATTTCTGAAGATGAGAGCAGTCTCAGATACTGCTGTGCAGCTCTCACTACCCCGAATAGGTTTGTACAAGTGGAGCTGGTACAAATAGATGGGCTCATTTGAATCAGCATACTCAGAAGACTAAGCTCTGTCTGATGTGCTTTATTGTGCTGTTTGGGACCATTAACAGCAGTCCTCTTTTAAAGCAGTTAAAAGTTTTCTTAGCAACTAATTTAACGAGTTTCTCAGTGTGTGCAAGGAGAAAATCTGTTGGTTGAGAGGAAACAATGTTGGTTTTTAAAGAACATGTCCTTTTCCAGGCACAATCTTATTGAAAATCTTGAGTTCTGAAGCAGTATCACAATCTTTCTCCTGTCTGACCTGCTTTCCTACCATGTCACACAGAAATGAACCCTGAAGTGCATCACAGGCGATTACCACACAGGCTGTCAGGTTATTTTTGCTAGCTGCTGATTGCCACACCTGATGCTCTTTAAATTAGCTCCAGCTAGGTTTCCCCATATGTGGTGACAGAGGGCTGCATATTGCCTGACAGATCAAAATATTTTCCAGATTGTAGTGCAGAGAAAGCTGTGAAGTGTCATGCAAGGTCAAATTACTACTTTCTGCTGTAAGTCCTTTTTGGTGCTAGCCTACAAGACAGTGTCAGGCATCTTATAACATGAAGTAGTGAGAGAGACATTCATTGCTTCAGGATTGATCATCGAGAGTTGTACCTGGAAAGCCAACTTGTGTGTAAAGGTAAAGCACATGGGAAGGAGAGATGGGGTAAATTCTGTTTGTATTATGGCAGCACTCAGGAGGGGAAAGCCATAGTCCTGGATCCAACTTCTGTAGTACTGGGCACTGCAGAAGATTGTAGAGTTTAGTCTAATTTAGATTTATATGGAAGAATAAACTTGAATAGCCTGTTGTTGAGGACACAGAGTGCTGTGGCTAAGAACTAGTAGGAAACAGGGCTGAATATAGTGATAGCTCAATGAAAAAAAATAATAACAAAAAAATCAGAAATGATTGATTTTTCTCACTGATACTTCTCTTTTTGTTCTTTTATGTTGGGGTGGAAGTGGATTGTCTTCCTTTCAAGGACTTTTGTTCTGATTTAGCCATCTAACTAGAAATCCTCAAGAAGAGGAATGTTCCTGAGGAAAGAATTGCTGTTCAATGAAGATGAGAAGAATCTCTGTTCTAGGTGGGATGATAAAAGGGATTTCTTCTGATTCTGCAGGAGTTCTAATTATCTACCATTTTCGGGAACTGGTGCTTTCTTTTGCAGTGTTGGCCATGAACATTTCTAGAATATTAATAGCAAGGTTGGCAACTTAGGGGTAAACTACTCTATAAAACACTCCAAAATACCCATTTCCAGTTTTTGTGATACATGTTTGAGTTTTGAATGATTACATAAACAAATAGTCTAAGTTTGATGCTGGTCCAGTGCATTAAACATAGGCTCTTTCAAAATCCTGCATGGGAGCAACTCTGATTAGGACTGGATCTTGACAATGAGCTTTCTTCATGCCTGAATTCTGCTTTTCTGATTGCTTAACCATGGACTGAGTACGGGAAATTTTTACCTTGGCTTTCTGACCTGCTTTGGTTTGCAGCTTTTCAACCCTCAGGGGAAACATCCTACTTTTTATTCATCCTTTTCTTAGGTAAAATTTTAATGTGCCATACTGAAAGTGTAAGTAGAGAAATTTTAGTCCAGTGCTTTGAGCCTGAAGCCCTACAAGTCAATGTTTCTGCTTAAAACTCTCCAAAGAACCCCAGTTTAATTTTTTTTTTTTTTTAGATCACCTAATTTAAATCAAATGCTGGAAAGCAACACTTTAATTTTAAGCTTACTGTACTTCACTACATAGAAATATTTTAGTATTCAAACACTGTTTTTCTGAATTTACCTAATAATTTACTGCCAATAATTTATCCCTGCTAATGCAGTTTTTTGCCTATATAAAATGGTCCTTTATCTCATTTCTAAGAAGCCACTTGTATCTTTGCAATGCTTATGTCTTCTTATGTCTTCTTATGTGTAATCTCTGAGCTTGAAAAAAAGTACTGCTTTTGTGTTTTACCTAATTACTAAACAGCAAGCTCCCTTAAAATACAGCCTTATCTTTGTGAATGTGAATAATTAATTTACACAGATAACTTCTATTTAGTGTTTTATTTCCTGACAGAGACTATTTGCTGAAATGGGTTAATGCATACACAGATGGAATTTTTTTCTTGAATAGCATTGTAGATAGGAAAGTTTGGTTGACAGTTAATGTTTGCCTAACTCTTAGTCTTAACTGTCACACACAAAACTAAATGTAGAAGATGCTAGTTCTTATTCTCTCTTCTTTTCTATAGCTTCACTATCATGTTTTTCAGTCTGAGAGGATCATGGGAGTATAGCACACAAACTTTCTGGATGCCATGAGTTGAAAGTTAGGTAAGAGTCAGGGAAAGTTTTTACATGAGAAAATTCTTTTCTTCTTATCCCTTCCCTCTCTGATTGCCCAGACTATGCTGTCATTAACGAGGTTTCTTAGTAAGTATTTGTAAAATGCAAGGATGTTCAGTGTTAGTGGCACAAACTAATTGTTCTGTCGTCTTAAAACAGGGACATATTATGTTCTGCACATACTATTTTAAATAGTGTTGCTAATTTTTACATCTGTATAGTTTTCTCATGGCTGCTATTGTTCATCCAGACCGTGGTTGCTAGCTTGCTAGACTTTGCAGGAACAAATTCTGTTATTGTTCAGTCTTATGATATCACAGAGGAATTCTCCTCTCTGATGAATAAAAGTAAAACAAAAATTAAAACTGTAGGGATTGATTGAAAAACAAGCCTAACCATTAAGATCTACAGTTTTCTTTCCACAACATAATACTTGAAAAATTACAGCTTGTGCATTAGGGAATGGTAAATGAAGGATGAAAGTGCTGAAGGTTGATTGATAGTTATGGTGGGAAATGAAGAATAAAAGTGATTTGTAGTTAATTGAGGGAGTCCGTTTATGTGCACACTGTCATTCACACTCCTGGACAAAATGACAACCAAACCTAGCATGTAAAAAAAATACTGTTTTCAGAGGACTGTATTCTCATCCTGGTACTGCTTTAATCCAAACTTTCTTTCTTCTTTTGATTTTCATTTGCAGTTCGTTTTGGTAGTTTGAACCTAAAACATATGGATGTCATTTCTGTCAGTTTCTGTGTCTGTAGCAAGTCGAGGACTTGGACATCTGTTTTCAAGCCCATTATCTTCCATACAGGAGGAATGAGGGTTTTTAATTTTCCTCACTGATAGATTCATAGCATTGTAGAAAAGAGCCATTGAATAATTTAGGTTGGAAAAGATTCTTGAGTCCAACCCTTAACCTAGCACTGCTAAATCCAAAGCCTAGACCGTGTCCTTAAGTGCCACATCCACTCATCTTTTAGATACTTCCAGGGATGGTGGCTTAACACTTCCTGTTACCAGGTTTTTCTTCAAATGTGGTGATTTGTTGTAAAATGGAGATGTGGTAGCCAACAGTATTTAGTCTTGAGGAGTGACTTGTTGGCATAGTAGTTTGTTTTATAGGAACAGCTAGGCAAATAGATGTTGCCTATAAGGTAGTGTAGGAAAATTGGAATAGTCATCATCACCAATGCAAAGTAAAAATTAACACTATAATCACTACTATTACAGTTACCAATAACTGTGTAATGATTTATTACAGCTTTGTCCTAATTTAAAAATAGCAATTTATGTGGTAATGAGAGAATGTAAAATATCATTATAGAGCAATATAAAAAAATATCTCATTACTGCAGAGCCAATCTTGTTAGTCATTTGTGTTCAGAAGTCTTGTGAAATTTGGGCAGAACTCAAGTGGCCCTGTAGTTCTTGAACAGAGATCATACTGTGATTTTTATGTAGTTATGTGCCTTCTAAAAATCTGGTTCTTGTTGCTTTGCTTCTATAAATGTGTATTGGTCTACAACATTTTTTATCACTGATGTGTTGGGTAAAACCAGAATAAACCTGGGTGTTAGTTGAACAATGTAAGAAAGGTTAACTCTCAACAAAAAATAATTTTATTTTAAAATTTATGACAACTCAGTAAGACGTACTCCATTTAATTGAGCTTGTAAAAATATTTCCCAATATTAAAATGTTAAAAATATTTCTAAATATTTGTGATTTATGCAGGAACATTAGTGCTATTTGGACAGACTTCAAATGTGGAGGAAGCTTTCTGTAGGAAGAAAAGTAGTTTCATTCATGAAATAAGCATCAGTTCTGAATAGTGGAGATCTATCAAAAGATCTCTTTTTTAAAAGGACAGGATAATTCAGAGTAGTAAATAAGCATAATAAAATTACAGGAACTTTTTCCAGCTTTTTCCCCCTACATGACATGAAATTGTATAACATTCCCTCTTTTGATTTACTCAAGAGTCTTTTAAAATTCTCTTGATTTATCTGTTGAGTTTTTTTATACACATGATCAACTCACATGTGTCCAACAGTAATGTCTTCATGGATTTTAATGAGATTCAAGCTCAGGTTCTGTTTTTTTTCACCAGTGTAAATCCACAATGCAGGACTGAAAGAATCCTGTGGTTATCCTAGATGTCTTTTAAACTGTCAGGTTTTTTTTAAGTTTGTAGGCACTACTTGTTGGTAGTGTCTTTGCACTGTGATAGTTACAAAGCTGACTGGAATATAAACACTATCTGTCTCAAAGCCAGGGCATTTGGATCAGATGACCTTAGTTTTGTTTAAAAACATTTTGATTGGGTTTATAAATCCCCCATCTCAATTAAAACCAGCATGTTTGAAGATTAAATGATTGTGAGAAGAAGCTGGGTTACCTTAGGTAGCACTGAGTAGCAGTGTAACACTGCAATTACTCAGATGTGCTTACACTGTCTTTTAGGGAAAGTTACTGCCAGATATTAAATAGCATTTCAGAGAACTTTGAGAAGGCTGGTACATTTGTTGACAACCTTTAATTGCTCTCTTGTATGTTGTATAAACATGGTTCTGCCAGTATTTTTTCTAAGTTTCTGACCAGCTCTTCAGGACCATCTTGGGTTTAGGCCAATAACAAAACAGTACAGTAGCTGAGTATCCATATTTAATCTTACTGTCAGCTTTTAGTGAGGTATTAACACTTTAATTGTTCTGTCAACAACACTGTGAGCACTCTTCTAGTGCAAGAAAAAAAGCTCCATCTGCAGCTCAACAATTCCATGTGTGGCTTGAATTCCTTCATGAACTGAGCATTCACAAATGAATGCAATACCCAGAAAATCTGAGCAGGCATTGAAATTGCAGAATCACAGAGTGGTTGGAAGGGAGCACAGTGGATCATCTGGTCCAGCCTTCTTGATAGTGTAGCTATTTCATATTTCCATGAAACTCAGTTTTATTTGTAAGAGCACTGTAGGGTGAGTTCTTTCTAATAAGACATGATAACATTAAGACTCAGTTATTTCCTTTTTCATAATACATTTTGGAGGAAATAATCTTAAAACCTTGCTATATTTTGGTTGGCATTTGAATTAAAAACTTATGATAATGAATCTAAAATTTATACCTGATAATCCCTTGTTTGTTTGTATGTGTTTATATCCGTCGAAGACCACAGACAACAAGAACTATGCTTTTCTGTCTTTTCTTTTAAAACCTGAACAAACATTTATCATACAATCAAATTACAATTGTATTTTTTACCTCTGCCAAGGAAAATTAAAAAAAATTCAAATAAACTTTCAGTTAAAAAAAAATTGAACAGGTATAATAGCTTACGTGTATTGTTTATTGTTTATTTTCAATTTGAATTTCACTGGAAATGTCTGATAAAAGAAGTGACCCTTGTTTAGTGTTCTGTTTCAAGGTTAGACCTTTACTGTGAGTAAGATCAAATTCTCTTTAGCATTAATACACAGTGCTTAATATTTTTTTTTTTTTTTGCAATGTAAGAGAATTTTGTCCAGAACATCCAGGAAAAATTATCACCTCATATTCTATTTATATATTTAACTGCAGTGATTAAACAGATTAAAAAAACCAGATTTCTAGCACTGTGTTCTGGTCTTGAATTTTGTTCCTGATCCTGCCAAGATTCAGTTGCATGCCAATTTGTATCCTTAAGTCTAGTGCCATTAATGTTCACCAGAACTCCTTAGCCTTGAACTTCCAGGTAGACACATGCATAAATCCTATAAGGCTTAGAGCTCTTTATTCCATGAATGCTGTTCTGGTGGAAGAGCTAGCTGTAGTTTCTTGCTATTACCAATTCCTGTGTAATGACATTTATTACTGCATTTTGAGGCAACTCATTACCAGAAGCTGCTAGACTCCTATTTAGTTATTAGCTGGGTACAATTAGAATTGCTTTAATCAGCTGAGCTTGTTCAGCTGAATTCACATTTTCTTTTGCTGAAGGGGAGATCTGAGTTCATCAGCCAGTACTTCAGACACTTTGAAACCATGACCTTAAATAATCCTGGATGTTCTGACCATACACAGTCAAAAAGTATATGTTACTTAATTGTAATTGTAAAAATGAATTAGAGAGAATGGTTATCATCTTTAACCACTGTTTGTACCCAGTTTAATGTCTGGTTTTTGCAACAGGGGATATAGCCTTCCTAATGATATGTACATACAAAGTCTTACAGGACAGGCCAGCATGCAAATTCTTTTTTTCATAACCATCTAAATTTTCAAGTACTTTAAACTACTTGACACCTCTTTGATGGTCTGAAATTTGGGGGATGCAGGCAAAAAATATTAATCTTTACATGTGAAGGTCCCTGTCTATCTATCAGGTGGCTTTAGACCAATTGACTGATTGTTACCTGAGATAAGCTTCTATCAGAACCTTGGTATTTAGCTGTTCCTCACTTCTCTGCTCAGTAGCTTCCCAGAGGAAAGCTTCCTGAGTTTTGCGTGGCTGATATGCCTGCATTTCCTCATTGTAAGAGGGTTAGTGAAAAAAGTCCAAGTCCAATATAGTTCCCAAACTTCAGTGGTTTGAATACTCTCTGGAGATTTTTGAAAACAATGTAGAGGAGAAGGTGCTTCTGTGGAAAGAAAGATGTCCAAAAGAAGCTGCTGGCTTACTAGGGGCAAGTTTGCATCAATTCTCACTATGCAGGTTAAAACAGCATTTATTCTTTAGACTTAGTTTTGAGTCAGCTAACTCTGGAGAAAGTAAACCACTAATTTAGATTTCAATTTAGAGCTTAAGGTATTCTTCCAGCTGGTGGGGCTAGAATAATAGCAGTATAAGTAAAAAAACCTAATGTATCTTTTGGTGTAAGAGTGGTATTATTTTAGAGTTAGATTATGTCACCAATAAGAGCTCAGTAACGTCCAGCAGCTACACTGACACCAAAGATGCTGAAAGAAAGAGAAATCCTAGTGGCTTCAGCAAAAGAAAGGAATACAGAGCTTGTCTTGGCTTATAAAGTCCTTGAAGTCTGAAAACGTGGAAGATCTGACTGAAAATGTGCATTGGCTAAACCAAATCAAATTCAAAAGCCTGTGAATGAAAGAGTGCAAAGGCAATGTCGTCTGAAGGGGATGAATCTGAATTGAAAGAGGAGTTGCTTAGGTTTAGCTAATCAGATTTCATAGAGATTTTGCTCTAAGTTAGGATGATTTCAGGGCTGATGAGATGCAGTAATCTGGAGAGATTTTTTTGATCTGGAACAAACAGGCTAAAGGACCTGAATGTTGAGGCAAAGGGAAAAAGTAATACGCTAGATTATTTCTACTTTCATGTCAGGCATATTAGGTTTGAGCTTTACTTTGAGCTACCATGCCTAGCAGTGAAAGTTTCTTCAACAAATTGCTGCTGACAAATTGGAATCATGATGATGAAGTGGTACAGGTTTTAATTTATGACAATTATTTTTGTTGGGTAGGAGGAGTAGAACCATGTTTTTCTTAAAAATGCATTATCCATATTTTTCAGTAGTTGTACCTGAAAAAAAGAACTTGTGGCTATTGGGGGAAAAAGTATTTAAAGTGATTATTTATGTTGTCTACAAAATATTATTATTTTTTTTTCTCCACAGTAAAACCGACAGTTATTGATGTTGACATTTATGTTAACAGCATTGGTCCTGTATCATCAATAAATATGGTAAGTGACTTACAAAGATTTTTATCTGGATTGCTGATCTTGGCATCAATACTAACTTTGAAAAAGACACTAAATACCACAGTGATAAGTTGTTTTGATTCTGATTTACTACTGTTTTCAGCTATAATTCTGGTTTTTATGTCTCATCAAGAGAACAAACGTGTAAGCAATATTGTGTTCTGTGTTGTCTATTGAAACATGCTGGTAGATTTTCAGTGATAAAATAGCCATCTTAGGAAAAAAAAGTTTGAAGTGAAGTCATTTTCAAGAAAGCTCTTGAGATGTTGTTTCAAGATGCAATCAAATATACAGCTTAATAATGTGGAGTTAATGAAAGTCATCGTGTAATAACAGCATATTTATTTGGAATTCATAATCTCTTCAGTGGTTGCTTTTCTTTCACTGAGTTACCAACAGTCTTGAATGTAAGAGTATAATTTTGAAGAAGTTATTCATAGATGTACTGTATGTGTAAAGGCAGGAGAAACAGAGAGTGTGATTGTGTGGCAATAATAAACCTATGGTTGGTCCCTTGTGACAGTCTGAACTCTAGGTCTTTCCTCAGTGCTGCAGCAACATACTCAGATTTAAAAAGCAAGCTGAATGTTTATGTAGATATAGGGTTATGGGTAGTTGTGGCTGCTTGTGCAACTTTTGAGTTTGGATTCATCATATTATTCCCCTTCTTAAATTAGGTTGATTTTTTTTTAAATACAACTTGGAAATGGAGGGCCTGTTAATATCTTACTGTACTTAGAGATTTTAAAATAACCTCTTCAAAGCAATGTCTCTTTTCACAGTGGCATTCAAAGGCTGCCGTGTACAGTGTTCCTATAAGAATCTAATGAATGCATTGCATGTATCTTTTGTATTTTTGGAAGAAAATCTCCTGAATTTAAAAGGTGTCTGTTCAGCCTTATTCTTTGGTTTTGCCTATAAATGTGAAAGTAGGCAAATCATTGCAGCATATCAAATACAAGGTGGTCAGAGACTCCTATGCACCCTTGTAGTTGAAAATCTGGCAAGTAAACACAGAAACAAATTATGTGCTGTGGACATCTTGGTGTCATATTCACCAACTGTGAAATGTGTTGATTGATATTTCATGTGAAGTCCTGAATGTCAAGCAATGGGAGTAGCTGCTCCATTCTTGAACTAATAAATAGCTAATTATCTTGTCCTTCCCCGATGGCCTACTGTGGATGCCAGTCTGGTCAGGGAGAGAGAAACAGCAATCATTTCTCTCAGTGGCTTCTGGGAATTTTAGGGAGTTGTAGGAATGTGATAAGTTGCTAGTATAAACAATCTGCAGGTGGTGTTTTCCACTTTGTTTTCCTGTTCTTCTCAAGGATGGTGTGTGCGAAAGGTGTTTTTTATTAACTAGCCAATCAAGTGGAGTGTATCGTATCGGTCTATATAAACCAAAGAATCTTTTGTAATAAAGCTTCTTTTTCTGCCCTTGCAGTTGGGTCTCTCGTCTGTTCTTGTGCCATTCTTGGCTCAAGGGTGACAGCATACCATAATGACTTCTCTGGAGAACAATTTATTGGAAGGTCCTTGGCTTGCGTTTACTCTAGGAATGGGCACTCTGTTCCAAAGCAATGGGGACAATGTGTTTTTGCTCTTTGCCTCTCTGAATTAGTTTGTAAGTAGGATTTTGGGGTGCTGGAAGTGTATGTGGAATAATAAGAAAGCATTTCATCAAAACTACTTCAGGTAGAAGGAAAAAAGTTAGTAATATAAGAAATCAGTGGGTTTTGGAAGATTATTCTGGCACAGACTTACTTATGTGTTAACTTTTAGTTCAATATAGCTTTTGAGTTCAAGATACCCAAAATAGATAAATGCACCAAAATATCCATTTTAAAAATACATATTGTATCTCTTTTATAGTAAATGGTCTTGTTAGGATGGTTAATGAGTGTATGACACTGAGATATTTCTTGCTTACAGCTGAAGAAAAAATATGTGTAATGTGTAAGGGCAGAATGATAAGTAAAAGAATGAAATACAAAATTTAGGTATCTGAGGTTTAAGGACTCAAGACTGCATAAAGTTATATTTAAACTTTTGAATAGAAATGGACATTTCTATTCAAGGTGTGCTTCACCTTGAATTCATTTCTATTTCATTTCTATTTCAGGTGTGCTTGTGGACAGTACATCCCACTGAAACTGAATCTGAACTACCTTAGTATTTTTGAATTTCATTTCTGTTCTCAAACTAATTACCAATATAGGAAATTAACATTAGGCACTCAAATGTAACAAAATTTTGTCCAAAAACTCCATTTCTGCTCTGTTACTTTGGAGTTTGTCCAAACATACATAAGAGAGCAGTAATGATCTTGCAGTCTCAAATTTACAGTGAAGATGGCAAGTCCTCACAAAATTGCAGGCCACTGTGCTGTATGATGGCTTGTCTCTGAAGTGGCAGAACTGATTGAGAAGCTTCTTCTCCCCAGTTTGTGTTATTTCAACTGTTTGGCTACAGTATTCAGTAGCCATTATTTGGTCTACTGGAAGAAAAAAATCAAACACTTTTTGGAATTAAAAATAATAATTTATTTACTTTTAAGTAAGCAGTTTTTCATGTAGACTGTGAACCACTGAAGCATGGGTACACAAAGAGTTGAACAGAAATAGAAGCTAGAGATTACCTGTGTCAGAGGAAGAGGAAGAAAGGAAGAATGGATGTCTTCAGTCTGGTGTCTGTCATATAACTGAAATTTCAAAAGGAGAGGAATGTGCATGAAAATCTCATTTCAGGAGAAAAAAAAATGGGGATTCTTGGTAGAGCCCACCTATGCTCTTTTTCTCACCAGGACAAGAACTTTTAACTTTCTTCCCCTAAATTATTATTAAAAGTTGAGCTGTTCTGTCCAGGCAACTCGGTAAGATTTATCAAAAAGAGTGATGATTACTTTGATTTCCATCTCTTCTATTTCACGGGTGAGATCATCAACACGTACGAGGCGGACTTTCCTGCTGTGTACTTCCAAACTTAGACCTTAGCTCAATTACTTTTTTCTTAGTCTGCAGCACTTCTGAGGGATAATCATGTGGAGCTTCTCTAGAAATCAAACTCTGCATGTATATTTTCTGATCAGTTTTCATCAGTGATTTTCATCTAGTGGGTGAAACCTAGGAAATAATTTTCTTTAAGATATTTTTTCAATGGGTGTTCAGCTGAACATTCAAGCCGATTTTGTAGAGCAAAGCTTTTCAGGTGTCACTAACTGTTGCAATTATGCTTAGACTTCAGCATGAATATTAATATCTAATGGATTCTTAACAGTCAGGAAAAAGACAGTTGCTATCAGACACCTACTTGTAGCAAAGTTAATCTCAGATGAACTGCATGTGAATACAAGGAAGAATGAATCTTTTTAGAGTGAGGCTGTAACTGCCACAAAGGGAAGAAATATTAGGGACCTCATCAAAAAGGCTTCAAGTCAAAGGAGAGGTCGTGTTCTGTGGCAAAGACACCAAAATCCACAGGGATATATGGCTAACCCTGCATTCCAGACTTTCTGCAGAGAGTTTCTGCCACTCCTCCTAAAAGTCTTAGCAGTGTCTCATTTTCTAGGTACTTTCAATATGTCTATTTTAAACCTCCAGATTTCCAGAAAGAGTAGAACAGTAATGTGGTTGGTCTTCTATTAGAGACTCATAATTATCTTTATGAAGACAATAGAAACTTGTTTTCTTAATAGACAGGGGTGACTCTTCCTTTGTCTGTGACATGGAAGATTTCTTTGGGTCATGGTTTAAAAAACCTGATATGAAGAAATAGGTATTGTGTAATAACAGACAAGGAAAACCAGACTGAATAATGAACTTAGTGATACTAGGAAGTGATTGTGAGTAGCAATAGCTTTAAAGGAGTAATTTCAGCATTTTGAGTTATGGCATGATGTTATGAAATGGTAGATACTATTGTTATTATGAGTATTTTGAATTTAAAATTCCAAGATACATGAATGCCCATTCAAAAATTTTAGGCTGTCATTTTAATAAATGAAAGCCATCTCATATATAATATCTTGCCTGTCCTTTATCAAGAACATAATAGGACTTAGACTCATTTAAAGGATATAAAATCTGGTTTATTCAAAAGTAAATGACAAATGCATTCTATGAGCCAAATTATATGTTCTCGAGTGCACATTATATCTCTTTGTCTTGGTTTTCATCATCCAATAAATTAAGTTAAAGAAATCTGCAATTTGCCATTTCAAGGTGCAATGTCATTGGAGACGTTAGGCTGTAGGATGCAAGATTTTAATTCAATCTTTTCTTATTGAAAATATTTGTTATATCTGTAATTATAATGACTGCTCTACCATATTAGAAAATCTTAAGGATCTTCTAAATGAGTTCTCTTGATTAATTTTTAATTTTAGAATTCATTTGCAATTTTTTTTTCCTCATGCTTTATATTGTAAAGCAGATGTATGAATTTCATATCACTCAGTTTTTAGATATCTGCCTTTTAAATTTTTTTTTCTTTAGTATTTTCCATTGAAAATGGTGTCCAGGAGGCATATGATTTTGCATTAAAACCCATAAGCCATTTTTCATCAACCCTCTGGTTCTTGTCAATAGCTGTAAAGGTTTATAGATGGCCTTGTAAACCATAGTCTTAACATGGCTTACTGTAACCCGGTTTTCTAGAGATAAGCAATACTGGCTTGTCTATAAAAGAACAGAAAAGGGAAAGAGACCAATAATCAAATTGGGAACTAGACATAAATAGTGGGGGAAAAAATCCCCTAGAAGTAGTTTTGTGAGACAGAAAAGTAAACACGCTGAGATTAAATAGACCATTAAACTTCAGTGGCATCAAAGCCTGTGTATTTATGCATTCACACAAACAGGGTTAACTGAGTAGCTACAAGAATCTGAGATTGCAGCACAAATTTCTAGTGAAGGAAGAATTTACGCCTGTGTGGTTTTTGCAACTGGAGTCTCATTTTAACACAGCTGTACAGAAAGAATGTTGAAGAGAGTGTGAAAAACAACTTTATAAACTGTACTTACCTGTCCATAAAAATAGTAATTGGTTGCCTACTGGTCATCTCTTTATTCTCAAGTATTCTTAAATGGCACTTCAGAGTGTTTCTTTTATGTACTTCATAACTTCATTCTATTGTGTCCACTCTCTAGGCTAAGCCATATATCTTTATGGGTGCTATATTTCCCATTTTTTCAGTTAAGTGTTCTAAAATAAAAGCAATTTTTACTCTCTTTTACCCTTTAATGTATTGGTAGACTTCTTTGAACTTCAGTTTCAAAGTCCCCGCATGCTCATTTTGCTTCTCCACTGGACACTATAGGTATCTTAAAGAATAGTCTTGATCTGGAGACTTGTCTAAAGTACTACTCAAAGCTTATGATTAAACCTGAATTTCTTGCATGCTTTCAGTCTTTATTTGTTTGATATATTTGTCTTTCTGTCTATTTGTTAAAATGATTGTTAGAACAGCTGCAATTATAGAAACATAGCCTGCTGAATCTTTCCATCATATGGCAGAGCTACTTTATAGCCAGATTTTATCCCATTTTTAGCCCCTTGTGAAATACCCCCAAGAATTTCCTTTACAGACATCTTCTCAAAGATAGTGCAAGTCACTGTTTGAGCTGATGCCCAGTTCATTGTTAACTTGAAGTGTGTTTTTCTAACTCTATCTCACTATCTCACCTAGTCTATTTATAAAGCAGTTGTGTAGGGAGATGGTTTCAGTTATTTTTGAGGAGTGAGTTTTCCAGTTGATGAGTTCAGAGAATCACTATAATAATGGTATGCCTTGGGCTATTTGTATTTTCCCCTGAAAATCTTACCAGCTCCTTTGTTGCTCTGTGACCTAAGAGAACACTTATGTACTGGACTTAATTTTAGTCTGAGTGGGTCTGTTTGTTTACGAGGACTGATATTCAAATCATACACTTAAACATTTTTCTAGGTTATGATCAGATTACTGTTCTTGTTTCTAGAGCATATTTATATATTGTCATTAAGTTTGGATCTCTCATAATAAAAAAATATATGCATTAAAGAAAACTTTTAAGATGAATGGACTTTTTTCTAATAAAACAAAATCACTTCTTGTACATGCTTGTTCTTGTTGCCTTAAGCTCTGGTAGTCAGTGCCTCCCTATGAAAATATTTCTGGGAGGTAGTAGTAATAAAATGAAATTTGAATCTGTCCGTGGCTTCTGTTCCCCCATTGGCCTTGTGAGAGGCTTGTATAATCTCAAAAGTGAAACTGACTGGAAAAGAGGAAGCTGGGCCTGGGGAAATGAACATAGATTCATTATTTTACATATCACCCTGGCAGCATCTACATTTGGTCTTCTCTAGAGCTCCACTTTGTGTAACTAAAACAGGGCCTGGGAGATACAGACTTGGATAAAGAAGGGCCTTAGGCAGCTCTTGTTTGAGGTGCAATTGGATGAGCTAATTACTGTTAATTTTTCTGCAATGTAGCTTACGTGCTGTGATGTGCAGCAGTAAAATGCATACTGCCATAATTTACTGCATTGGCAGGAAATCCAGTTTACTTCTTGGAGGAGGGATAGATTCTGTCATAAGTCTTTGGTAAAGAACTGATCTTAGGTCTGCTGCTCTGTCTTATCAGAATTCAAGCAGATTGTCAAATATGGATGAACTTAGCCTTAGAGTTGTCTCAAAAGGTGTATGACAAATGAGCAATTTAATTTCAGTAAGATAGTAAAATTAAATGTCTCATCTGCTCAGTAGTGGATATTAAAAAAGATTTGAAGAGCAGCTAGGCTGAATATTTTTTCCATAGATAACAGGGTGACAATATGTAACAGGTACCTCCTCTTTGAGGTAATGTATTAGCCATCACACGAAAAGTGGTAAGAAACTCCTTTCCAGCTTTTAAAGCTGGAAAGTTTTTAAAACTTTAAAAATTAAGTTGCAGTTTTTAAAGCTTGATTTTTCCCACTTCAAAAACCTGTTTCTTGGACCTGCAGGCCTTTAGACGTAGTGTACTAAGTGTTAAAGTCCCTTTAGAAAGCAGTAGTTGCCCTTCTTGTCTGTTCAGCAATACATGGCTTCACATTCTTTATAGCCAGCACTTGGGAAAGTTAGTTTAGAAAAACTATGGCTAAATTGCTGTAAAGGGTATTGAATTACTTTAGGGTAAATTGGCAATCTCTTGGCCTAAATCAGTTTCATTTTTGAGTGGTCAAGTGTTTATCAACTTTATTTTAGATTTTGAGCTTTCCATGATTGCTCCATAAAAGAGTAATTACTTTTGTGTTGACCTGTTTATTGGATTCCTGAATGATATTGATGTAATTTAAACTATGGTTTTGAGAGTTTGGTCTTCCTTCGTGCTTTCAGTTATGGATTTATTCAGGAAGCAAATGGATGTTGCTGATTTGTTCTGTAAGTACTAGATATGTACTAATGACAAGTTGTCATAAGACGCCATGGTATAACTTTCTTGGGATGTAGACCTAGATGTCACAGCATCCATAGAGCAATTCTAGCAGCATTATAAATGTGCTTGGTAGTTAGGAAGGAATAGCTGAATACAGTGTAACCCCCTATAAACCATTATTGGGCCACAGAATCATCTTCAGTTTTCTGTAAGGTTTTTTGCGTGGTAAAGAATGAATACTATTCATCAGCATCATTTGAATATCAGAACAATGATTTTCCACACCATTATTGCCATGAGCAAAACCCAGAAGACCCTCCCTACCTTACTTTTTTTTTCCATAAGAGAGCTTGTCATCAGTCTAATTGGTCGTAATTTCCTTTTTTGTCAGATTTCTAAAAAAAAAAAAAAAAAAAGCTTTAGAGAATTTTATTACATTTCCTTTCAAGATTTTTTTAGTGAACATGGTGTCCCTTGACTCTTGAGTACTCTCAGATATAGTTTTTCAGATATAAGCAAGGTATTTCTGCTGAATGACTACAAAGAACTGAAGAATAATACAAATGCTTGGTTTCTGCAATTAAAAAGGTCTACAGCCTGCAGGGTTGTATTGTATCCCAGCACTTCCGTGCTTTTGCTGACACCATACACTTTCCTCCGTTTAAATCAAAGTAGTCTTAATTCATTGCTTTCATGGTCTGGAAAAAGGGCTTTTATTTGGTCAAAAATAGTGATATTCTAGGTTCTTTATATGTTTTCATAGCTTTCTTCCTCAAAGGTCTTTCTACCACAGTCTTCTTTTGTATCTGCTTTTCATTAGACTTTTAAGATACAGGTGGTTCTGTTACATTCTGTGTTGCATTGGGTAAGTTGCTCTCTACACTTAAAAATTTATCTTCTCATGAAACTTTGTGGCTCTTTCCCTGCTTCTGCAAATTTTTTTTGCAACCCTTGAAAGCTGAAGAAATGTTATGAGAGGAAGCTGTTATTATAACTATTATTAACTCTTTCTACACTACACAGAAGCAGATCATTTTGACCACAGACTTTTGGATATGTTTTAGTTAAACATCTGAGACATTAAAGTGTAGTGACTGCTTTGAAACTTACCACAGGTATTTTAATGGTAATATAATAATTTTACTAACTGTTGAGGGTTTCTTCAAGTTATAAATGGTAAAGGTATGGAAACTATTCAGGGGTCTAGGAGAATAAATTCTCAAGGCTGTTGTGAGACTCTTAAACGAAAGAAACTGCTGTCATCCTTTCTGACTGTTTCCTGTGCTTACCCCATAATTTATCTAGCAAATTGCATTTCTTGGGAGACTTGGGAGCAGGGATAACTGATTCTGGTTTTCTTAAAATTGCTTTTGTATATTTTTCAAGAACAGAATTTTAAAAAATATTTAAGGAACTTAGTAATAGGAGGTATTAAATCCCTAGCCTTCATACCTTTGTGAATATGGCCCTCTGTTTGTCAGGTCAGATTTATGAAAATTGCAACAGGTTCATAAAAGTATGAGGGTGTCAAACTCTTTCTTACAGTGTCTAGCTTAACATAAATGCCAATGGTTACATCAGCTCCACTGATATTTTCCTTGCATATTTAGTGAATATTTGAATAAGGTGAGATTAGAAATTTAGATGAAATCTTATTGATTCTTGGCATACCAGAATAAATTTGGTATGATTTTTGTTAAGTATTGTTCCTTGGGAATTCTGGCCTAAACAAAATATATGTAATAATAATAGGATTGTTGTACCTGTTTTAATTTGAGATTTCAAATAACAGTATTTGAAGGAAGGAGTTTAGGCCATCTTTTAGAAGGAAAAGTGGAAAAAACACTTGGTCTTACAGGCTCTTCATCATGTTGACATAGACACAGTGATGATTACACTATCATATCATTTGCTTCTCTATTACTGTTCTTCTATGGAGCCAAAAGTTCTTTGGAGGCTATGCAAGAAACTGAACAAATGTGATCCAGCACAGGGAGCTGCAAGAGAGGGGGAAGTCCAGAAATGTTTGGTACTATTTTGAGAACATTCCATAAGACAGTCATGCTATTTCAGATCTCCTGGTCCTTCTCCTTAAGAGAGATTACTAAATCCTTCAAAAGAAAAATCCTGGAAACTGAATTTCATAATCCTGTTGAATACAGAAAAGCACCAGCTCAAAAGTGCCATGGGTATTGTGGCTCTGTACTTGTCCTCCTGGTAATTTCTGCAAGTGGTAACTGCTCATCACCTTTCCTGTGTGTTGCATCTTTTTCTTCTTCAGTTGCATGTACTAACCTTTCTCTCTATTGTCTGTTGATTCTTGTTTTTACCCAGAATATGTTTGTCTAAACAGGCTAGAAGTTTGCAGTGGTTCTCTCAGATAAGAAAAAGGACATGTGTGCCCAAGATTTTAAGACTTTTTCCACCTGTATTGTCTAACCAGTAAGTTACCTTTGTTTTTAGACCTTGCCTTTCAAAATCCTTCTTGGAAACAGTAGCTAGTGAACTCCAGGGATTGTGAGCTTTGGCTGATAGTTCATGTTTGGTAAAGTGTGTTGGCTAACTGAGACAAAGAAATAACTGTCATCTGCTTACACACACTCCATATATCAGACTCTGACAGCTCTGTGCTTTCAAATGGCTTTCCAGGTAGGTATTTCCCTGAGGTATATTTGCTGCAGTGTGCACAGCATGTGTTTCTCATTACCTAGAAGGCCTGTAGATTGTGGTCAAATTACAAAGCAGTCAAATTTGTGAATTACAGAAAGGTACAATAATATAATTTCAATTTATAGAGATTATTATATTGGAATCAAAAAAGCTTTTTTTTTTGTTTGTCTAAGAGTGCCAGTTTCTGAATTTTACTGCTCCTAGTAACTGAAGGATTGGGATCACCAAAAAGCTTGCTGGTCTTTCCCACTGCAAATGGAAATAAAAAATTTCCTCCTGTATTACTTATCTGTCTCAGTCTTGGTCTTCATTACTCTGGGTGAAATTGTGCCTTGAGCACATGCTCACTAAACATCTGGACATCTTTAAGGCAAAGCAGTTTCAATTTTCCTAAGCTAGATTCATGCATTATGCAAATGTTACTTCATTAGACACTGAGATGAGCTATCAAGCTATATTGTTTGGTCAGAATAATGTAGGCTCAATGCTAATTTGAAATCAGACTATCAATTTTGGATAAATTCAGTTCATGCAATCATTTTTGCTTGTGATTCAATTAGGGCATACATAGTGATTGAGGTAAATGCAGTCAATGATTTTGTCTCTGTTTCTGACTTATTCTGATACCTATATGCAGTGTGTGGAACAGCATAAACAATAAAAGAGCTAAATTAATCTCTCAGAAAGTGAATAGAACTATGCCAGGCATAATTTTGAGCCATGTTCTCCTAAAATACTCCACACTGAGAGTCTAATTATAAGACCGAAAATTACCCAAAGTTGATTTTGGCGCTAGAACATATTGGATTCTCACTGTCTTCTGTCTTTTCTTTGAATTTGCACTGTGTGGAGAGTGCAAAGTGAAACACCTGTAAATTGGGGAATTTCTTCTGTGCTGGATGGGGCCAAATAAATAGAGATGTATACAGTATCACAGGATCTGCCTGATGCCTGATACTGCAGTCTGAATTCCACAGGGGACCCAGTTTCTCACCTGACATAACTGGTTGAATTCATCAGTGTAGATAGAAATGTGATCTGTACTAGCCTGCTGCTTTCATATTGCCTTTTACTTAAAGTACCTTTTATTATTTCCAGATTAAAAGGTTAGATACTAGGAGTTTTTATTTTGAATAAAAAAAGGAAAAAAAAAAGACTGCAAGATTGTTTGATTGCACTCTCCTGAAATCTCTTTATCTTCATTGTTTTCCCTGCAATGTGTTCTGTAACTCTCTGGTGTCTGAAACTGTATTTATGTAAATAGGTCTGAGCATTACTTTGCCATCTGGATAGTACTGTAATAATGGCATAAGAAAGAAAAGTGTAAACAAATATAGGAAGTCTGGGAGAATATCTTAAAAAGAGAAAATTTGACCTGTATTTTGAGAGCTGCCTAGCTGGACCAGCTAACAGAGTTTTTGATGGATTGTGGCACAGCAAGGTTAGCTAACTGAAAAGAGGCAGGTTAAAATAATTACTTGAGAGTTTCTTCTGGATTTTTAAAAAGTCTGTCTAAACTGGCATTGTGTGATTGTTCTAGATAATGATAGCTGATACATTAAATGGTCAACTTGTGTAAATTCTTTGATTTAGCTCAGATTTATTCATGAAGTTTTTGTTGACATAGTAGTGTTTAGGAATGTGGCTTCTTTCTAGATATCTCACTACCTCTTACATGTGGAATTGGTTTTTTGCGTTCTGTTACTAATATATTTCAGCCTGTAAAAATACAGCCAGTGATAACATACTAGAATCTCTCAAATTTCAAACTCTTTATAGGTCTAGAGTTATGAGGATCTTTGTAAAATGCTTTGAATAAAATGACAAACAAACTAGCAGTCAAAATCATAATTAAATTAAATTGAGGAGCATGTAAAAAATCTGTCAGCTTCTAAATAAATGATCTGATTTATGCCAAGTATCACATGGAAGCTAAAGTCAGGAACTAGATTTGTGTGGAGGGATAGAATGTAAGAAAATAGTGCAGAAGGTAGTCTCACACCTGAGGAGTTGCAGCTGTACTAATCACCAAAGATTAGGAACAGGCCTGCCCTTTACAGGCCACAGCTGTGTCCAATAAGAAGAGTGCTACAAAAGACATGGAGTTTGTTGGTTGTGCTGTGAAGAAGAAGTGTTAGTGCTGCAAGGAGCTGCTCGTGAGACATCACCAAGAAGGTATGGAACTTTTGCAAAAGAGGGCAACAGATTTGAAAGTGTTTTTTGAATATTTTGTTTCTAATGGAGTCTTACAAGGCTCAGTTTCAATTTTCATTCAGAATTTGAAGCTTGTCCATGGACTAAATCTTCATTTCTTTGAACTGAGCATTTTCCAGGATGAGATGGAGGACAGAGTCAGTTTTACCCAGAAAAAACTGTAGGCAATTTTAGCTTTATTTAGTAATTTGTTCCTGTGGCTCTATCTTGGACTATAAAACTAAAAATGGTGAAATAAGGGTATAAGTACTTGGGGTTGATGCTATAACCTAATTAAACATCTGTGTAATATTTTTCTTTAGAAATAGTGATTAATATTGTGAAGAATAGCAGATATATATATTATAAAATTTTGCTAAAGGCAGTTCATTCAGTGGTTTGGCTCTGAAGCAATATAGGAACATGTATTTTTTTCACTTTCAAAAGCAAGTGACCTTCCAACTTTCACCAAGCCTTGCTATGTCATGCTAGTTAAAAATGACATTAAATTTTAAGGCTTTGGAGGGGGAAAACTGGTGCATTTCCTGTATGTCAGAAATGCCTTCTGTTGTCTCTGAGGAAATCTGCCTGCAAATGTGGTTGTGCATGCTCTGCAGAAAAAATGGTTTTAGCAGCTTAGGTCTCTGATTCCACCTGTGTTGTGCATGTTTTAGTGTGAGTGTGGGCCAGATTTTTTGGAGAGCTTACATTTGAGCTACTGAAGCTGGTGTAAAAGAGCAATGTTCTGTGCTCCTAGTGATCTTGCTGTAATGCAGCAGCAATGAGGAGTTGGAAAGTCAAAGTTATGGTTGATTTTTTTTTTTTCTCACTTGTATTTAGGCATGATGAAACAGTCCTGCATTTCTTGATAGTCTACCATGGTTTTGCAAAAGTAGTTCCTCCTTCAACAGAGATATAGTTTCTCTTGTCTGAGGCTCTTTGTTTGGTACAGGAGTTTCTCTTTCTTGCTATTGTAGTGCAAGCAGCTGCTTGTAGGGACCCAGCAGGAGGGCCTTGGGGTTGGAGCTCCAGTGGAACATAACTTCTGAATTCTGTCAGAGTTGGTGCTGTCACCACTGCCCTGGGGACCCTGCCCAACCACACTCTGGGTGGAGAAACTTTTCCTGATGTTCAACCTAAACATCCCCTGACACAGCTTCAGGCCATTCCCTGGGTCCTGTCTCTGGTCACCAGAGAGAAGAGATCAGAGCCTGCTCCTCCACTCCCCCTTATGAGGAAGCTGTGACTGCAATGAGGTCTCCCCTCAGTCTCCTCCAGGCTGAACAGACCAAGTGACCTCAGACACTCCTCATACGGCTTCTCCTCAAGGCCCTTCAACTTCCTCATGTTCCTATTTTGGATACTCTCTAACAGTTCAATATTTTCCTTATATTGTGATGCTCCAAACTGCACACAGTATTCAAGGTGAGGCTGCCCCAGTGCAGAGCAGAAGGGACCAATCCCTCAGCTTGCTGGTGATGCTGTGCCTGATGGACCCCAGGACAAGATAAGACAGATAAGTGTCTGGTAGCACATTCAACATATATTTTTAAGCACACACTAAAGCTAAATGGAAAGGCCTTCTATGCTATCTGGACTCTCCTTATGTTTCTCTCTTTAGTGTATCCTTAAGTGCCTGTTTTCTTATTGTAAATTTGCATCAGCTACAAATACAATGGGCTCTCCTCGAAGAGCTGGAAGAGAGGGGCTTCCAGGTCCTGTTGCTTCTGTACACAACTGAACACCTTGCTGAACTATGACTTGCTGCCATTTAACGATCATCTTCTGCCTGCAGCAAAAAGGTGTAAGTTCCTCTGCAATGAGGCATGATTTAGGTAGGGTTTAAGATCCTTTTGCTGTTTAAAGAAAGTATGTTGATTTCTTAATCAGCTTATCCTAAATTTCTGGGATTGCCAGTGAAAGTAGCTTTGAGACTTAAAAGGCATCTTGCACTGCTATTGTGTCAAGCCAGGTATAGTTCTATCTTTGGTGAAATACTTGTATTAATCTTAGTTTTACTACGTAACTTCTGGATATCTCTATAGATGAGATATTGAAATGGCTAGGGATCTCACTTTCTGGTGGAAATTCAGTGGGTTTTAATACAGAATCCATATGTACATGACCTGACAAATAGTTTTTGAAGGGTGGATTGCCTGCATCTTTTTCAGGACTAGTTTGAAAGAAACAAATAAACTGGACAAAAGAAAGTTACATGAAACTCTCTGAGTCAACATGAGATGAGCCTGCAGAAAGTGTGGCAGCCTCTTGAGCAGAAGGGCTGCTGGATGGTGGAGCTGGTTGAGGAGAATGGACAATTTGCTTTTGTGTTTTCTTTTCTTTGGATGAGCTGTAAAGTGACATGTCTCATTTGAAACCTGTGAGTTTCTAATAGCCTTTTAAAGAGCAGCTTTCTACTCATGAGCCAGGAGAATTTCTTGAACTTGAAACAGAGATAAAGTGCGGGATTAAATAATTAGAGGCCTTTCTGATGGAATGTAGGAGAATGTAGATCACGATTTTTGCCTGGCCTAGAAAAGAGCCAGGACTTGAGCTCAGGAGTTCACTACTGAATCCTACCCAAACTAGGTATTTAGTTGTTGGTAGCTAGGTTGATTTTGTTTTTTTTCTCGCTCTGCAGTCATTCCCGTGAATATTTTGCATCCCTCTTCAGTGGTTGTTGTGGATACTCAGAATACAAAAGGAACATAACCTATATTTTCTAAATGTAGGATGAGTAATTCACATTACAGTGATTAGAAAACTGAGTGAGAAAAATAACTCAGCTCATATTTTCAAGGGAAGACTGTATGATACACTCCAAATAATGCCCCATATTCTATTTCCAGGTAATTTAAGGAATGTTTTTACTGGGGGGAGTGCAAAGGTTAACAAAAATCTTTATTTTCCCCTAACTATTTTGATATAGTTAAGCAAGAAACACTCCTTGAATAAAGAAGATAAGGCTTAAGTGGAGGTTCAGCATGATTTGCTTGAAGGCATATGACATATGGTAAGTTCTACATCATGTTAGAAGAATTCAGTTGTTGGAAGTAAGGCTCTAGAGCTTTTTGGCATGTAAATCAAATCCCTGCTCACTCATTGATTTAAAATTAGTGCATTATGAAATCAGCCTGCAATTTTTAATGTCATTCATGTGAATGGTCAAAATCTCTAGGTTTACAGGTGCATTCCTCTACTTACTATAGTATATATTTTGAAGAAATTAATCAATGAGTTATTGATTATAATACTTGCCAGTAATGCTGTGTAGAAGTATCTCTATTCAAGATACAGAACCAAGCAAAGGTATCTTCTTTCAGATAACCAAAATTGACACATCTATCCAATCCATAGCTTGAAGGTACAGCCTGAAAGTAGGAACTACAGTATGAAATACTGCTTTTCTGCTTATTCTTCCAACAGATTCTCTGGAGATAAGTTATATTTTTCTTATCACCTTTAGTTTCCTCAACTAATTTTCTCCTCTCAAAAATTGTGTGTACTTTTAGAAAGCCTTTGAAGAAAGTATGATGATGTAGTTTTGGGGGTTTTATTTTCTCTAGGGGAAATTGTGAGGCAAAGTTGCTGTCCCCTTGGCTTGTTGCTCACTTGCCTTGCCTTTTCTCACCTGTGCTCATACCACTTCACTTTGTCTCTTCTCTCCTCCCTTTCCTTCTGTTCTTTTAAGCTCTGGCACAAAGTTAGTACCATGCAACTAACTGCTCTCTCACTCCCTCTGACCCTGGTAGGTGAGATGGGCAGGACAATCAGAAACTTGTGGGTTAAGATGAGAACAGTTTAATAATGGAAAATACAATAGTAAGACTAATAATAAAAATAACATTAATATTAAATGAAAAGGAAAGCGAGAGTTTTGCTCTTTATATGGAGAATTGAAATAATTTTTAGAGTTCTCAGATGGCTTTGAGTCTTGAATGTGTTTTTTCTGATATAATTCAACTATGCAAGCCCATGGCTCAGTTTCAAATTTTAATGGATCCAGGTGCATGGCAACATGGTCTTTTCTACCCCTATTATTCTATAATTCTGTTAAGCTAACAGATACAAGAGCCCTGCTAAGAGGATTTGTTGGTTTTCCTGTGGATGTTGGAAGGAAAAGACAGAATCACTTTGTACCTGCATCTCCTATATTTTGTGTTATAATAAAATAAATGGTGCTGCCCATTATTCTTTCTATAGACTGTGCCCATAAAGTTTTTCTAGACCTTTTCCTTAGCTAGGAAAAACTAGTGGGAGTATTGAGGCTGTTCTTATGTTGGATATGCAGGACACAGTACAATCTTTTTGTGCCAATCAAGTATGAAGGTGTCCCTGCTGACTGAGAGAAGCCATGAATGGAAAAATTGTTGGTTGTTGTCCTAGACATAATGCAGGTGATACTTCATGATGGAGGGAATAAAAGGTGTTCTATAAAGAAAAGAAAGTGTTGCCATTATTGTGGGATTTCTAGATGTGTCTACAAGCTAAAGAATATTTGGGCTCTTAAATTCCCAGTTGGCTTTGTGACCAGAAGGACCTTTCTAAATCATGCTCTTTCAAAGGTTATAAAGGTGCAGCTATTTTGTGGATCCCAGTAGCTGTTCTGACCTGCTTTACAGAGCACAGAGTCCTGTGTTTGTTAGTAACAGCTGTATATTGATTGGCTGGGTCTTAGCTAGTGGTGAACACTGATTTGAAAATGCCTCTGCTTTTCACAGTGATTTCCTACACTGGGAGTGCAATCCCTGTCTGAGATTTCTTTGTCTGGAGATGATAATTTTGTGCCTGAGAGGGAGTATTAAGTATATAATGGCAGTAAACAAAGCTAAATTAGTTAAAGGAGGAGAAATCTTTCAGCAATTAGTAACTGAAAGTTTTATGGGAAGGATAGACTGTAGACCAGGCTAATGTACAGGTTTGGATATAACCTTAGAACCATGCTTGAAAACACTTTTCTTTATGCAGGGCAATAAAAACAGAAGTTATCCTCTAATTCATGAGCTGATTCCACAGTGCTAGTCCTTTTCATATATACTTCTTTAGTCTGAGACCTAAAATATAGTTTTCTGCTCCTGAGGATTAAATGACCAGAATTTTCAATTTAGTCGTTCAGATGAATGCAGAGATTAGCACCTCCTTCTTTTCCTGTGCTGGTGAAGAAGCACATCATAGAGTAGAAATGGAGTTGCTTTCCTTTATGTTTCTTTTCTTACCATGAGAGAGTCGAAATCCAGATTTCCAGATGCAATGTGCTGGATCAAGTAAACGAACAGAGGAAGAGATGATCTTTACAGGCTGAAAAAAGGGAAACGGGAATCTGAAGGGAGAGTTAGTTACTTTCTGGGGTTTAATTCATACAGTCTGCCATTGGCAGAGTGTGGAAATAAAGCCTAGGCACTCTCTCTGCCTCCCTTGTCTTTTTTAAGAGTTTCTGCTTCAAGCTGCTGACATTACATGGCAAAATGGAAATTACTTAACATAAGAGCAGCATATAATCAGAATACCATGTGGAAAGAGTGAGGATACTGGGATTCATTACTGATACTACAAAGTAAGGGGCCTGCTAGGTGTTCCTCTGCTTTCTTTCCCCATCTCTATAAAATAATTCATCTTTACTTCAGTTCTTTCATAATTTCTTACTCTCATTTCCCTTTTGAAGTCCTATGTCTGCCTTTCCTTTAGCTGTACCTAATCCTAACTTATACCATTCCCCTTCTCTATAACATGTATTTCTTCCTGCCAGTAGAACTGTGGCACAGTTGACTACTCCTCCAGAACTCATTCTCTATGTGGTTTTGTGCCTTCTTTTTGCTGTTCTGTCATGCTTACCAGTTTTTTAGCAAATGGGACATTTATGAAGTGTGCACAACAGAACTATATTGAATTTTACCTTTCATATAATTTCTTCCTAATAATATGATTAATATTAAAGACCTACTACTACCCTAGTATACAAACTGTACTGAAATTAAGAATTTGAGGGCTCTTTGTATAAATGTCAACTCATACAGTTGTAACATTTTAACACTGCAAATGTCAATGTATTCTAAGTAATGGTGTTTTCCTCTGTGTGAAGTACATTATAATTACTGATGGATGAATCTTAAAATTTTCCAAAGTTCACAGGAGTTAATCAATTGAAAGTTTGTAGCTCTTAAAAACTATGGGGGTTTCTTTTGTTTGCTTGGAGTTTTTTTTGTTTGGGTTTTGTTTTGTTTCTGTGTGTGAGTGAAATTCAAGGTAGCTCAGGATTAACTAAGAAAATTCCAAAGCAGTCAAAATTAAAATTCATATTCCAAGTAATTTGGATAGTAAAGCATTGCTTATGATAGAAGATTCTTGTGAGTTTAGACATAGTTATATGGTCATGGAAAAAATATTAGCAGCAGAAGCCTCTAATTCATTATACATGCAATTACCAAAAATCACATGTGAAGGAGAGCATGGGGGGATGATTTTGGCTCATCAGTAAGCTGGTTGATAAAGACTGATGAAATTCAGGTTTGCCATATTTATCTGCTCAGTTTCTTTTTTCTTAAATGAAAGTCTTTAAAGTGTGATTGCAAGAGCAGGAGCAGTCTTTTCCACAGGCAGTCTTTCTCAGTGTTCAATACTGAGTTTTTCAAGTGGTAGACTAACTTTGGGCAATCTTTAAAATTTATGCATAGAGCAGAGTTTATAGTAATTCCTTTAAATTTGAACAGTTTCTTTGTAGTCACAAGAAGACTGACTTGTGTCAGAAGAGGTGGACACTTATGTGGTATTCCAGTCTAGCATAAAGGTTGTTTCAGTTGCAGAGTCAGAATCATAATCTTGTTTGTTATCATTTCTCACTCTGTCCATTTTGTTGGAATCTGATTCAATCAATGCATGAATGTAGTTTTATGTACGTCCTTAGTATGAATGAAATTTGTATTTTCAATCCTTAATTGACTAGGAATGTGCAAATCAGCTGAACATAGGCTTATCTTGGATGTGAAAAAGTGGTAATTAAGTCAAAATATTTGTTATTCTAAAAAGTTGTTGGTATTGTTTTGCTTTTTAATTTACAAAAAAAATGTATTTACTGATAGAAAAAAAGTAGGGAAAAATAATTCTGATTCGTGCTTAAATCATGGAGTAATTTAGGTTGCAAGGGACTTCTGGAAATCCAGTAATCTAGTCCAAACCTCTGTTCAAAGCAGCTTCAGTTAGATCAGGTTTCTCAGGGCCTCAGCCAGGGCAGTTCTGAGCATCTGCAAGAATGGAGATTCCAGAGCTTCTCTGGGCAGCCTATTGCAGCTTGTTTGGCCGCTGCTGTGGTTTAAGAAAATCTAATATATATCTAACTGGAAATTCCTGTGTTCCATTTTGTATCCATTGCCTCTTGTCCTGCCTCTGAGGAGAATGTGGCTCCATATTCTTTATATATCTTCCCATAATGTAGCTGAGAAGCTCCCCTAAGGCTATAATTTAGGCTGAATAAATCAAGTTTTCTGATTTTTTTTTTTAAATATATTTCATGTTTTTCAATCTCCTGATGATCTTGATGATCCCCTGATAGACTTGCTCCAGTATGTCAGTGTCTTGTACTGAAAATCCCCAAATTGGTACAACACTCTAGAGGAGGCCTCTCAAGGGCTAAGCAGAGGGGAACAATCATGTCCTTCAACCCCCTGGAAATGCTTTAGTTAGTGCATATCATTATGTGGTTGCCCCTCACCCCCACAGCAGCATGAACTGCTGGTTCAGGGTCAACTTGCCCATTAGTCCTCCAGTCCTTTCCTGCAAAGCCGTTGTGTGGATTTTTTCCTTCCAGCTGCAGAACTTTATATTTGTTTATGTTAAATTTTGTGAGTTTTCTGTCTGCTCACTTCTTTAGCTTTTTCAAGGTGTTTCTGAATAGCAACCCAGGCCTTCAGCATGTTGATAATTCCCGGCAGTATTATGCACGCTTTCCCAGAGTGCCATGTCAAGCACTGAGGTCATTAATGAAGATGTGAAAGAATACCAGATTGAGTGATTGATCCCTGAGGAATGGTAATAGTAACTAGCTTCCAGCTGTACTTTGTACCCTGATGACACCCATGCGAGCCCAGTTAATTTTCCATACACTTTATATTCTATTTATTGAGTCTCCACTCCATCAACTTGGCTGTAAGTGTAACATGGGAAAACAATTCATGTATTGTTTTTATCTGTTGGTAACTCTTAGAATTCCATTTTCCCCCTCTTTATTTTTTCACAGTTCTGTGAATGAGGTCATGACTCATCTTTTAATCTAAGCAATAGTGACAAACTTTAGGAAGTGCGTAGTAGATCAAGGATGCATTTGTAATATGGACACTGACTGCGCTCAGGTGTTGGAGATCAGACAACTATGTGATTAATTCTGTGGCAAAATTTTAGCTTACCTACATGGGATTATTTATTACAGGATGAAACTGACCAAAACATGATAAACAGTGGTCTCATGACTGGTTTATTGTTTCTTTGCTCTATACAGAGGGGGGGAAAAAAAATGGATATGTAACTTTTCCTTTCTTTATATACACAATAGTAGCCAATTACTGTCATAGAAGGATACATATTTTAACTGGTAACTTTTAAAAGGTAATTTGATGTTTGGGAAGAAGAGTGGGAACTATCTGCATGAAAAACTGTTAAAATCTCTCTAGAGATTATTCAAAATTTTCTCTTCAATGGCCTCCTCATGCAGTAACGGATCTTGATAAGCTGATGAAACAAAAATGAAATGTTAGCTGTGGAATACCTTTATTGGCTGAACTAATCTAAAGATGAAAGAATATTTTGCCATTAGAAAAATACTGGTGCAGCTATCCATGATTGCAGTATTCTCTCAATCCCAATTGATTTAATTTAGCAGTCAGATGAAACAGCAAGAAAGCTTCTTCCCAGCCTTTCTTAGCTATGATTTATCTTCATTTGTCTGGCCCAAGGAATGCTGACTGTCTAATCCACATGTAGAAACTGCTCTATTTTTAAGTCTGTGTCTCTTTGTGTCCAAGGCAACCATTTGAAGCCAAGGAAATCCTAATATCTGCAGAATTTATTTCATGCATGTATGAGTCCAGCTACAGCAGGCTCTCAGGTCCGTCAGATTACCAACAGAAACATACAGAAATGCAGATACCATGAATTTGTCTCCATGGCATTAAAGCTAGCAACAGCTGTTGGGCCTTCAATAAGGCTGCAGATGTTTGAACATGGAAATCTGCTCCTTCCTTTAGCACTCATTTTTCACTTCTTTAAAAAATAAGTTGTTTTTTGTTTCCCGGGGTTTAGATTTTATTAATGGATTAGCCATATTAATTACAGAGCTATTCCAGCTTTCACAAAGCATTATTACAGTTGAGCAAAGTGCAAATGTTACGTGCGTGCATTTGGTCTAATTAGCAATTCAGTGCTTAGTTCCTGATGTTCACCAGGGCTTTGTGACTATCAAAACAGTATCAGTCAAGTGTCCTAACAGCATACTGAGGACCAGCAGTCCACAAACTCATTGTCAAACTAAAAGCATTGTGAAATACTTGCTTTAGCAACCTACAAGTGATTGACAGGCAGGGCGGTGTGGCTATTTACTTCTCAATTTTTTCCCACCCTTCATGAAAAAAGGTAAAGTGCAGGTTTGTGCATATGTTACTTAAGGTTCACAGCAATCCTCCAAAAGATTATAACCCTATTCCTTATGTTTCAGAGGTATGTATATTAGAGCTCTGAAAAAGAGTTTCATGATAGTAGGCTGTTTCATGGTAGTAGTTTCATGACAGTAGATCTCTTTGGAGGAAACTGAGTTGGCCTAGGAAATGAATTCAGTAAACAACTAGAGGAAGGCAAGAGCGAGAAGGGTGAGATCATTACTCAGCCTGTTCTGAATTATTTTTATTTGGCTGGCAATTTATTGGAATTTTTTCTTATTTGACTTTCTCTTTTGGATGATGTTTTATTTGTACAAAATGAAAGAAAGCATTCTGATTTGGAAGTGATTCCTGCATCCATTTAGATTTTACTTTTTTTTCATCATTATGAATAATATAGTCAAGAGAGTAGGAAATAACTCAAGTGATTGTAATTAATAGGATTTATAGTCAAGAGGAAAACAGATGTGTGTGGTATTACTATCCTTATACTTCGTCTAGTTTCTTGAAGCATTTTGACCACAGATATACTTTTGGCTTAGTTTTATCAGTAAGTACTAAAAAGAATGTTTAATAAATTGCTGACTTATACTCTCTTACCAACTCTTAGCATTTTTATTTATCTATATACATTTGTCAGAGCTAGTTGACTTTTGTCTGAAATTTTGCTGCTACATTATGTTAAACTGTGGAGGTCATTATTTTGTTGAAAATCATCAGAAGTGGGATCCAATATAAGCTTGAAACTGCATTTGCTTCTTAGAAGCTTTTCATGATCCTTATTCTTTCTGCTTCTCTATTAGCTGAGTCTTCAGCTGAATATCTCTATTTTTGTAATGGTCCCTTAGTTTCAGAAAGGTGGGAGGGCAAGAGGGAGATAATTGAGGAAGTCCTTGGAGTTGTAACTGCCAAATATTAATAGCTTTATAAAGATTCTAGGATCAACCTAGAAAACTAATATAATTTATAACATCAGTGGTGACATTCAAGCCAACACCAGGCCAGAGTAATAGGCTTTTTTTTTTTTATTAAGGGATGCTGTGTAGAATATTTTTCAAGCAAAGAAAAATATTAATTTGGTTTAATTTGACAAATTTTCTTCCTATTTCTTTGTCCTATACATGACCATCCTAATTGACACTTTATAATTCTTGGAGATATGAGTCTTGTTACCATGCAATGACAGAAGAAATTTTAAATGACAGCGTATTAATTTAAGGGTAGGACATAATGATGGGGGTTTGAGTGTAAAAGAGTAGCATGAAAGGCTGACAAAGGTGAAAAAGAAGGTTTTAAAACTCGCTGGAAATCTGCTGGTATTATTTTAAAGGCATGTTCAGCTAACTTATGCAGATTTTTCTCAGCTGTATTTTGGTTTTGTAGATTCCATTACTTGAGTCTGTTCTTGCTTAATATTAATTTTCTTAAAGCAAATAATTTTATGTTTTCTCTATCCATCTTTATGTGGAAAAATTGAACTTCCTTCTTGCATGGTTTTAAAAAAATCTGCAATTCTAATGAATATTGCTATGAACTATACAAGAGCAATTTCATTAAATTATCAGGATAGAAACAAGTTGGGTAGATAAAAGGCTGCAAGATACTGAAAGCTGAAATACTTTTTTCTTTTTAAAAATAGATTTCTGAGACTTCTAAATAGATTCTAAAGTTTTCAGGTTCACTTGCAAGTTTAGCTGTAATGTTTTAGCAACTTAATTAGGCATCTTAAATGTAGTAATATTGGCTCATGTTCATCAGAGTTTTGAAGACCAAGAGCTTTTTAATAAACATGAAACTGTCATGGAATAGCTAACACAATTAGCTAAGTTGGCTAAAGCTGTGGTATTTTTACTTTGATTGATTATACGTTTAATTTATGAAAATTTTTCACTTTAATCTTGACCTGATGTTCAGTTTAGTTTGTAATTTATCACACCAGATATGTTGTGATGTGGAGTTGGGGAGAAAGCATTGAGGAGGGACTTGGATCATTTTGATTGTATTTCAGACTCATCACTGAATTTTGATCAATGCATTGCTCTTCTCTCTACTTACCTTTCCTTATAGATGAGTACAGACAACAGAAGGCTGTTGTGACAAAGCTGTTTGGTGGGTGCCTGGATCAGGCAGGGTCAACCTACTATTCCTGTAAATTTACAAAAATGTCCAAACTGGCACATCCCTAAGAAGTTAAGGAATACTAAAATACTAGGGTCTGGTACTGTGCAGGCAACAGGGCTGTCCCAAGGACCTTATAATCTACAGGTTAATTGCTTTTCCCCCATAATTCTGTCTAGAAAATCCAGAACTAGTGCTACAGAAATTATTTTCTGTAGCAAAGTAGAATACTTTTGTGTATTTTTATACTCTACATTCTAACAGAGTAGGATGCCATGTGCTTGGGCAGTTAAACAGATTGATCCATTGTCTGCCAAACCTTTATTCTACCTAAATTAGTATGAGCAATATTAGCAGCATGCCCTCTAAATATCTAATCTGGAAAAATATGGACTTAATAGGATCCTGTATATCCTGATCTGGAATAAAAAGATTATTTACATACTCAGCATGTTGACAGGAATTTATATAGGATTCATTGGAATATTGTGGTGCTAAGTTACCTTTGTAAGCAGAAAAAAAAATTAGCTTAAACTGAGATGCCAAAATGGGAGAAGGCAGCAGATGAAGGAATGTGTTTTGGATGCTTTGTTTGAAGAAGGCTGTCTTCAAGTTTTGGATGCCAAAACTGTGGGACATACTTGTTCTTATATCTGATGAAAGCTTTTTGGTTTTGAACAAGTTTTCCATACCCCCCACCCTAAAAAGAGAGGATGAAGGCCTAAAATGCAACTGAAATGCTGCTGGTGGTTTAAAGATGAAAATGGAGGTTTTGACTAGCTCTCAAATATTTGTATCTGTCTACAGTAGAGGAGATCATAAGATACAGATTTTTGGACTGGGAGTGTAGTATGTAGAAATACATGGCCATGATGACAAAGTTGAAGGCAAAACTGAGAATAGAGGAAGAGACAGATGTACTGGAAACAGAGGAGGAGGAGCTGTCAAAACAGAAACTGGGGGAAGCAATAAAGGCAAAAGAAAATGTCTTGATTTTTCCCTTCAGCAACATCAGTTAGCACTGCCACAGACCTGGGACAGTTTACTGAGAAAAACATTTTTGAAGTGGAGATCTGGGTGATATATGGAACCTTCTGGTCTCAACACTGTGAATAGGCTGCATGATTCAAAGATGCTCATTCCACTAGTTATTCAGGTATTTTTATGATGAAATCTCCTTCCCTTTTAGTGGGAGTCATACTTGACTGGTATCATCAGTGTCCTCCAAACAGCATCTGACAGTTCCGGAGTTAGTGAAAACAAGACACTTTTTAGGAGTAAGAAATAATAATTGTCCAGAACACAAGTGCTGATTGTTTTGTTTTATTAAGGGAAAATAGGTCATGTTTTAATATTGTTGTTGGATGGGATAGTTCCATTTAAAAAATCATGTTATAAGTGGAACAGACATGGTTTGAACTCCCTTGGATTTTTGTGTAGAGCTGGATTTTAAGGTTTTGATTTGTTTTTCATTTCTTTTAAAGGAAATCCATATATAGGATGTACAGGACACCTATATATTCCAAGGACTAGATTTTATTATTCATGGAGTCTTTCAGAAAGATGTTGTGAGAAATTTTTCTGCTAATTGATATCCAAGTATGAAGTTAAGGTTTCTCATAACTAGAATAAAAACCTTTTTGACAACTATAGTATTCAGTACAAAATAAAACAGATGATTGATTGAAGAAGCAGCTGAAGTAATGGATTATTGTTTAATATTGCTTTATGTACAGAGGAGATGGTATAATCATATGATTGCTTTCTTGAAACTCAGTTGCCAGTTGAGATAAGCTAAGTAAGGTTTCTTCCTGTAGAAGTAATTTTAGTATCAGTGTACTTTGACATAGTCATTACTTTTAGTTTTAAAGATTTACTTTCTTTTTCAGACTCTTAGCTTCATCTTACCTTTATCAAACAATCTTTTGCAATACCTTCTTATAAGTGTAGCATGTCATAGCTGATATGATTCTTTACTCTTGATGTCTCTACTGCGTAATTAAGTTGATAGCTTAAAAGAATTTTACTTTTTTGCTGAAAAAGTCTGGTCACTTTGGGCTTGTAATTTTCTCAGCTAATGTGTGAAGGTCATCATAAAGTTCAGTTATTACTGGATGTGATAGCAGTCTGACTTTTTTACTAAGTAATTACTGTGCCAAAAAACTGTAATGTTTGCTTTTGTAAGTACTGAAAAAAAATTGAAAAAAAATTCCAAGGCTGTTAAATTAAGAGGTTGCACATTGGATCAACTTAGCCTTCACTTCAGTTGATTTATTTAAAAAAGCAAACTTTTAGAAATTTAAGAGAATTATTTAATGAGGTCATGTTGATTGAACATCTTAAGAAATTTGATGTTTAAGAGGCATGCACTTACTTCAAAGTTCTAAAACTGACTTTCATCCCAAGCAGAAGGAGTGGGATGGAGGTACAAGGGATAATGAAGAAGGGGGCTAAAGATCTAGGGAAAATGGAATTAAGAGTTGGCCAAGACCTTGTTAAGAACAGAAAGTGGATTACTTACTGAAAACTCAGCCCATTTATCCAAGTCTGAAAATAAAGTAATTCAGAAGGTAAAATATTTTCCAAAGAATATTGAAATTTGTAGTACTTTATCTGCGAAGTACAAAGAGACTATGTACAACTGGGGCTGTTGTTCACTGGCAATGTGGTGTGATCTCAATGCTTAATGAATACTTGCTCAATTGAATTAGAAGGTTGTGCTGTAGAAAAATAGCTAAGAAAAATGGAAAAAAAACCCCAAAGACAACGACTGTGAGGCACAAACATACAGATTGATCAAGGGACTAGCCACTCTTTACCTGGTGCATAAAATTGCAGATTTACCACCAGCAGGGAGGGCTAGTGATACTGTACAAGGCGGGATGAGAATTCAGCTGAAATTCCTTTTGAAAAGTGACTTGAAGATGGATGGAAGAGATGTAAAGAAGAGCAAGCAAAATATAAGGAGGGTGGAGATTTTACTTTCTAGGAAAAGAAAAACAATCCAAAAGCTGTTGTTATACAAGCCATTTTGGCTGCAGTTGAGGTGGATTCAGATCTATGCATATGATGCTTATGTATTATCTAACCCACTTTTGTCAAAAACCCTCCAGCAGGAGAAGGTTTTAATATAATTTTGACAGAACCAGGAGAGGAAATAAACTGATACATGGTTCTGCCAGCTCATTTGAAGAGGCAGGGAAGGTGACTTGTAGATTTATATTCTGAAGGCGCAACTTCACCAGAACAATACAACTGAACGATTTAAACAAGCTTGGCTTGTTCAGTAACAAGATTTTTGTTTGCTGATTATGTATCCTCTTATGAGACTAAACAACAGGAATGAAGAAGTTCAAAGGACAAGGTTAATACAAACCTCACACAATTATAGATACATGTTTCCTTGCTGGCTGGAAATAATATTTCAAACTCAGAACAGTGAAAACAAAATGGTCTTCTCCAAGGAAAGGCAAATGTGTTTCAAGAGGGAGCTTGTTAAAGGATTATACATTGTTGTCATAAGCCAAACATAGTGTTAAATTTGATTACCCAATTCCATCATTCCAGATGACAAAACCAACCACAGAATCACCAAATTACTTACAATAATGTAGTCAATCAATTTTCTGTTCCACACTCTTTCCTTGTACAGATCCGTTATTTATTTGTAGATTTACAATGTAATAATGTTCGTTATGGTGTAAAAAGTGGCTTTTAAGTTCAGGTTGTATCCAGTTGAAAAATACAGCATTAGTTTTTAATCCCTCAGCCTATCTGGTTTATTAAAGTAGATCTACAGTCATCTGCTCCTAGGAGTACTTTGAACAGAATCTTAAATCTTCTTCCAAGAAAGCCTACATTTTATTAGAGACTTGACAAATTCTTAGGAGTGTTCATATGCCTTCAGTAAGATTATAGATAATGTGATTTTCTTTAGTACTTTTTTAGGAACTCTCTCTATAAATCACAATATAATAGATAATGAATGAAGTTTTCTATTTAATGCAGATTTGTAAGGATTTTTAATATTATAAGTTTCAATGCAGTGTGAAAATGCCAGTTTTTTTCCCCTCATATCTGAGGCCATTAGATCCTTTCACACAAATAAATAAGACTTTTAAACCTATACATTATATCTTACTATTAAGTGTGAGCAATGGGGTTTAATTGAGAGATAGTCTGGCAGAATTTTGAATTTTCTGATGCTGTTTTAGGTTGAAATTGTGGAGAATTTACACCTAAGTGTCAGGTTTTTTTTGATGTGTGGCGGTAGATACTAATGAGACAGAGCAGCCTGAAATTTTGCTGCAAATAGGAACTGTGGGGTCACACTGCATGCTTCTGGTGTCCTGTACCTGGATAACAGGACAGAAAGTCTAATTTCTGGTTCTTTCACACTTCTTATCTAAGCTAACTGAAATAGCCAAAGTACTGGATAGGCCAGTGAATATATATAGTGTATATGGATAGGCATAGTGAATAAATGGAAATGGTGCTACATTTATGCAAATCCATGTTGCTCCAATGTTCAAGTATAAATCAAAATATGTACCTTTTTCTTCATGCATTTATTGCAGAGAGAGCAGCAGACAGTGTTTTTTAGAAATACAAACTTATTTACTGGGCTCTTCATATAGAGTAATGCTCTCAAGGGTAGACAAATCTATTGAGAAGTTGGTCACTGGCCAGGTGGTAATAAGGAGGCTCTACTGCAGGTCCTTGAGGTGGCAGCTTCACCTGGATGTGATGGGACTCCTGAACCACTGCTCTGCTCAGCTCTGGCTTTGGCCCTTGGTGACCACCCAGCACAGGTATAATTCATTGCTATTGATTATCTTAACTGCATACAAACTCACTTTCTAATAACTATTTACGAATGTCTTGCCAATTTACAGTGTAATCCATCTTGCAGCGCAAACTATTTAGAGGAGCCTTTGGAGAAAAAGGCCAAATTCTCTACCTGGGATGTTAATCAACAAATCCAAATTGCTGAGGCTAGGCACAGCAGGAGCTGCCTGAGGGAAATCTCTATGAAGGTCCCACCTGGAGAGGACCTGCAAGGATCTGTCAAATCACCCCTTTAAGCATCAGCCTTAGCTCCCTGGGTCATCTGCATGGCCAAGGTAGTTGGACTGGTCTAAAGTAACAGATAAACTCGAAGCTGTAAAATTTCCTGAAATTCCAGTGGTGATAGGGCTGCACCAGGCCAGGTCAGGATGCCAGCCTGCAGTTCAGGGCCAGGATCCATGAGAGTCATGGCCAGGCAGAGGCATCACTTTCATACAGCCAGAGACCAGCACTCCTGCCAGGTTTCTGGGGCAGGTGCATATGGCCATGGGCTGAAATCAGCTGTGTTGTAGATAGGGGGTCCCTGGTGAGGCTGGTCAGGGTCAATCAGTGCACTTGTGGCTCAGAGGCAGAGCTTCCTCAGACAAGACGTCTATTGGATGCTACAGGGGTTTGTGAAATGATGGAGGAACACTAAGAACTAAAGGCTGGTAATCCACATCAGAGTCTTGTGCTGCAGTTAATGATTGTATTTGATATACTTGTGATTTATAGTCCCATTTCATATACTACTGCCTTTATCATCGATCTATTTTTCACCTGCTTGCGATGAAGGTAATAATATAATGTATAAAAGTTTAGCTCAGGATCTCAGACTGACAAGAATGGCTTCTTTTGTTTGTTACATGCTACTCAGTTGTGCTTCAGCCCTCACCATTTTTTAGCAGAGCTGGTAATTGTTGCTCTGATTATGCAACTGTCTTCATGCTGCATTGTGGGTTTCATAATGTCCTATTAGTGCTCTGGTTAGCTAGCAGATCTGTCTTGCCACCAGCTGTAGGAAAATACTTTCAGAAAAGTGCACTCCCAGTGGAAGTGATTCAGATTTTAATGAGCAGGATGTTTTATGATCTTTGCTAATATAAATGAAACTGGAAGAGAACACTTTCTTGCCAGAATATATTCTCTGTAATGCCAGAAGTTGCAGGCTATGCATAAACTGTTGTATTGTCAAGCATGTTCTGTTAGAATATGGATATGTATTATCGAGTTGAGTGTTACAGTATGACCATATAAATAGTAACAACACTGTGTGTTGAGATGGGAAATCCCATCGTGTATAATGATACCACCAACAGAGCAGAATACAAATGTGTCCTCTCAGACACTCGGTGAAAAGTAGTTAGTGACATCCTGCTCAGAAACTGTCTTCTGGCAAAAGACCTAAGCTATTTCAGGTTCTCTGCTTTTCCTCCTGAGCCCCTGAGTTCCCAGGGGAATAGGATATATTAAGAACTAGCTGCCTACAAACTTGTGGGCTTACAAAATACCACTTCGCGGCTTTTTTTTCTTCATGACAAAAGCTATTTGAAAGCCCTTTTACACTTAGAAATAACCTGAACAGTTAATGTTTCTTTTAAAATGTGTTCCTGAATTGACAACCTACAAATGCTAATGCAAAAATTAGCCTGACTGTTGAATACCATATCCAGCTATTAACTTAGAAAAGCAATATTCAAGACAATATTTCCTTTCTGCCTTGCCTTTCCCAACCCTGAAGAGAACACATTTAAAGTGATTCTAATGTATGTGCTGGGGTCGTACTCCCAGATTCTTTCTGAACAGACTTTAATTGATCTTGCTGTTGGAGCTGAGCCATGATTCTGTCTTGCTATTTTGTCACAGTGTCTTAGAAAACAGCAAATTGGGATATGCAAGAATAGAGGTCTCTAATAAGCTCTGCAGTTAGCCTAGTAAATGCCTGGCTATTTATTTTAAATCTTTATTTACTCTCATTCTCTAAAACATAGTATGTTATCTCTCGTGGACAGAAGATTGGGGCTGCCATCAGTATTTTTCGGTAATGTCTATTTACCTTGGATCAAGGATGACCTGTTATTATCTAGAAGAATTTTTAGACGTTTCACCTTTGCCAAGATTTTTAGCATAACACATCTTACATATTTTATATTCTAATATTGCATATTATACATCTTGTATCTTATATATTCAGGTTAAAACAGTTATCTGTTTTAGTTCTCGACATTTTTGTCTAGTAAGTACCATGTGTTTTCTAATAAGTGAGAAGGTGTTAGATACAGAGCATATAGGATGAGTACAATTATGGTAAGGCTATTCAGACCAAATCAGATTGTGGTGGAGGTCTTTATAATCTGTGACTAGTGGAGGAACAAGAGCAACATTATTTGTAGGTAATGAGGTATAAATGTTTTCACAGAGGAACTCTTTGTGTGTTCCATATCCATATGTAACCTGTTGTTAGCCTAATACTTATTTTTCCTTTTCCCCCCCTCCATCTGTTAGCTCAAAAGCAATAAAGAGAAACAGTTTATATATAAACCATAACATTTGGCTGTAAGTAATTGATCAGTGTTTAAAGTACAAAAATACACAAAGATTGGGGAAGTAGCTGAAGGACTGGCATGGCAACACTTGTGTTTGTTGTCTGGATGCATTTGTTAGAGTTTGGTTTAGATTTTTTCAATGTTTCCTTTTCTTAGCGATGGATTTTATTTTGATGATTTATATAGTTTGTTGTAGTACAGTAATCTGTAGTGTTTATGGAGGCTGACTGATTTTATGTCATAGTATGGCCTAGGAGGAGCTGCATGTTGTATAGCAGGACATAGTGCCTTCATCCTGAGGACACCAATGGTATGCACTGAAAGGCTAAATGTATTTCCTTATTATTATGCTTGAACGTGGCAGTGAGACCTAAAGGATTCTAGCTAGTTAGAGAACCATCATGATGTTTGGGTTTTTCTCCAACAGCAGAGCTAACCTAAAACTAGAATTTATTTCTGGTTTTACAGTACATGCTCAGCTGCAGAAATCCCCAGTATTTTTTTGTTTGGGGATTTTTTTTTCTAAAATTGTAGATGTATATTATGTTGTTTCAGAATTATGTGAAAAAAACCTTATATTCCTACCACAATTTGCTTCCAAGAGACCAGACCTAAGGAAATAGATTGGAGAATCTAGTGCTGGAATAAGATGACGTGCACTGTCAAACATTTGTCAGAATCACATCTAATTTAATATACTTCAGCATGGTGGCTCTGGGAACTTCATTTCTTTCAGATGATTTATTACATCTCTGTTGTAGCATTCAGTGTTGAACAAAACTTGGAACCAAAATTGGACTAGCAGTTTGCCCCACATTACTTTTTCCTAGGGATTCCTCTGAGCTGAAAAGAGTGAAATAGAACTGTAACGTGGGTGATTTATTGTTTCAGGTCCTGCTTTGATCCTGTGCAGCAGGACACTGCTCTGTGGGGGGATGTTTAGTCAGGAACTTGCTTCTTTTGTTTAGAAGTTGTCTTCAGATGATATAAAGTGAATTTCAATTGTTCACAAGTCTATTACTGTCTGTGCTTCTGAAATGGTATTGATCAAATTACCCCTTTCCAGGGAACACATTATTCCTGCTTTTTCACTCAGATGTTTGGTGAGTAGGAATGTGGATGTTTGAAGACCACTTTCTTTTGCTATCATGATCATGTATGAGAACAGTTCTAGAGAGAAGGTGGTCAGATAGGTGTTTGTAGAATTGAATCCTTTAATGGCAGTCTTCATGTTGATCATCTGTTAACACTTGTGGAGAAAAAACGTGCAATACATTCCACAATGGTCCCTGGATACCGCAAGTGTCACATCTGGGTGATGTACTTGATGGTATCTGCCAGGACTCATCTGCCTGCCTTACTGAACAACTAAAGGTAGAGGTGTATTGATTGCTACTTGAAACTGAAACTCTGCTCTGAGTGGAAGCCTTTTAACAGAGAGAGCTCCTGGTCAGATGAAAACAGAGTAGACATGGGAAGGAGTACTGATGTTTTTCTTCTCTACGTAATTTTGAAGCTGACAATAATGGAATGTCCTAGAAATGGAAGAGGGAAGACAGTGTTCTAGATAAAAAAGTTGAGAAATTATGAAGGAACTGCTGCTCATGGGATTAGGACAGAAGAGCGGAGCATGTTATGTAGAAGAAAAACCCAATTTATCAGACTGACTGAGGAGAAAGGAAATCAACTAAACAAGAAATGGCCTAATTTATAGAAATAACAGCTAGACGCTTCTCTGGAGAGGAAAAAAATATGAACAACAGATGTCTTGGAGGATCTCTGAAGATCCAGGCTCAAGAATTTTTTTTGGAAATTATGTGTGGGGTTTTCATTTTGCCTAGAGTTCCCTTTTAGCTATGGAAATAAACAAGGAAAAAAATTGTATGGAAAATTTCAGTTATGTCCTAAGTTCTGAAAGTTACATCTGAATTACTAATGATAGTAAATAGTAGAGAAATAAGTGTTTGTGGGGTTAGGCATCATCTAATCAGACAAAGATAATTTATGATAAGACCAGGTGCACTCTTCAAGGACATATTTTTCTCTGCTAAAGGGGGAGCCTTTTAGTTCTGAGAGTCTATCTCTTGTTAGTAATTGTACATCTCCAAATAGTCAATTTTAAGCCTACAGTGAGGATGGGGTGGAAAACTGAACTAGTGACTAATATGGAAGGAGAGACAGTACTGAGGAGGTTGGGAGGGAACTACATGTTGTCCTGGGGGTCTAAAGATCTTATGTTTGAACAGCTCCATTCCCGTCAAGGGAAAGCAAAAAGTTTGTGTCCTGAAAATGTAGCAGAAAATCACATGAAAATGAGTGTGCTTTGACTTAGCTGGGTCTATATGAAAGAGATAGAAATGCAACTAGTCTTACGTTTTCAGGTTCACATTTGAAGGCTGTGTATGTGTGTAAATGCAAATGCATGTGCTCTTAGTAAAACAGGAATCTGCCAGGCATGTGATTGTTAGAATGGATTATTTTGCATCCTTTGAAGACCTAGTGCCATATCATTTTGTGGCTTCTCTCCAGCTCATTTAACTTGGCCCGTTGCTGAAGAAGCCAAAACTGAGGGGCTGAGAATTGGTTTGCACCTGAGACCTGCCTAAATACAGAGTCAGAAGAAAGAACCTGTATTTGTACCTGGACAGGAACCTGCTTCAGTGCCAATTTAACCATAGCAACTTGAATGATTAACTGGGTGGACTAGGAATGCCATAAGACACATGAGCTTAAGGTGAAGTCTAAATATTCTTTATTGATTTCATTTTTCAGACCTGAGTACCAAATCCATTGTAAGAATTTAGCAAAACTGTGCACTTACTGAAATTTAAGAAGGATAAAAAGGTTGATCAAGTGTTTTTTTTTTTCTCTTACCACTCTTTACTCCTTAACAGTCCTTTAAAATATTGCAGGTTTTGCAGACACAGTATGGTATAAATGTTTTCCCTAAGGGATTACAATATGTTCTTCATCCTGCACAAGCAGGCTGATACTTCATAGAGACTGCACCAAGGTCAGGGCCATTACTTAACAAGTCCTACTGAGCAAGATGAGAGTCTCATCAAGGCAAAAACCGAATCAGGGATTCAGGATCTAGCTCAACAGGAGAAGGTCTGAGTCTTAAGCTGAAGAAAGGAACATAAATGCAACAAAAGGATGTTGAAGTGAAAAAGCTTCAGTTCTTGCTATTTAAACACTTACCATTAGTCTAGTGTTCTGCAAGTGTTCCCAGACCATAAACAGGGCTATATAAATGCTCCAGAGGCTTAAAATTAGCTTTAAGAAACTTTTACAAATAAGTGACAGAGATTGTTCTCTGGCATATCAGGTTTATCCTCAGTGCGTCAATCTCTTTTTATGATCCTGGTCAAATAATTTTGTTCATATAAATTAAGCAGTGGTGAGTGTGCTTTTTCTTTGCAGAACACTTTTTAGGTTTTTGAGGGTCTCTAAGTGATCAGAGGGCATTGTGAGGAGTGCAAGTTATGACAATTTGTTGACCTTTTAGGTTCTTCATGGTAATTTACTTACCAGAGAGCAACAAAATCCAATAATGTCACAGCTACAGTTAAACAGCTCACAAAAAAATGGAAGCCTGAGATGGCAGAGGAAAGATGTTGTCTGAACAAGTCCCTAACCAGCAATAATTGCTTATGGTTTCATGGTGAAACCTGCATTTTTTTAATACAGATGAAGTTGTACAACTGTTTCTCTGGTAAAAATAAGGAGGAAAAGACACAATTGTATCCTTCCCCAAAAGCTTCAATTCTTATCTTTCCCCCCAACACAATGCTCTGAATATTTTTTCTCCACTTTGTTCCCTCTTCTGCTTTTCTCTCTTGACTCTTTGCCACATTTACATTTCAGTGTTCTTGTCAGCTCTTAAATACTCTGAAGCCCACCTTGCCAGATCTTGAAGTCAGTCTGACATCACTCTGGCACTACAGTTAATGTTGGTGCCTTTTCAGTGAAGGTTCCTGAAGCAGGGCTTATTTGGCTGTGTGTACACCTCCGTCTATAAATCTCTTGCCCTCATTGTTGTCAGAATCCTCTCACAGATACTGGTGGAATTCTGCATGCCAACCTCATAATGCTTTTTGACTAGAGGTGTTAAATGGGAATCAGAAGCAGTCAGAAACCTCACACGATGTTGGAAGCTCTTGTTGCCTGTAGAAGACAGTCTATGTACCAATGGTGCTGGATTTTCATCCCACAGTAGGAAGCCTCTATTTTCATAGAAGGCATAACAGATCAAATAAAAGTTGGGTAGACCTTAAACCCATGACTGTGCTTCCATCATACACGGTTACATTAATTTAAAGAAACTGTGTGCAGGCACTGCTCTTTTACTGTTTCTTCTACTGAACATCTTAGGTAGTGAACTTTCACTGCCTGGGATGTAAGGTCAGTGGCTTTACCAGGTGGAAGATGACTTTGTTAAACTAGTAACTATAGGACTGTTTATGAGCTGGTCAGGTATAGGTACAGCCCTAGTAGGATCTCGGTATTACAGTGAGGTAAAAACCCAATGTGTGGTGCTCCCACAAGACTCCTTTCCTGTCTCTTTCATCTCATTGGAAAGATAATAATGGAGTAGTAATCTGCTCTGGTAAGGTGTGAAGTCTGGATGAAAAATTACCCACATCACAGAGAGTTTTTATTTAGATGCTACCTGGTCTAGCAGGGAAACCTTATAATGGTCAGCTAGTTTCCAGAGGGAAGGGTGGGAAAGCATTTAGCATTCATTACACACACTCTGTACTTAGCTAATTCTTATTGCATTGTGGGAGATGACATGGTAGCTTTATTTAGCAATAGAAAGAGACATTTTGTACACTGCGGTGTTTAATTCCCCAAGTTCTGAACTACAGATGAACAAAAAAATTTGTTTCTTTCTGATAGCCTTATGTTCTTGGTCTATAGATTGCAACTTTTCAGACTAAGGAAACTAAAATTTGGGGAGAGCTGGTTGGGGCTGATTTCCTTCCTCCCCCTGCCTCTTCCCACTCAGGGAGTTGTTGATTGTATTAATCCTGCCAAAGAAATAGAGCTTCCTCACTGGAGACAGAGAAACCAGGAAAAGTAGGTATATGTGTATAATTCTAGCTTTTTCATTAGAAAAGCCTTGGGAAAAGAGCTAATCTCTTTTCTACAAGTTCACAGTGTTTGTGGTTTATCACTTGGTTGGTGCTTAAAATAAAGATGACAGGTTTTTCTAGAGGTTATCTAAGGTTTTGAGTTCAGTGCAGTTAGAAAAATTATCAATATTGAGCTCCTTTAAATCAATTTCTTGACTCTACTTCTGAAGTTGAGAGTCCTGGTAGAATAAATCCTTCAGTGCAAGATTGAGTAGCTTTCAGTACAGGTGTGTACATAAATATTTAAAGGTATAATGAGTCAAATAAATAACAGAGTTCCTAGAATCAGAGTCATGATGAAAATACACAGATCTGACATTGCTCTACTGTGACTGGCATTTTAACCTAAGGAAACAAAAAGACTAAAGGGGCCATGGGAGAACAAGTATTCCAGCACTACAAATCTGGGGTGAATATGTGAATTTGCAAATCCTGTTTAGTCAGTTTATTAGAAATTCAAATTTTATGGTTCACATGGGAGTACAGTGTCCAACATGCAAAGGGCATTGGTCAACTAACTGCCCATAATTATGCTGTAGGTCCTGGATGTTTCTTGTTATACATGGAGAACCTATGGATAGTTGTCAGTGGTGTGAATTTACCTTGTCATCTCTCCATGGTTTAATTACCTTGCAGACCCATGGGCATTACTTTGTCATAGATGAGGGAGCCCTTGGGTGGCGGGCCTGTCATCAGATCCAAGCCCTTTATAAACCCTTTAAATGTTTGATCTATGCTAATAATCTAGATTCTTTGTAGAGCCAATTGAGAGAAAAAATTAATTTTTCTCAAGGTATCCCTTTTAGACATCACTTCTATCGGTTTTAAATATTTACAAGGAAATGTTTATGCAAACCTATCTCTTTTTTGCATTGACTAAGAGGCATATAAGTGCTAAGATTCTCAGGCAGCTGAAAGAAATTAATTCTTGGCTACTATGGTTGTGCAGAATGTTGTAGAAATCAGGAATAATTATTTTTATAAGCAGAATTTGCAAGTACAAGCAGTCACTCAGTATTCTCAGTAATCTCTTTGAAAAGAGATTAGTTAATTTTAAAAATACAGCCTAAATGTTTTAGGGCATAAAATATGTATGTATTTGTATACTTTTCAATGTTAAAAGCTACTTCAGATGGACATGATACTAAAAGGGTTGCCATCTCAGTCTTGGCTAATAAGCATTTTAACTCATGCAGACTTGTTCATGTAAGCCAGAAGAAATGATGCTATGGTTTGAGGTGAACAATAACAGTTTCATATTTGAATTAATGTTTACTTGTAGGATACGTGACTGGAATTTGTTTAACCTTAAACATTTAGATGTGCTATAAGAGACCAAGAATGAAAGCATTAGTAAATAATGAATTTATCTAATTGAAAACAAGAGCACACTCAGTGGCCATATAGATAATGAAGAAACTGTAAATCTAGAAGAGCTGGATTGAAAACATGATGAGAAATTCAAGCCAAATTCCTGAAACTCCAAGGGAGACCATGTAAATTTTTAGTAGTGTTTCCTCCTTAAAATAGATGGTTCTATAAATAGAAGCCTGAAGAGATGCATCCACGCTGAAATGCTTTGGCTTGACATCAAAAGTAGTTTGCTCTCTGAAGTTTGGAAATACCTCTCAAAATTATGGTAATGTTTAGACTTAAAGTGCATTAGGAATTTTTTCACCGGGATGCTTCTGATATTTTTGCACTTGTTACCGAGGAATTCTGAGAAGATAGTGTTATGAATAATAAGTAAGGTTTTAAACCAGTGTATGCATTGTTTTCTTCCTACAAAGGATAAAAAAAAACGTATCATGAGACAGCAGACTTCCATAGAACACATTTAATTAATTGATTTGTAAAATTACCTACTCCTTTATATCCAGATAAATACAAGTATGCATCTGAAAGGGTAAACACAGCTGTGTCTGGCTCTACCTAAGAATTTTGCAGTGGAAATGATGGATCTTTTCCTCCACAAACAGAAGTATGTTTTTCACTTTATTTTTCATTGATCTCTCCTAGAGGGCTCTTGAAAATAGTAGTTTCAGCTCTGACTGCTCTGTTTCTGTTACAGTGCATCCAAATACATTTTATCACATGACTTTGAACTCCTGAGCATTGAGTGACATACACTGCTTCTGCATTACTTCTCTTTGCTCTCTGTAATCAGGGCATTTGTGCAGCTGTAATGTTTTTCTTTTTTTCTTCTTCAACAGAGAGAAATACTCACTTTTTTAAGGGATATTGCAAACAAGTGTTCTAGCTGTGTGTTTTTCACCTTAATTTTTGACACATGAGCCAAACCTCTTGCATTCACCAGATTGTACTGCTGTCTCTTAGAGGCATGGAAGGGTGTCGCGAGTATTCAGGATGTTATGCCATGACTGTAAATGGTGCATTTAGATTTATTTATTTAGATAATGCAACTTTTTTACCATGAGGGACATGATTAAATGGAATAAATAGTTATGTGGTTTTTTTCCCCATGGCCTTAACAATCAGCCAGGAGATGCAAACGCAGAACACTTCACCAAGGGCAGCAATCTTGAGAATGAAGATTAAATGAAGAATATAAATTCTGTGGCTTGTTTAATCTTTCTGCTTATTATGACAGTCATGATCTGGGACTACCAAACAAGAGAGGTAGCATTCTGCTTCTCCTTCTCTCTGGTGCATGTGATACCACCATGAAGGGAGAATTTTCAGACTGACAGTACTTACTGTATGTTTTTATTGAATTCTCAATAAAAGTAATTCAAAGTACCTGTTAGCAGGCACTGCTCTTAGTAACATGAAAATAAGCATGCTAGAGAAGACTTCTCTTGTTGAAGTTTGATACAAATTCTGAGCTATTTTAGGAGACACTGAGAACTCCAGGCTATGCCATTTTTTGGTCCTGCCAGGAAAACAATATGGATGCAAGTCTGAGTGAGGTGACAAGTTCTTTGCCATGATGCCCATCATCTCCTGTGCTGTCACATTTTTGTCTGTAAGGCTAGATACACTCCCTTCACTTTCTTTATTTGCTTCATCTTGGGACATAGAGCAGTGGAAAATTAGAATGCTGAAAGGAAATCTTCTCAGATGAGGGCCTTGCAAAGACTTATTGCTACAGCTTGGGGGATATCAGGAGACACTCAGACACCTGCTTCTTTCAGGAGTACTGTTGTTCTGTGCTTCCAAGGAACATTCCTTCTTAGGTGATAGGTGCCTCTGCATAGGTACTAGACAATCCAGATCACTCTACCTTGATGCTATATGAAATTAAAGGTTTACTGATAACATAAAGAAAAAAAAAAACCCATTAATAACAAATTCTAGACATTCTGATACAAAATTAGTACTAAGTAATTAAGAGCAAAGAGAAAGTAATCCAGGATCATGCTTCACACTGCCTTGTTTGTGCCTTGTCCAGAAATCTTCACAAATCTTTGCCTTGTTAAAAAACTCTAAGAGGAAAAATTAGGATTAAAGTTAGGCTATTTCACTTTGGCATCAGTGGACTTTGAATGTGACTATATTTAATGCTGTGTGTTTATACACACAGTTTGTACAATGCCCTTATACAGTCTGTAAAAGGCAGTGTTGTGTGCCATTCTCTAAGCACTGTAATGGGTGATACATACTAGTTAAGTTCAGTTTAAGTTGATTGAGCTTTTATTTTCTGTGTTAGTAAGAGTCTGTTTTTCTGATCACTTCTTTGATTTTTTTTTTTTTCCAGAGAATATAAATCTTGTTAAACCTGGGACTATTATAATATATATTGGCTCCCTGTATTTTCTCTACTTCCTGGCTGATGTGCCAACTGTGAAAAAGGCTGTCCAAAAATATAGCCTCTAGACTTTTCTATTGATTGCAAGGCTAAAACTGGATTATCTCACTCTTGTTTTGTCAGCTCCATTTTTTACTTTTGTCTTTCATCTTTAATCTTCACATTGTTTTCTCTGTTTGGAATTTCCTCAAATTCATTGAGGAAATAATCTCATTAGGAGTCAGAACACAGAATAATAGGGCATCCTCTCATGCCTATTTCTATCTATGAATCATTCATTTGGAGTTAAGTGGCAAAGTATAGATCCCTTGAGAAATGCCCATACGTGCAGTCAGTTGTCAGTCACTTATCGTCCCATGTAACTTTCCTCATAGACCCCTGTGGTAATCACAGAGCCTTAAGAGAAATTGACAGTAGGAAAGTGATTGACAAATCTCATTTTGGTAAGCTCCTTATGCTGAATAACAACACCTGTTTGCTATTTTCAGGATTTATATTCACTTTATTTGTAGGCTTGCTAGCAAACATCCTCAGTGTTCAGGAAAGTCAAAGTGGTTCTGAGAGATTCGATTCCTGAGAAGACAGGAGAAAGATGTATTCATTTTTTTGTAATTGTGTTTCCTTTCCTGTTGCTATTAGAGGCAGATAAATGTAAATGATGTCTGTTAAAAATAGAAGTCTGTGCCATAGGTTAGTAGTCTACCAGCAGATTAATTACTTGTATTTGATTTTGAGGGTTGAGTACTGGTAATTATTGAACTGTAATGGCTATAGTGTTCTCTTGCAGAAATGACCAATAGCCATAATTTGCCTCTGAAATGTTGAGCTTATGCCTGTGACATCAAAATGTCTGAAAACTTCATTGATTAAAACCAATGGTGCAATAAAAACTTAGACAAATAGCTCTGGTGTATTTCCATTTAAAAAAATGCAAGCACACAAGATTTTAATTAAATATTGATGTACAATTTGAATGTTTTATCTTGTTTGAATTTGAAGTCATCATTGAAAAAGTTAGCACCTCCAAAACAAAATTCTATGTTCTAGAACCTGAAAGTATGGCAGAAATGTAAGTATATAATATGAAAAATGAGCTGTTTTCTGAGTATTGTCTTCCTAGACACTGTACTTTTTGTCTTATAGCATTTCTTGGAAATCCATTTATTAGATCAGGATTGGACTCATTTTATATTTTTAATTCCTAGAGGATGATCCTTTTATTGTTGGTGTTGCAAATGTAATGTGAAAGAACAATTCTTGATTTGGGCTGCAATACACATGTGAAAGTGAGAATTTGAGTCTGGTCATATTCTCTTCAAAGTCTGGAAGGACTGAAGGCCCTCACTTTTCTGATACTGTTAAGCCCCCATGGGATTTAAGAGCAATTTACTGACATAATATTAATGTTGAGTCAATACCTTCCAAGGAGCAAAAGAGGGAAGGGATAAGGAAGAATAATGCACAGAAGTAAAACTACCGTAGGATTATATTTCTTGCTGGTGCATGAATCAATCAATCAATTTCAACTGTCTGAGACAGCTTAAATCTCAGCCAGCATTCTACATCTACATGAAACAATGTTGTTAGGGACAATTCCTAGGAAGAACTCACAATTTTATCAAACACTTGTGATTTTCTTCTTCTTTTTCAAATGGGAATAAAATTTGATAGGAGCATCATCCAAAAAATATTGGCACTAGCAAAGATTGCTTGAGCATTTCAAAGAAAACATCAGGCACATATATATGTTATGTTTGTGCCTTCACAGAATGAAAATCAGTTTTTATACTTGACAGAGTCATACTGCAGTTTCAGATTAACTCTTCAAAAACAAATTCTTAGTCACTGTGTATTAGGCACATACTGAACAAGTTCCTGCTTTAACCACAAATTTCAGAATAGTGCCTTTTTTTTTTCTTTTAATTCTCTTTCAATAACGAGGAATAAGAAGTATGACTAGTTCCCAGCCAAGCATTTGAGCAAGTATTTAGCCACATATGTCAATATTTTTTGTGTAATGAGTAGTGTAGTGCTTTTTTTCCCCATGCTTGAACAATGCTCCTAGCAATCCATGACTCATGACTTTGTAGGACTTTGGTGATACATACCATTAAAGTCTAAGAAATGAGAGAATCTGTTTGATCAGCCTAGTCATTATCAGCAGACGAATAATCCTGTCAAAATAGAGCAATGCACTTTAAAATGGCAAAAAGATAAACTGAGGACAATGTATTCTTGAAAAGAAAAAAGAAACAAAACAGGAGCTTTATGGATGGAAATTCAGGAAAGTTCCAAGGTGACCCTGTCACAGAGAAACCACTGGCAAATTAGTAATTCATCCCTAGTTAATGGTTTGTCTGCTATAAATAGCATTTTATAGATGGTTAATCCTCATTTTTTCATGGTCTAGCAGCTATTTCTGATGGCTTTCAGCTATGTTTGAGTACAGACTTGGGAGATGAAAATTTGCCAGCTTAACAGCACGTTTTCATTATAGTAGCTGGGAATTTTGGTTAAAAGAGATCATACAATTCTGTAATGACTTGGGGGAGGGTGTTCTGCTCAATTCATCCAGTGCAGTTAAGGATGTGAAACTGTAGAATTTTTTAAATGTTCTGTTAATCATCCACCAGCCACCACAGAATTCATCACATACAATTTTGCCTGTCAGAAAGAAGATAGAGAACTTGTCAGAGAAGTCAATTCTTAGCTACTTCAGTCTCTAAAGGCAGTGAGAGTGTCTGAACTGGGACACCATCTGTTCAGCTGAGGTGGTTTCTCAGCTGAGCTGTGACTCTGGTCAATGCGAGTTATGACTCTTACTCATCTTGTGGGGATGGGCTACCTTTGAAAGACATCAGGATTTAGGCAAAAGACTTATTATTTGCCTAAATCCTGCCCTATCGTGGATACAGGTAGGATACATACTCGGACTTTAGAAACTTGGAAACATTCCCAAGCTCCCAGAATTATGTGCTCCTTAATTAAGTATTGGGCAACCAAGTTTTCCTTTACCAAGACAACGAAGAACTGAGTGGTGAAGAGGTTGCAGAGCCCATTTGGGGAGTTTTGTCTGTGGTAGCCATAAACTGTTAAAGAAAATTGTGTGACAGTTTGGCTGAAATGGAGACTAAAGAAGAATACTGAAAAATTCCAGAAAAGATGACATCAGTAGGAAAGGGATAAAGACCTATGGAAACATGTTACCTTTACCTTAGCATGTTCCAAAAGAATGCGAGAGAAACTGAGACAAGATATGAAACACATTCTGCATCTTTGACTAAATTGAAGTCAGTTTTTGTGCTGCTAGTAGTATAGAGGGATTGCTTTCACAATTCTGGCAAAGATTTTGAGTTGTGTGTGCACCAAGTATGTGAAAGACTGTTTTTCATTGTGTCTGCATTGCAAATTTAGAGGGAAATATGGTAGCACTTCAAAAGTTTTGTATTAATTTTTAAGGAATTTCCCATTCATTTTACAGAAAATTCAGTGTAGTCCATAAAAATGCCTCTCACTTTCTGCCATTTCTCTTTCCATTTCAGTCTTTACTCTAAACCTCTTGGCAGGTTTGGAAGTCTGCCTAGGCAAGACAGTCACTGAAAACTCTAGTACTGTGGTGAAAGATCGTATCTTCAGATGTCAGTAATGCTCCAGTATGTTCATCAGCACAAGTCTACATGTGACATTTGGTGGAGTTCTGTGCAGGAAGTGTTTTGTTTTTAAAGGCTAGTTGCGAGATGTTTGCCATATTCTGTGCAAATTTGGTATAGGCTAGGTATTAGCTCAAAATTTTGTGTGAAGGAGATGCTGCTGTTGATCTTTAGTTTTAACTGGTATTTTCTCTTTCATTTCTGCTGAGGTATATTTTAAGATTACTATTATTCAAACCATAAATTTTCAGAAACTGTGATGTAGGAATTTGACTGTACAATCCTGCGTTTACAGTGGGAAATGTAATCAGTGTATTGGGATTTTTCAGTGGTGTGTCAAGAGGATTGGCTTCAAGTTAACTTGAATTGGAGATTGAGAGCCTGCCTTGCACAGTGATACTGCCCACTACACCCTGTCACTGAGCAAAGCATCCTGAACTTAGAGTTTGAAGATACAGGCTTATTTAAATACTTCCGCACCTTTTAACAAAAGTGAAGTTTCTAATGTGGTCAACAGAAATATGTTTAAAAATTTTCCTGTATGTTTTTTTCTATGTGTAAATCCTAGGCTCTTTATCTTCCTCTGTGGAAGCTCTTCTTTCTGTAGATTGCGGAAATCAACATGATAGCGTATAGTAACTAAACTAATGCAAATAATTTCTGAAATATAATTTTCAGTTAAAAGAGCTTTTCCATTAAATTAGAGATATTAGTTACCTCTGACTTTCCAGTACTGACTGACAAAATTCTGCAAAACAAAATCCAGGGTAATTGCTATGATTTGTAGTAACGAAGTATTTACTTTTTTTGTCATAAACCATGTCTTTACTTTTTGGGATACTGTCTTCAAAATTTTATAACTTTTAGATTCTGAATAGCTGAAAAGGACCTCAAAAGAAGAATTAAAAATAAGTTTTTAGAAACATCTATTAAGTTCTACAAGTGGTTTACCTAACCTCTCATATAAATAAAGAAGCTATCTTTTCCACAGAGAGAAAATGTTAACCATCTACTTCATCAAGTAAAAAAACCCAAATAACAAACCCTGCCACTCCTACCCCAGACCATTTATAATTGTGCATATGAGTAACAGTTTAAATAAGGATTTTGTCTTTTCATTTCAGTTTCAGAACATGCTCCTTTTTTTCTGTTTGACATCTCTATCTAAAAGAAGAAAATCTTTGGACTTCATTTTCTTGCTATGAGTTCACATGCAATAAAAAGAAACAGTCTGTTTCAGATGGGCTCTTCTTTTCAGGAAGAATTTTGATTCCTGTTTGGTCCATCAGGTAACTAAACTGAGGCTCTGTGGCAAATGTCAGAAACAAGAACAGTTACTTTGCCAGATAGAAAGCTGTAATAAGCAAGAAGAAATCAGGTCTGAAATAGAGATGATTTAGAAGCTCAGAATGCAGATCTAGGATTGAAAACTACAGAGGCCTTAAAAACTGTTCAGCCTATTTATTGAGATAACTAAGAAAGTCATTCTTCCTTTTGGAAATGTTACTGCATAACACATTTAATTGTATTTTGATCAATGCTGACTTTTCTCACTTGCTAGTTAAAAAGATTTTTTTGAAACTTCTTGCTGGGTGTAAATGTAGCTTTGTAGCATTTGCATTTAATATTAGTAGTCAATTTATCCATCAGCATCAATGATAGATAAAACTCAAGGAAAATGGTTTATGATAAAAATATGTGTTTAGGAGTTTTAGTAGTCAAAGCTCTTGAAATGGGATGGTTTGGTGTTCTTCAAGCTTAAAGTAAAAGAGACTTTGATTTGTTTATTTGTTTTTTCTTTCTCCCTGAATGGATGCTCTCAAGAAGAAATGTTCCAGAGCTACAGCTTTGGCCATTAAACAAGACATTCAAAGTCTATGCCCGTATGATCCAGAATAAAACTTCTACATGCTCTCCTTTGTCACTGAGAGTCAGTACTGCATGTATCAATTGTAACAGGATTACACTGTGCTTTCAGGGGTATTTTGGGGTTTTCGTTCTTCTGGTAGACAGGAATGTAATATGAGAGAGATTTCTTTCTCTCTTATCTTGTAGATAATCTTTATCTACGTGTCTCTCCTCCATTATAGCCTTATATAGTTCATCTCTTTTCTGCATATATTAGGCTTACATTTTTGGACACATCCTTCAATGTAGTCATTCCTTGGCAAAAATATGTTTATTTCTCAGTACTTTATCTCAATGATTTACTGGTTTACTGGTCCTATGATACTATGAAATTCAAAGAAGAATCCTTCTGAATTTTGTCATTTTAGCAGGAGAAAAAATGCAAGAATGTAGCAACTGAACAATGATGAGAGAGGAGCATACAACTACTAAGACATCATTAATCTGAAGTCACAAACCTCTGCTCTGATGGTAGAAAAGGGAGTTTGTCACTGAGGAATCTAGGTTTTGCTCTTGAGGTCAGGATCAGTACTTGTTACTACTGATGAAACTAACTGGGCAGCTGACATGACCCAGGATTAGTTCCTTTTCTTCCTGAAGAAAAAGCTTGTGAAGCCCTGTATGGTGCTTGACTGGTGGGTGCTGTGCACATCTGTGGAGAGATTCTATTTCTGACACATTAGAAATATTGTAGTGGTATTTCTCCCCTTCGTCCCATGAAATGTGCAACGAGCTCACAATGCCTATAGCAATTTAATATCTCTGTCCATTCCTACAATAATCAAAAAGATGCTCAAGCTGCGCTTGAGTGCACAAAGAAATTTATGATGGAGGGAAGTTGAGTTCTTTCTGAATCTCTGCTCTGCCAACTTGTCTGCAGCTGAATAGGATCACTTGCAGAGTGGTGCTAGTGTTTTTCACCACAGAGAGGCAAGAAGGGTTTGTTCCTACCTCAAAAGGCCCTTATTGAGAGATACTGCTACTGGTAATCAGCTCCTCACAGAATGGTGTTCTTGGTTGTTTATTGACTTTTATCCTCTGCATAGAACAGCATGATTAGTTCAGTCAGAAGAGGGGCACACAAAGAAAATAATAAAACATGACAAAAAATTGGGAGAAGTATTGAGATTATTTAAGATTAAAAAGGGCTTAAATTGTGTTATGAAAATAAAAGTAAATCTGTAAAACCAATTAGTTAAAAAGCTGAAGCTGGCCATAGAAATGAATTAGGAATATTTTTGTGCTTTTTCTATTTAGTTTGAAATATTTTAAAACTAGTTTTTAAGGTTTTTTGGGGGGGATCAGAATAATCTGGGGATCAAAGTTTATGATCTTCCTCTTAAGGAAAACCAAAAGCTGTGTAGTTTTCTACTAGGAGATATTGTGTTAGATTGCCAAACGTGTAGACATATCATTCTTTAATTATAAAACTTCAAGAGCTTCTGACCTCCCAGAATCAGGAATCAGGATATGTTGAAATCACTTTCTGTTGTTCTTGTAATGATACATGAGATTTTAATTTAAATTGGTAACTAATTTCTCCAATCCCTTGAAAGGGAAGCTGGCAGCATGATCAATTAAATTCAGACTTGTGTAAATTATTTTTATTGGTCATCATTCATGCAATAGCACCTTGATGTCCATAGGCAATATCCTAGAAGGCTTTGGGGATGTGGGTTTTAATCACTGCAAGTAGCCAAGGAATTTAACAACTTAATGATAAGCCCCCCTGTTTTAATGGGAGCTGTGTGCTAATTAATTAGTACAGATAGTTTGTCAGCTTTTAAAGAGACACTGATAACTAGGCTGCATTTGCCCTTTGGGAATGTGAATAATTGATTAGGTTTGGTTTCCAAATCAGCTGAATTGAGAGAAGTGGAAAGATTGCTGCAGATTCAGAAACTTCTGTGGTTGTCTTTTAATAAAACAAAACCTTAGAGTTTTATGTTCAGCTGAACAACAGCAAAAATCTCCATTTGGTCAAATCTAAAATAGTTCATTTGAGGTATTAATTTTAAAACAGCAGTGTACTAATGGGAAACAAAAGTCTAAGTTTACTGTACTTCAAGAGCAGGACACTGTGTTCTTTTTTGCTTTGTCCAGTACCTAATTGAAGAGGTTGGAAAGGTGAGGTTAGAGGTAAAATTAGTGACAAGACCCTTCCAGGGTTTCACAGCTTTTTCAGGAGAGATGTGGGAAGATTAATTAACTGAGAAATATACAAAGGAACTCTGGTCTCTGAATTCCTCTACCAGATATAGAGCAGTAATTTGCAGTAGGCACAAAACAAAGTCAAGTTGTACCTTTTCCATGAAAATAAAACTGATTCACATTTTCAGCTTTCCCTGCTATATACAGACGTGTTCACGTCTCTAGTTTTAGCATCAGAATACAGTAGATGCTGGAAAATTTCCCTTTACTCTGCTTAGCTTTTCTGTAATTGAATGATCTTCTCCTGTCATGTGCTTGATTCCAGCATATCCCAGAACACCACTCTCCATCTTGGCTAAGATGTTTCTTTTAACTCACTGAAGTTTCTCTGTCTTTCATAGAATTGCATCATGGTTTGGGTTGGAAGGAACCTTCAAAGATCATCTGGTCCAACCCTGCTGCCACAGTTGCTCAAAGGCCTATCCAAATGTGCTACAAGTCTCTTCAACTTTGAGACTTGAATTAGGCTTCAAGTCTCCTCACCTTTTTTACTTTCTTTCATGAATCTATAAAAACTACTTCCCATAAGAATTTAGTGTAATTTATCAACTGAATACTGACTTCACACCAACTGGAATCAGGTGAAAAGCCCTTAGAGAAATCTAGAAAGTCATTATGGGAAGGATAATTGATTTTAGAGTAGTTTGAGTCTGGAAAGCTGTAACCCAAAGTCATTTGTGCTGCTAGCTGATCCTCAGATTATTCTCTTTGCATCTTATCTCACTGCTAAGAAGTTTGTTTACATTACTTCTAAGATGAGTTTTTTTTCTTCTTGCAAATGCCAGGCAAGCGTAAGTATCAGTGCTTTAGGCTTGCTTTTACTGTACTTTGTCATTCAGTGCTTCAACCAATGAAGATATCCATTATGTAGGAAAATCTAATCTGAAGTAATTATTCTTGGAATCTTCTCCTACGGTATTTATTAAATATTTACAAGTGGCAGTTAGCTTGTGGGTTTTTTCCTTGCTTTTAGAACAGAATAGGAAAGCAGAGGGGTAAAAATCTGAAGGCTTTTCCAGCACTGAGTGTGCATAGCATTTTTGAGGGGCAGATAAAGGCTATGTTGTTCAGAGAAATCTTCCTAACAATTAAAACTATGAAAAATGAAGTTGAAGGTAGTTTTTGTATAAGGATATATATATATATATATATATATATATGAAACAAACTAAAAAAGAGTTTAGAGGCTTTTATCCAAGCACCCAAGACAGAGAGATTTTGACACTTGTTCAAGACCAGGAAACGGCCTCTTGTGATCCTGAAGCAGTCCTGCTTGCTGACCTTGGATGTGTAAAGATTCTCCAAGTGTGGAGTAAATTAGGAAAAAAAAAAAGTCAGTAAGATGTCTCAAGTTCCAGATGATTCTGGTGGAATCATCTTGAAGACCTGTAGAATATAACAACTGCTGCTTTGCAGTTAATTTTATTGAATGCTCTTTTATATTTGTTGTGTCACTTTTTCACATTATGGAAATACTTCTGCCATTCAACCTAATTGGATCTTAGAGACTGCTGCTGTCATTATTTTATTTTCTAATATCTCATCCCTTAAATGTACTACCAAGGTAAGTAAATTGTTACAGCACCACAATATAAAAAAGCAGGATATTTTTTTAGATGATGAATAAAACAGTAGCCAAATGTAGTCCTGTGCAACACATCAGCTGCTTTTTATGGAGTCTTTTAAAAATAAAATAGTCCTAGTCAGTCTTTTCCAAAAATGTGCTTGGGAATATAATCTATAAAGCAACAACAATAAAAAGCAAATCCAGAAAGCATCCAACAGCCACTATGAGATAGTTATTTCTCCCCTTTACCTTTCCGCCTCTGTACGCAGTATTGGAGGAGTGCATCTACTTCTGACCAAGACGGATAGAGAACCTGGTTTGACAAGTAATGAAAGTTAAATTATTTAAGCAAAATCTGTGTTCTTTGAATCCCTTATCATGCAAGAAAGATCAGACCTGAGTACAGACAGAAATGAAAAATTTCAGTACAAAAACTGGATTTATATGGACTTCTGTAAAACCTTTGACCTGGTCCCCACAGCATCCTTCCCTCCAAGCTGGAGAATGATGGGTGGAGTGTTAGGTGGAATAGGAATAGCTTGGATGGTCACATCCAGAGGGAAGTGGTCAATGGCTCAGAGTCCCAATAGGCATCAGTAATGAGCAGTGTCCCTCAAGGATCTGTACTGGGACCGTGTTATTTAGTATCTTCATTACTGATGTGGAGGAACTGAGTGTACCCTCAACAACTTTGCAGCCGACACACCTGAAGGGTTGGCTGCCATCCAGAGAGATATTAAACACAAGATGTGTTTATGCTCTAGAAGTGGGCACATGGGAATCCCGTGTGGTTTAACAAGACCATGTACCAGGTGCTGTGCCTGTGTCACTGCACCCTGTGGTCAGTGCAGGCTGGAGGATGGGCAGATGGAGAGGAGATCCTGCCCAGAAGGATTTGGGGGTGCTGGTGGGTGAGAGGCTGAACATGATCCAGCAATGTGCACCCACAGCCCAGAAAGCCAAACGTGTCCTGGGCTGCATCCAAAGCAGCGTGGGCAGCAGGGCCAGGAAGGGGATTCTGCCCCTCTACTCCATTCTGGTGAGACCCCACCTGCAGTGCTGCACCCAGCTCTGGGGTCCTGAGCACAGGAAGGGCATTGAGCTGTCAGATTGAGTGCAAAAGAGGGACACCAAACTGATCAGAGGGATGGAGCACCTCTGCTACAAGGAGATGCCGAGAGTTTCTGATTGCTCAGCTTGGAAAAGAGAAGGCTTAGGGCTGACCTGATTGCAGATTTCTAATACTGAAGGGAAATTAGTGAAGAAAGATGGGACAAGACTATTTACAAGAGTATGTAGTGACAGGATAAGGAGGAATGGATTCAGATTGAAAGGGAGTGGGTTGAGATCACATATTAGGAAAAAATTATTTTCTTTGGAAATGGTGAGGCACTGGAACATGTTGCCCAGAGAAGTGGATGCCCCATACCTGGTACTGTTCAAGGCCAACTTGGTAAAAACCTGGTCTAGGGGAAGGTATCCCTGCCCACTGCAGGGGAATGGGAACTAGATGATCTTCAAGGTACCATTTCAACCCAAATCATTCTGTGATGTTTCTATGATTTAATGGGAGAGAACAGTCAATAATTTTGAAGGTAGGCTGCTTTGTGAAATTCCCATCTTTCAAACTGTCTCCCCCAATTAGGAAAAGCTGCTTTTCTGTTTTTCCAGTTTTTTTGACATTGTTGAAATCTCAGAGTGATTTCTTATCCATCTCATAGGGTTGCAAGGAGCTATTAATGATACCTGGAATCATCATAACAAGGATGAGTTGAGAAACTTAAGGCTACCAACGCTAGCATGCCTGTCCAAAAATTCTATTCAGTCTGCTCTATTTCCAATCTGATTTTGAACTGCAGAATGAACAGAATTGTAATTGTAGGTTCAGAAAAAAGAAGATGGGAAGAGTTGCCTCCATGTGGGAGTTTTTGGACACAAGAACACCTCGGGTGTAGATCTTGCCTTTCACCTCAAAAAATCAAATGCATTTAGAAAATGTGATGCATTTACGTGAGTCTAAGTAGAGAATGCTGTCCATGAGACTTTTGGGAGGTGTTGTTTCATGGTTGTGAATGTGGAACTGCAGTGCAGGAGTGCATCGTCAATATTGTTGATGGATACAAATACAGGAGTGTGGAGTAGGAGACTCTTCTGTGACAGCCATTCAGTTCCCTGTGGATTTCCTTTGTCCTTATTCTTGTTTCCCAAGCTCAATAGACTGGTAAACCTCTGCTTCACTGCTCACCCATGCAGTAGCAAATGAGAAATCCACTAAGGCACAAAATCAGAGGTCTATTGCCTTTTCCTCCTCACCAAATGAATAGATGTAGTATCAGTTGCTGAACGTATAAAGATGGAGATTCTCAAGCCTTTCCACTTTACAGTTCTTCATATTGCATACTCTTAGGAACTCAAATATCCCTTTCTGCCTTGAGCATTTAAAATATGGAGAACAGATGGCCACCAGCCTTTTACATATTTGAATACTATAAGGTCTTATTTGAACTGTTATTCTTCAAATTAACATCTCTTCCTTCGTTCCACAGCTCATTCAGTCTGTACTGCTAAATTTTAGATCTCCAGTTTCTCGGATCCTACTCTATGTCTTTATGTTCCCTTTGAACTTTTTGACAGACTGTGCCTATCTTGATATCATACTTGAAAATAGGTCTCAAAATAAATTTCTAGGTGAGTCCTTACCACTATCTCATAGAAGAGGAGGATTTTTTTTTCACATACCCTTCTTGTTTGTGTAGCTGATGACAGTGACCTAGATCTGGTAATTTACATATGTTCTAAGAAATTTGATTTTGTTTTCCTTCACTACATTCTCCAATTTTCAAAATCATTATCCATTCTTATTATGTCCTTTAACTGCTTAAAGCCACTTCCAGGTTGATATCACATGGTTATTACTATTTTTTATCCGTGTATATGTGTACTTATCTTTTTTATGGTTAATAAAACTGTTAGGTAGTTCTGAATCAAAGTTAGACCTCAATTGCACCTTGCCTGATTCAGCCTTTCATCTCCTTTTTTTTGGTCATAATCTACTAAAAGACAAATATAATGAAATAGTTTTCCATTACTACTTCTTGTTATCATGTTCACATGCACCATAATCCACCTTAGTAAAAATAAACTTAGGTATTTGATGGAAGAGGGAATGAGGTTCCCTGGTAAACACTCTATTTCCTTCTCAATTAAACCCTTCTTATCTCTATTTTTTCCAGCCTCCTCCTTGACTTAACAGAGGATGTTTAACATTGAAGCACACTTGTACAATCTTTTAAAAGACTGAAAATGTAAACTAAGGGAAATATTTTTTCATATTTCAACATGCTAAATCTAGATGAGGGCTTTTTTTTTCTGCCATAATTTTTACAGAGTTTAAAAAAATAAATTTGTATTTGTTTTGAGACTTACTCAAAGGAAGCTATTTAGCAAAAACACTTCAGTATGAAAGGATTTTCATTTGGCTAACACTTTCACTTAAGTGGGAAAGTGAATACAGTTCAGCAAAGATATTTCAACACCTACTCAGCCCATTAACTGTTATCAACAGACGTATCTGAAAGAATTCTCTCTCTGGGTAAATGCATAACAGCCACTTGCATAACTCCCTAGGCTGTGCATGGTTAAGTTCTATTCATATCATTGTAGTGTGCCTGTTGCCAAAAAATCTGAGATGCTTCCAGGAAAGTGACAGCAATATGATCTACCATATGACACTTTTTTCCTTTCTTTCTTTTTCTTTTTTCCTTCACAATGAGAAACTTGCGTGTGACATTTTTTAAGGGAGGAAAACGATATGGTATGCTGAGTAAAAGCACTTTGTGTGCACAACAAGGACCCCTAATGCAGTCTTAGGCTGTTAGTGCCCAACTCCACTGTGCAAGTCTGAGTAAGGTGTGAAGGGCAGCATGGAACCTCCATTTATCAGAAGTACAGTATTTGGTTTGGATCACTGGACATGCAACCTTACAAATTAATAAAATGTTTCCTTTTTTACGTATTCTGAATTTCCTATGTGCTGCTTTGTTCAAATAATCAAAATCAGCCTTGTGGAAAATTCTCAGCAAGGATACTTGTTTCTCAGGTAGCCCCTAGGCATTTTCAACACTCAAATTCTTTTGCTTGTATTTCATCTGTCTCCTTCATCGCCGTACAGTCTGTTTTGTGGCTCTGTCAACATGTTGCTTCAGTTGATCTAACTACTTATTTTTATGCAAATCTTTCAAATCTAGCAGTTTTCTACAGATAGATGGATACATGAGATTTGCCTTCTATTAACTGTTTACAAAAGACAATCACCCTTCAAACACCCTCATGTGATAAACCAATTAAGGTAAACCTGGCAAACACAGATGAAACAAATGTTTTTTTCCTGGTGCTTCTGTGGACAGATTTTACCCACACTCATTCTTCTTCTCATTTTCTAGGAAACAGACTAAAATTTTAATTCACCATATTCAATTTTTGAAAAATCCTCATTTAGCACCTCAATCAAAACAGATTTGGTCCTATGTATAAACCATTGGTCTGGGCCTTTGGTTGTATCCAGACTTATGTGTCAGAGTGAGGTTTTAAAACTCCCAAACCCCCCTGCCCCAAACACCCTAAGAAACTGTGACTTTGTCTTTAAAAGGGGAAATAAAATCATGGCATCTCTATTGACTTTGCATCTGTTAGAAAGAAAAACTGAGTTCTTTACCAAACTCTTTCAGTGTCACTGGTGCTGAGGAAGAAGTTCTCCATGTCATCTCAGCTTGTGGGCTGTTCCTCAAAACTGGAGAGAATTTTTACTATTTTTCATTTTGGTTTGGGGTAATGAGATTATTAAGGACAATGCTAGTAATGCTCCATTTACAGGGTTTGCATGGAACTACTGCAAACACAACTCAAATTTGGATGTATTTATTTCAAAATGTTTTGGCTAAAACACGATCGCTCCTAGTATGAATACATTTCAGTTTAAGACACCAATGAACTGGTATGAGAAAGTGAAAGTCATCTTAACCCTGCTCCTGTATTTTGTCAATGTAAATGGTTCTTGAACTGAAGCAGGCCTGCTCTTTTTTATCACTTATCTGTTGTTTCCAGATGGCTCACTTGAACCGCATGTGGGGTTGCTATGTTCTACAGTGCAGGAAAAAATTCTTTGTTGGAGATTTTTACACATCTTAGTGGCAGTGGGAAGACAACATAAGACAGGGCAGGCTATTCCTGTGCCACTTTAGTAACAAGGAAATTCTGCCTGGAGGAGGCTTGCTATTAGATAAAACAGTTGTGTTCAGTGAATGAGGTCAGAGTCTGTAGAAGGGTTTTGTATCTGCAGGAAACTGAGGGTGGCTTGGAGAATAACTTGCACTGCATTTATGAAGTAAGGTGAAATAAGGCCCCCACAGTGAGTCTGATACAGTAAAGTGTGCATATAGCAGGCTGCTGTTTCTTGTTGATCCTTTTTCCTGCTTGTTGCCTTCCTGCCAGTAGACAGTCCACAAACTGTGAAAGCAGCAGTCATCCTCCTGTCTGCTTTCTCAGAGTTCTGACCTCTCAGACAAGTGCCCCCATCAACACAGATGTTGATGATGATTTATGTATTACTTCTCAGCAGTTTGGACTAGAATCTGGTCAGAAGTATAAAGTTCCTTTCTTAAAATTCAGAAGCCACTTATTCCCCATTTTCTTATTTCCCATTGGAAATGGGTCATGGCTGTATGTGTCTGTTGCATTCCTAGGCAAAGCATGAAAAATACTTTCAAAACCCTCCTTGGAACTGATTATAATTGCTTTCCTCATTACCATTCTCATCATAATGTGCTGCCTTTGCCCTTTCTTCCAACTCATGATCGATGCTTACTGATGGAGGTAAAATGTGATTGTTGAAAGAAATAGGTTAAAAAGAGCAGCAGCCAGTTGGGTCCATACTGATATAATGAGAAAGAAATTACATGTAAGAGATCAGAATCATTGAAATGGCAGCTAGAGCAGCTCCAGACTCTGGGGTTCAGTTTAAAACCCCTGTTTTGGTTTTAGTTTTGGACAGATTGTTTCAGCAGAGTGGATTCTAACTGCCTTCTACTGGGAGAGCAATTAACTAGTCAAATGGAATAAGTAAAAAGATGACAAATTTTGTTACAGAATGGTCAGTCAGGAGATGAAGAGTGATTTACCACAGTTAAGGATTCAAAAACTTATGGAAATTAAAAGCTGAATTTATCTGTTATAACAGATATCTGTTGTAACAGATTTTAGTTAGGTGTGTGGATTCAAATGACAGTGTTTCATGACTAAATTTAATCAGTGGCTAAGTGCAAAAGATTTTTTTAAACCTCAAACACATTGTTTCATAGTAAATAATCTGTGATTAGGGGTCAAATTTTCAAGGCCCATCAATTCAGAAAGTAAAGAAGCACCAAACTGAATGATAATGTAAATGGATTTCCAGTTCCTGGTGTTTCATTGACAGGAACTACATAGCCTCTGAAGATATTACTGAGAAGCTGAATCCTTTTTTAATGATCTAGGAGATAGAAACAGACATCATATCAGGATCACTCTTTTGATCACCCTTAGGACAGTGTGTGCAGTCAAAGTCATCCTGCCCTAACATAACAGAAAATACTACTGCTTCAGAAAAGGCTATGCATCATGATAATGGCACTGAAGAAGAATACCAGTGTTTGAATTTCCCTATTGGTTGTAATCTGGATGTTATTCCCAGTTCCTAGAATAGAGGAGGGGAGGAGTTATGAGACAGCAGGTCTTGACTCAGCTGCTTATCAGAGTGCTACTTGTAAGCAAACCTATGTAACTCTGTTGTGCTAAAGACAATTTCCACCTCATTTGTCTGGTATTGCCCCTATAAGGGGTCTTTCCATTCACACACTTCTGCTCGTGGTGAGGTTTTTCATGCTGAAATGATAAAATGAAGAAATTTCAAGAAAATTATTGTACAGGGAATGCAGCAAATAACCAAACCTAGAATCTTGAAGTGCCCTGTACTGCTGCATTTGGCAAACTGCCTTCCCAGTGTTCTACAGTTCTGTTTGTGATATGCCCATTTCCAGCCACTGCAGAGTCCCACTGGAAGATCAGCTGCTCATATGCAATGGGGAAGAGAGGGCTGTCAGAATTTGCTTCTCTTGTACTTTCTACCTGAATGCTAATAATGGGAACTTTAATCTTCTACTTTTTCTCTAATAAGCTTTATTCTCCCATTTTATCACTGTCTTTATTTTTTTTCTTTTCATATGTCCCCCTAATCTTGATCCAGGTTTAAATGGAATTTTTTTCGCTTGTTTCTTTTACTAGCATTCGTATTCCCTGTAGGGATTTCTAGCCAATTAGTCACTCAGAATACAGCTGTTAGGTAGAACAAGAGAAGATTGTCCAATTTGCCTCCCTGTGTCAAGACAAGCAGGGGCAACCTTGCAGGGGCAATTTCTCAACAAGAGCAGTGCTGCTGTCACAGATGATAAGTAAAAGTAGATTCATACTTAATCCTCAAGGATCACTCCTAGATGCAATTTACTGTGAACATACCAGATACAACTCCAATGATCTTTGTAAAACTCAATTTTGCTTCACTCCCAGTGGAAATATTTATGTGTAATCTTTTGTAAATTAGATTTTCTGCTGCTTAGTATGAGGATGTGCAATTAGTTGATTGTATGAGTATTTTATTTTTCACAATCAAAAAACAGTATGATCCAAAGAACAAGGAACATTTTTTGTCAATTTGATCTGTCAATCAAGATCTACAGCAGTGTAAGAGCAGAGGTTACTAGCAGGTTATTTTTATTTTTGGGGTGGGGATTGGTTTATTGGTTTTCTTTCTGATAAGCACTGCTCAAACATTCCACAGATAAGGTTTAACTTATCTGCAGGAAAAACTAAAGCATTAAAACCTAAGCAGTGATATTCATTCTTGGTGAAATGTGTGATGCCTAAATCCCCAGAGATGCAGTATTGTTACAAAAACCAAGCTTTTGATGAAAAGGCATTAAAGTTCATAGGGGCCTGGAGCCTTTTTTTTTTTTTTTCTCTACTGATACGTGGATTAAATGTCTTTTGAGACTGCTAAGAATGTTTTTGGTAAGATTATTTATTTACCCCAGACAATTTTTCCACATGTACACCACACCTTGCAAGTGAAAGCTTGGGATAATCCTATGGAGCAGTGCAAAGACATGTAAATCTGTGTCAGTGTGTGTTTGTTCTTGGATCCAGTCCTTTACAGAACTATTACTTGTGAATCTATGACTTCAAGAGGAGCAGCCACATTGAACTAAAATTAGGCCTGTACCTAAACATGTACTGAATTGAAACTTAAAGCTAATGTGCTATGCAAGTAACAGTATCCCAGTGAAATAATGACTCTTTCTTTACAAATGGATTCACTCAGTTCAGTAGGAATATCTACACCTGTATCTTAGGCAATCCATTTTTAGAATGACTTTCTCTAGCTGTAGATTTTCATGATGTGCTCATTGCTGGAGAAATGAACTGATTAGAAATCTTTACACTGCTTCTGGACTCTGTCCTAACACAATGGGTGTGCTTTGCTGCTGTGCAAACTGGCTGTGGTAGAAGAAGAACTGGTTGATGTCTTGCGGTCCTCTTTTAAAATTGTGCATTTCACACTCCTCACCTGTCCCATATACATTTCAGTGCCATCCAATATCTTAAAATGATCAAAGACAACAGATTTATCCTGTAAAGCACTGGTATCTTTGTTCTAACTCAGTGACAGAATCCGATTGGTATGGAGCTCCTGCTCCTCCTGTTCTCGACTTCGAAGTTAGGGTGTGTCACTGGAGACTCTTGCTCTGGATTGACACAGAAACAGAAGGAAGCAGGGAAGGGTTTTGTCTTTGCTGCTGCTGCAGAGCAGAATTTTCCATTCTTAGGTAAAGCTGGCCTTTATGAGGTCAGAATGAGAAAACCCTCTGAAAATACTGTGTTGAAAGCCTTCTGGACCCAGTTTAAGGAGACGTTTACTAAACTGGGAGATCTGTAATAACCAGTGAATAACATGGTGTGTGACATGGTAGTATTTATATTCTGCCTTCACGTCTGATTTTCTTTTGTGGCAGGGGAGATGTTGATAGGAGGAAGGGAAGCAAAGAGCTTGTAAGGCAAAAGTTTCTTTAATTTTCTGGTGAAACACCTCCCAACTTACTGCTGCTCTCCTTTCTGGACCTGTACTGTAAGCACAGATGTGCTACTAGAAGCTTATAATGATCTTGGCTATCCAGTGCTTTAGAAACAGGAAAGGATGTCAACAGAAAAAGTTTGAAGTATGAACTCTACAAGGAAAAAATACTACACCAAGTTACAGTATTTTCCTTTTTGTGCTTTCTATCTTACTATTCATTTGTTGTGTCCTTTGTAGATAAAGCCTCTGGAGATACCAAAAATCTATCAAGTTCCTGAACTTGACTTTAGTATAAAAAATATATTAATAATATTAAATATTTATACTTTAGTATAAAAAATTACTTTCAAAGATGGAGGCTTGAAAATTCTCGGAGCTCCTTGTTGTGAAAATGTATTAGATATTTTATTAGCTTATTTCTGGTGGACTACAAATATGCTCTATGAAAGGGCAGTGATGGGACTTTTGCCAGGCTCAGAATCATGAAAGTGAGAGAAGAGGAGAGGATGATTTCTGTTGTAAAAAAAAAAGCAGTGCCACACTTTCTGAAATGCCCTCCAAATTCCTTGTTTAATTACACAGTTCTCATATGGATTTCAGTTTTGGAAAAAAAAGTAAAAATTGCATATGTAGTGTATTATTAGTTATTCTAACTGAGGTAAAAATTGAAGCTCCTTTTGTTTTTTTTGTTTTTTTTTTTTTTTCCCCTGAAACTTGTAACCATAGTTTGGGACTGTTTTAAAACTCTTTTGGTCTCTGAATGGTGAATTCACTGTAATGTAGTGCATTAAACCCAGGAGAGATTATTCAATTGTTATGGGAGGCTGGAAAGGCAAACAAAAGTCAAGGAAATAGTGTGCATTATGATAGAAGCATTTGAAAATTAGTTTGAAGAGAGGACATGTTTTTATCTGTATCTTCTACAGCAAGCAGTAGAAAAATGTCTCATCCTCTTGTAGACAATATGAAATCCATTGATGTGGAAAGTAGTGAAGGCAGAAAATTGAATATGTCACAGATTTTAACAGAGTGAAGTTCAAACAGCCTGTTTGGGTAATAGACTGCCATAAATACATCAATGGAAAGCATGCCAGCTGAAATTACAGAGGATTTTCTTAGTCTGAGAAATCTGTATTCCAAAGATTGTTTTTGGTCTAATGTTTTATATTCCAGGAAGACTTTTTAATGTCCCCTTTCCTATCAGATTTTGTTTAATGCTTCAAAAAGATTAATTGGAAGGGTCTGGAATGTGTGATAAAATAATGATAAGAAAAAATGATCTTTTGTCTCTAAATTCTGCTAGAAGACATAAATATATTGATTGTTTTTTTGTGGAATGATTGCTGGATTACTGTTTTTGTAGTGAGGTAGATTCACTTACCACCAACCCCCCAGAAATGCACATACACACAGATGTATGCACATCTGTGCATACATCACATAGGAGTTGAGTTCCCTCTTATGGATGAAGATGGCTTTTAATCCTTGTAGATGAAATCTTCAGGCAGGCTAGTGAAAACCATCAGAAACTCTGGGACTGAAAGTCAACAACTTAAAAATAAGTTGAGACAAAACTTGTGATGTTGTATATGAGTTTAATGGAGACTGTGCATTTGGTTTGTTCTGGTATTGATCACCTTCCATGGATAAAGTACTGGGCAGAAGGCCTGGGGAGGCTCTGTCTTCGGTAGTGCAGTACTGCTTTGCTGGGATCTGCATGCCTGCCCTGAGTCAGGAGGAGGCACCAAGTTACAGCTGTGGCTAACAGGACTTTTTCATGTAATGTAGCAGAACAGGCTCTTTGGTTTAGGCTGTGACAAATTAAAGGCATTACTGAAGTGGATGGCAATTAATTTCACTTTGACTTCCAGCCTGCCATCAGCTAATAATGGCTTTGTCACTAATGATTTGGTGGGAATGATTTCTTTTTTTTTAATACCTGTCATTCAGAAGCATCCCAAAGTGATCTATAGCCTAATTTACTTATTACTCAGAAATTGCTTCTTTCACTTATAAAATGCAGCTTTGGATAAAAGATGGCAACTGTGTGCTATAGCTCAGAATCTACCTGCTGGAGATAGATGGGTAATTGAAGTGGCTCTTAGTAAGATCATAGTATCATAGAATATTTTGTATACACAATGTAAATACTTAAGCTTACAGATTAACTTTTAACTAAAAAAGTGTGGTAATTTGGATTTCTGTTCATCAGACTATGAGATCTTGATGTCAGTAGGCAATGATGAAACAAGAAAACCATCTACACAATTGTGCAAAGTTTATGGCTCCTTTATGGCCTGGGTTCAAAAGAGGAAGGGACTGCAAGTTTCTTGTGAGGACTTTCTGCACAGACAGAAGTGTGATCTCATGCAGAACATAGGTAGCTCTGTATGTTTTAATATATCTAAATGCCCGTTTTTATTTCACCATGGTTTTTGGACACAAATATTCCAAGATTTTTATACAATGTTCTGATGAATGAAGAACCTTGATGTTCGTTTTTCACATGTAGTCATGGAATTGTGGGATGGATAACTGAGTCTGTAAGGATCCTCTCAAGATCATTTTAGTGCCACCCCTTGCACAGGGCATGGTAAACCAGAGCATGTTATCTGGGCCCATGTCCAGTTGGGCTTTTTAATAAATCCACAAATAGATACTCCACAAGCTTTTTGGGCAGTTGGTTCTGATAGTTGACAACTACTGTAGTAAAAATGTGTTTTCTTGTATTCAGATGGAATTTCAACAGTAATCTCCATCTTTCACAGGGTGAAAAAACATGTTAAGTGCAATATTGCTTTAAAAAATTGAAATGATTACTCCTATTCTAAGAAAGGTCAACTGAATTCGAAGCAACTTTTTTCCTTTTTAGTCAAACCTGAAAGATTTTTTTATATGAATTCAAGAACTTGTTTGAAGAAATAAGAATAAAAACTTCATGGGAAGTATTTTAGACAGGATTTCAGTTTTTCAAGAATTGAACTCAACTAAGAGTAGCTTAAAACACTATAAGATAAGAATGAGTTCTGGTATTGGGAAGTTATTCACTCTGAAAGAGGATAACAAAAGAGACTTCAACAGTGTGCATATGTGGAGTCTTCTCTGAGAAATGAACAGCACCTGATAAAATCATAATTGTTTGGATGCTGGCTAAGCTTATCAGGTTAGAAGTGTGTTTAAAAGCCTTCTGAACTACTTTGAAAAGAACTAGGAACCTAATAGAATGTTTTCTTCTATGACATGATCTTCCAGGAATGCAGAGCTCTGGCAAAGGAACCCACTTACTTAGTTGTCTGAAAACACCTTATGGATGTTAAGTGCAGCTATCAAGTTTTTAAATTCTAGTTTGTGTGAATTTTATATTTCCACTGCCCTTCATACAGGAGGGGAGTATTTGTTTGGAGTATTGTGTCTCCTTGGAACATCTGTTTTTGGCACCAGTGAAGATAATACTTAAAGTAATCTTCAATGAGTCCTTGATTTCAATTGTGGCCAAGTGAAAGATTGCATGAAGAGATGTGTGGTAGGAATTCATGTTACATTGGGTGATGGAGAGTGAGAAACAATTTCATCACAGAATATTCAATATCCATATCAAGGGAAAAATGACATCCAACAATCCTACATCTGGATGAATCAGAGTTTTAGGTTAGTGCTACTTCATTTCTGTGTCTTTAGACAGCCCTATTTCAAGTTTACTTACCTGCACTTAGGCGATGGTGGTTTAACCCCAGCAGGCAATTAACCCCACACAGCCACTCACCTCAGTGTGATGAGGGGAGAATGAGTAGGCTAAAAGTGAGAAAACTCCTGGGTTGAGATCAAGGCAATTTAATAGGTAAAGCAAAAACTGCGCATGCAAGCAAAGCAAAAGAAACCAAGAAATTCATTCACCAGTTCTCAGGAGCAGACAGGTGTTCAGCCATCCCAGGAAAGCAGGGCTCCATCATGCCTACTGGACTCGCTGACAGATGCACAGGTGGTCCCTGAGCAGCAATTGGCACCTGTTGCTATTTGAAATATATTAATTTCATAAATCTATTCTTTAGTAAATATATTGATTTCATAAACCTATTATTTATGTTATGTCACATAACCTGTTGTTATTTGAAATCTACTTAGCTACAGAAAATAAGTAACCTCATTTTCTGGAGGCTTTGAGCCCTGTAGCTATTATCACTGAATACCTGTTGATTATATTTTTCCTGTTGACCTTCATCAGGTCCATAAACAGTTGCTAGAAGTCTTCAAAAAAGATATTAACAAAAGGTTTCCAAATAGCATATGTATTTATTTATTTAGTGTTTACCCAGGTTTTGAAATTATGAAATGGAAGATAGATTTGCCTAAAGAAAAACTCAAACCTCCACACCATCTGGAGTGAATCTGGAATTTGTCGGTTTTACCCTTCTAGAATGTTGTTTTTTATTTTGCTCTTAAAACTTGTTGAAAGAGAAACTGACCTTTTTAGAGAAACCAATTATGTTTAGAAATCTCAGCCAGTATTCAGATGCTCTAAGACTTCCTATTGTTAAAAACATTTTGGAAATACTGACCCTTCTGTAATGCACTGTCAACTGTAGGAGCCACAAGCTTCAAAGTGATTTACAACAGCTGAAGTTGCACAAAATTATTCATTATGCTGATTTTCATTATCATATTTTATGTGGGTGTTTTTTCTCCCATCGAGAAGTCCAAGTAAATAGCCAAAATAAGACAGTTTTGAAAACATGTATGAAGGGCTTTGGAGTGGACATTTTATATTTATAAGTAACTAAACTGTTATGTAATATGAAAATCTCCTGACAAAGGAAGCAAACCAGATTACGCTTTCTAATGTATTTTTCAGTAACATTTAAAAATGGGATCCTGTTCCAAATGATGCAATAAAGAATATCAAGCTACATTTTCTAGAACATGAATTTTAAAATCTCTGCAAAGTTTTGATGTTGCAGATTCAGATCGTTATTTGCTTTGAACACCGATTGTTTTTACGTAGTCCTGCAGGATGCTATTATGTTGCTCTTATGGGGACTTTTACCAGCAGTAACAGAGCGAAACAATGTAAGTCTGTGAGGACAAAAATAAGTTCTCAGAACAATTGTTTAGAAGTCCTTTGTGATCTCAGCAGTGATGGTATTTAAAGTCTTGTATTATTTATTCTCCTTGTTCAAATGTATTTCCTGAGACTCCAGGCCAGCATGATGTATGTGAGTAAACTCTGGGAAAAAAATAGGAGAGTTCCCAACTAAAGCTGTGGCTCTAAACCGAGAAGTACAACACCCCCTCACACTCAGCCTTCACCAAGGCTCTGGAATCTGTGTAAGACAGTTCTAGAGTGAAATATTTTCCGTATTCTTCACTAGGGTGTTTTTTACACAAAAATTTCCTAAGTCAGTGGGAGGAGGGACAGGTGGGGCTGCTGTTGGAAGCTCGTAGAGAAGGTACCCTGCTAGTTTTGTCTTTGAATGAGTAATTTACTTCCCCTACCTCCTCTGCTTTCCACCCTTAGCACAAGAGATGTGACTGAAATAAAAAAAAACAGCTTTGAAAATAAAACTTGTTTAAAATGATCTAGGAATGGCATTGAAAGCATATGCTGCACACCTACTCTGTAAAAGTTGCAGTGTTGATAGGTTCCCAGACTGCTCCCTTTGCCATGCCATTACCATGCCTTCAGGAATGACTAACATCTGTCTCATGTTTATTTTCCCTGTACCCTGAGGGAACAACTGTGTGCAGTGAAAAAAATTTTTTTTGGCTTTATTTTATTGAATTTATCCTGCCCACATTTACTGTAAGTTTTTTTGTATGAAGAAGGGTCACAGAAATATTCTGTGAAACAGAAAACTCAAATTGTTACTGCCTTTAGTGCTTTGAAAGATCTCTCCATGACCTTCAACTGTCCCTGGAGGAAGTTAATTTTTATCAAGGACAAACCTCTACCTTCAGGGTTGACAGTTGAATTGAATGTTTAGGGTAAAAAATACCTATTTGTATCAGATATTGTAATATTCAGTGACATGATTGATAACTGCTCAAATACTCTAGCCAAGAGAATTGAAAAGACAGCATCACATGGTAACTCAAGTAAGGTTTAAAATAAACACAACACCTAATAAACACAACACCTAATATAACTAAGCTACATAGTACTCTAAAAAGAAGCAGGGGAAAAAGGAAAAAAAAATCTTGGAAAAGCAGTCCTAAATGCATATCCAAAATATTCCATTCACTTCTACATAAGTGTAGTTTTTTTTCTAAAATTATATTTTTGAATTGTATTTGGTGTTTAAAAGAAACATTAATGAATGCCATTGGAAAATTTTTAGTACACAAATAACAAACTCAATTTATAAGCATCACTTTTAAATACCTGTTTTCAAAGAGAAATTAGATAAAAGCAAATAAATCATTGTAATGAGATTAAAAGGCAAAGCCCTCAGGAAGGCTGTTTATAATGCATCTTGCAAAGAGCAGGACTTTCTTTAAAGTAATTCTGGTGAAACTGAAAAATATTGCTGCTGAAAACCAATGGATAAAATTCTGTAAGAGGTATTATAAATTCTAACAAAGCTACTAAACAGACAGAAGCAGAGTAACACCTTTATTTCCCCAGGCTTCATTAAACAAGCATTACAACCCTCTTAACACAGATTGGAAGAAATAAAAAAAAATGGTTCCTGTTCAAATAAGTGCAATCACATCCTCGTAAACCAGTAAGGTGATGCAAGGTATGATACACAATGAAGGTTTTCTTGTTCTTCTCAGGGCAACTCTTTTGTACAGCACTGCTGCTTGTTTGGGACCTATGGAGTAGAGAGCAATTTCCCTTTTAAATGAATATGAATTAAGACCAATGCCTAGGGGAAGGAAGAAAGGTGGCAGGTGAACCACAGTAGTTGTGTTGCCAAGTCTGTCACTGAAGTTTCAACTGAGGCTTGATCAACAAGATACCAAAAATCTGTGTAATTCTAAAAGTGGCGTTTACCTATTTCAGTCTTGGTTGTTTCTGGAAATTTCTTGGTGTGTATAGTCCAGCCTTCAATAAAAGACATTAGCTGAGGAGAGGAAAGAAGACAATGAAGAAGCTCCAAAGTCCCCTCCAAGCATTTCCATTTACTATTCACACTGATAACCTTCACTGTTATTATGCTGGTGCAAAAAAAAAAAAAAAAACCAACAAAACAAAAACCAAAAAAAAAGATGAGTGACGTTTCTGAACCCTGAACCCAAGTAAGTTGCCCAGCCCCAGGAGCACCTCCTGCTGTAGTAAATATTTACCCGAGACTCAACAGAAGCTTTTCCACTGACTCTAATGCTCTGTGCATGGGGCATAGAAAGCACAGGGGCCAGGCTACTAGATTTCCTTGGTTTTCAACTGGAAACAATGATTTTCAGGCTTTAATGATGCCCAAAGACTGCATTATCATATGTCAGCATTTTTATTTTGTTTTACTATTGCTTTGATTATAGTTTGTGACCCCAAGCTTTCAGTAATCTTCAAGAAATGCGCCTGAAGACATGTTTGGAACATCAGACACCATTAAATGGGTGCTCCCATGCCATTGGGATCTGAGTGCTAAGCAATGTAGGGCCCACTGACATTGTTAATTGACCCGTGTTAGCTAAGAGGAAACTTGACCCGGACTGAAATGGGCCAGACCAGAGCACAAGGTCTTACCTTTAGTAAATACTTGATGAGCATGATCTCCATGAGGTTCCTGTCTGCTTGATCCTTTATCTGTGCAGTAACATCACTGTAATATCGTTGGTTCTGCTGGGGGTGTATGGTCAACTTCAGGCCTTGCATTATCAGAGTTTTCCACTTCAGCTGCATGTGGTCCACACTGCATGTGAGGCAATCCCTCTGCAGCTATTGGAGTAAAACAGGCTTCTAGAACATAAAGCACTTGGTAGTCTCTAGTTTTTCTGTCAGTCAGAGACTTAGTCATGGTCTATTTTTTTTAAAGTACATGTGTTCTTTCCTTGTTGCTAACTTCAGTATTCTACTACAGTAATATTTGAAGCTTGTCACCTATCTGGTTACATTAGTTAGTCCTTCTCCTGCCAGTAACAAATCTGTTGAATTTCTTAGTTGTAATTTGCCAGCTGCATTAAGAAATACTTCAAAGAAGCCCTTGGTTTGTTTTTTTTTTCTTTCAAAGGACTTTTTGAGTCTGTATAAATGGGAAGCTTTTAAATTGTAGACTTTGCACATAAAAATACATTTACAGAGTGCCTAATCTCTATCTTTGCGCCCTTCAGCATACTTAGCTATCATTGTTGTGGCATGCACGAATAGACTGTCTTAGATGTGATATTTTCTTGTGTTATTAACCTCTGCCACTAAATCTCTCTCAGTTGTTTCTCAGTAGATTATAGCATAGGAAATAGAAAACTGTATAAAATATATTGATTACCATAGAAAAACAGACACACTTATCCTTCAAAACTTAGTTGGCTTATGTTTGGAAAGAAAAGCCTAAAGATTGTTTTCATCTGAAAGTTTCATCACATATCTCATTCTTCCATTAGAAACATAAGAAATTTGTAATAATACATAATAGCATCTGTTCTTAGAGTGTTCCTTCCTATCCCATAGGATTTTCATGAAGATGGACCCATATTAGTGGGGTTTTTTATACATTATTTTTGATATGGGGCATACTTTTAAAATGCAGTGGTCAAAGCAATGATAGAACTTAACAAATAGTGAAAATTTGGTTATTTTCTTCTGTCTTACTTCAACCCTTTTTCATGTACAGAAGGGCTTAAAGGGCTTAAGAAATTACCTCAAAACTTAATTTTTCATTTTTAAGATGGAAAGACATATAAGAAAATAAAAAGGATGGTCTGAACTGGTCAAACTATATTTCACTTCAATGGTACATTCAGTTCTAGATTTAACAAAATCCAAGAATACCAGATTCTTGGTACAGTAGTGGTCCCCCCTATTTCCATTGCATTGAATAGAAAAAGTGTCCAGTTTTTAGAAAAGCAGTTATCTTCTCTTTTCCTCTCTTGTGATGTTGTTAAGGGGAACATGAACTTCTGCTGAGTGACTGTACTACCTAAAGAGCTCTTCATTCTACATCCCTCCTGACACGAGGACTTCTTAACTGAACTGTCCCATAATACTTAGAATAATGGTGATAATGCTTTAAAAATACTCCCAGATTGTAAATAATGCCAACTTCGTAGCTCTGGTGGCTATTTTGGCATCTACTTCACTAACCTTGTGCTTCTCCCTGATATGCATCTTCTTGGGCTGGGCTGCCTACCTGTCTCTGCTCTCCAGCAGGAACAAACAGAAAGTGGAACAGATTTATCCTCTCTCCTCTCCCTGTCTCAGGGATGCTCCTCTATCAACACTCCACAAAGAGCAAATATTCCTGAAAAGAAATTTAGTGGGGATAGGAGCTCTCACAGCTTCACCCAGAACTGCCCTTCTCAGCCTAGTAATTTACTAATTTTGTGGATTTGGATGTGGTGTTCCCCTTTCATTGTCAAAAAAGACTTCAAGACTGTCCTATTTCAGGAGGGGCCTAAGCTCACCTCAAGATTCTTTCCTATGTGACACTGAGTGTTGCTGCTTTGTGATGTTTCAGACTGATGTGAAGATATGGCACACCAAGAGAAAGTAGAATCTTTCTTTTCAAAGTACAGTGATTCATTTAGTAATGCCCATCCACCAAATATAACTCTAAGTAGCGTTTGTAGGTGGGATGTCCAAACTCTTCACTCTGATTCCTTTCCAGGTGAATGTAGGGAGCTGGTGAAATTGCCACAGACAGAGGTACATATTTAGCTTAGATGTACTATTCAGCCAGAAACCCTGCATAGCTTCTTTATGATCTGAGTTAGATTTGGCTTGTAGATATTTATAACAGTTAAAAAAAACCCCAAAACTTAATGGAGAATAGTATGTGCCGAGATCATGTCAGAATTCACATTGATTTAAATAATTAATAAACCATTACTTTATAATTTTTCACTAAGTGAAAATTCAGTCTGTGTACTTCTACTTTTTTTTCTCTGTATTTATAACTTAGTTACAAGAATTGTAAAGGGTGTGTGTGTAGGGGCAGGTAGAACTGAGAGAGATAGCTCAAAAAATCATGGAAACCCATTATTTTAAAAACAGTGTCAACCAAGCCTAGAAGATATTAAAGAGAAATGAAGTTAACTGGTTATCCTTCAAAACTACTGTTGTGGAATAAAAAATTAATGATAGATGAATACTGTTTGTACATAAAGGCCTTTATAAATAGATCAGAGATGCAGGAAGGAAAGGAAGGAAACTATAATAGCTCAAGGAAAATAACCACAATGATTTTTGCTGTTTTGCTTAGCAAGTGAAAGCACAGCCTTGGTAAATTTGTCTTTGAATCTTTACACATTTTGAAAGAGACTTTAGCTTCCAAATTAGGCATTCAGGTATTTTTGAGTGATGCAACAAGATTTACACAAAGCAAAGTAAAACAATGGAACACAGGGAAGATGTGCCATAAATAAGGCTTATAGCAAATAAAACTGATCTAAATTCTGCTGTGAACTCTATGTAGTGATGTGTAACCCATCTGGCACCCAAGAGATTGGTTACCTCTATGTTTTGATCTCCACAGCAGTGGAGACTCCAAGTAGGAGGATTTCAGACTAAGGAGGTGTGTTCTGCACGGAGCTCAGTGTGGCTCTGGAGCCTTCTTCTTCATAGTATTAGTATATATGGAATTTTAAAATTGTCCCAGGTACAATTTCTTTTAAAAGAACTAGAGGGGAAAAAAACCTCAACTTTTTGGGATGACATGAAATAAAATACTAAACACTTGTTATGTTCATACTCATGTACATGTTGCTTAGGAATCAGGAGAAGGATGCATATACAAGTAGGACAAATTGCACCCCACACTGTGCAACACAATTTTTCAAAGTGTGTTTTGCTTTTTTTGTTTTTCTCAAATAAGTACTGCCTTGTTGCACAGTGCCAGAAGCCATTTGAGAGAACGGGCAGAACTTAGCAGGATTTGACCCAAGGGAGGAGAGATTGCAGAACTGCTTTCAGTGCAAAGCTCTGTATCACAATGAGAAGAAAACTCAGTGATGTTAAATGTTCCCAACCAGAAAAATGGAAACTATTTCATGTCAGTTAAGACACTGGTTTTACAAACAGTGCATAAAAGGCAGCTGGTCTCACAGTAGTTATGGTGAGAAATAAAAAGATCCAATTTTGAAAGAGCTTTTTTTTTTTTTTTTAACTGTATCCACCCATGAGAGTAATAATGAGACCTCCTGTGCTAGATCTTTTGAAATTGGTTTTAGAAGCAGGTGGTAATTTAAAGAGAATAAAGCTGCCAAAATGTTCTGATTCTTTGGCTGCTGATTATTATCTGATCCAGAGTCCCTTGAAGTCTCTGGGCAGTCATAAGGACTTCTGCTATTCCTCTATGCTTTTTTAGAAGTAATGCTGTTGTCAAGACATGAAATACACAGAAATATTCATGTCACACAGAGCTGCTGATGGGACTGTACATGAGTGAGTGACTTGTAGTTTGAGCCTGTAAGGATTTGTGCATGCTTTTAAACTTTGAACCATAGTAATGAGAGTGCTGCCAGTGACTGAGCTGTGTTTTATTTGAAGTTGAACATTATGTCATACTGGATATTACCTGGATAAGAGATAAACCCATTCTTGTTTTGCAGTGTTGAATTGCCCTTGAGGTCAAAGAAGATGTGAGGAAGTGGGCTGAATTTTTCCATGCCTTTTGCTGAAAATAGGTGGTCCAGCAGATTGAGCTTGTATCCCACTTTCAAGATCCACAATCAGTGCTCCCAGATAGTTTAGACCTAGGACTTTTGAATAACCTTGTGCTAATTGAAAGGAGAATATTGGGTTTACTTTTTGTGACTTTGGTTATTTATTGTTTTCTGGAGGCTGTTTAGTACAGCTCATTTCTGCGCATCTGCAAGGAAAACACTAATGAATTGAGGAAATTGTAAAAAGCAAAAGACAGGGATGCAGTTGCACTGTCGCATTAGCAAACAGCGTGGCTTTCAACAGGCACTGAGGGAGGGAGCATTTGCTAATGTTAGGATAATTTTTAAGACAGCATGTAATTTTACAATTCACAATTCGAGGTGAAGCAGTGAACATAAATAAGTCTGGTTCAGAAAACAAAGCTACAATGACCTAGTGGGGTTTCAGGGCCTCTTGACAAAAACATCTGTGACGGGACTTGTCAGCTCTGGGAAGAAACCAATTCAAAAATGACTTCTTGAGCATTTTAGCAAAGAGGAGAAACTGTTGGAAACACATCTGTATTCCAGAAATGTTAAAAGGCTTTCCAATTTCCAGGAATGACAATTAAATTAAGCTGTGAAGGAGTATCTTCTGTCTTTAATGACCCCATTCAGAATTAATTGTGACTGGACTGTCTTGTTCTGCAGTATGATTCTGACTACAGCACTGAGTAAAGACAGCAAGAAAAAAGTCTGCTTTTCATCTTGACATCAGTTTTTCTGATGTTTTCCTTCCCTGTTTTTTATAGCAATGGGGTGTGTGTTTCAATTTGGCTATTTTGCTAGCAGCAGCTTTTTTTATGGATGTGATACAATGTCAGGCATTTCACACTGAATGTGCTTTGCATATGCTATGCCCTTGAATTGAGGCTCCTAGCCTTCCCCTAAGAAACAGGGGAACCTCATGTTCTGAAATGCTCTTTTCAGGAAACTTGAAAGGCTTTTAATTTTGCATGGACTCTTTCCTCCCCCCTTTCTCTTATTTCTTTTTTCATAGCCGTCAATGCCACAGTGCTCCAATGAGTATTTCTAAAAATAAAAACTGCAAATTACAGGCTTTGGTTTACCACAGTGTTTCAAACTGTTATTAACAAACAGTCTGTAAAAGCCACTGTTTTGCAAGCTGGGGGATAGCTTAAGTCCACAGAACTGTATTGTTATTTTTCAGTGCTCCCAGTCACCATATATTTAGATATTTTAACTACTTTTTAAATTTTTTTTTAAATACTTACTTGCTGTTTGAAAACACTGGGACTTGTTTCCAGCAATGAATTAATATCCTCTCTATCTTTTTAATGATTTTCCAAAGAATATATGAGTTAGAGGATAAATAACCCCCAGGACATGCTTTTGTTAGAACCTGAGCAAAATTTCAGCAACACGTGCCTGCTGAGGTTTAGTGCTCAGCTTCACACACAGAGGGACATAGCAGCAGTGCATTCCTCCCCTTCCCTCACCCTATAAATCCAGTCCTCTTTTTTAGGGAAGCTGGTGAACTAGCCAAGAGCTGGGACTGTGCTTGGAGGGGTTTCAGAGCCATAGGAGCCATCCATGGGATTTGAGTTTCAGTTCAAGTATCCCAAGATTTCAACACCTGTGTCCATACCTGTTTTATATACATCTCACACACATCTAGAGGTCTTGTTGCTTTCACATCTCATCTGCCATCAGCTGGGAAGGACTACCAGAGCATTTTTAGGAGGGCAGATAGTTAAATACTGCTGTCATACTGCTGGTACTGACCAGCAAAAGTGGGCATGACATTGAAACTCCTGCCTTGAAAATTGTTCTGCTCTACCTACTGTAAGTCCTGTGGCCTACATGCCTAAGCCCTCTTTCAGTATTTGTGTGTTGTCTTTTTAATCTGAAACTTGGCTTTCTTTTCAAAATTTGCACTTCTGAAGCTATGGTCATTGCGCTGGTGCCATGACCCTTATAGGTGCCTCACTACCTCTTTTTAGTTTGTTTTTCAAATAAATGGCTTTTTAAATGTTGGGGTTTTTTTCAGGAGAAACTTTGGATCTGGGAGTCCTCAACATATATACTTGTGTATTTATAATTATATGAAGTATTTTGTGTTTTGGTAAGATCCAGGTGTATAGACTAGTCCTTCTTCTAAGCTTCTCCATAGACAGTGCTCAGTCTGCTCATGAGACTCGTCCTGCATTTTGGTAAATGTGGGTGTCTAACACAAGGCAGTTCAATCCATTATCTGGCCAGGTTGCTTCAAGTATTTTGGTGTTAAGTCCCTTTGTAGATCTAGAACTAATTCTTAATTAGACAGAGACTCTAGAAAATAAAATGTAAACTGGGATTGATTTGGAAAAAAAAACTGGAATGCAGTCTTTTTTAAAATGAGCTTTTAATGGTTCACAAATTTATTATGTAATTAGTAGGGTTTTTTTCTTACTCTTATGAGTCCTTACTAGTAAGAAAAATGGGAAGTGTTTGATAAAATGTTGCAATATAGCAAACATTAGACAATCTATTTCCCTTAAGAATTTTTCAAGTAGCCTTATTCCAAACTCTAAAATATGCCTTCTATCAATGTGTTATTCTACTATTTCTAGAATAAATTTCTTTAGAAATAGAACCTAATGATAAAAATTGGAGAGCACAAGCTTCCACTCTTATTGCTTCTTGAATTGTGCCAGTATTTTTCTTGCAATACAGAAAAAAGTGGCTTTTTTTTGGAGTGTCCACAATAGTAGTAGTCAGTGGTGGTAATAGCTATGTAACATTTAATCAAATTTCAAAATTTGACTAAAGAACATGTTGATTTTTTTAATGAGACATATTATGAATACTATATTCTGATTGTAATTTTTTTGCTGGTTTGTGTAGCAGTAGATTCATATCTACCACCACATATACACACACTTCTCTGTAGATACTAAGTAGTGACATAGGGTTGTACTAAAATAATAAAATTGATACAAGTAGAAAAATTTTCTATTGTCATTAATGAGACTCATTATTACATAAAATATATAAATTTAATTATTCTAATATATACTACATATTAATATTCTAGATTAATATATTAATTATTAAATGAAAGTAATGGTTATGTGATTAAATCAGCTGTGTATCAGTTAGTGAATATCTAAAGCAAACAGATAATTCCTAAGTCTGTGATTTAAATACCCAAATGTTTAAGTTATAATGGATATTAGAGTACAGGGTGCAATTTAGTTTGCATGAGTATCTCTTACCATCATATTTTTATTCCATTGAATCAACAAACTGACTACTTACTTCCCTTTAGCATGAGTGAGTCTTGGCAGATCATAGTAAAACTACCAGCATGAAACAATTAGCAAAACTGAAAGGCTACAGAGTAATAGCAAAGATGACTTGATCACAATTCTGATTAGACTAAAAAAAGATATCTGAATGTTGACGACTGGCTTTACATTAATTTGAGAATGCAAGAAAAGTAATTGTATCTATCTCATGTGTTTAAAATCACTTAGCCTTAAAACCTAAAATTTAAAATTAGATAACTACAATAATCTCAGTATGGTAGTTGAAAAAGTAGAAATTATAAACCTTGACATACTTATTTGAGTGGTTTAGAGTAGAAAATGCGATTTACTAAACCTTGGAAAGTGTGCTTAAGTTATTTTGCAATTAGGAAGGCATCACCAAAATCACAAGAAGTATTCTTTAAATTCTCTCTATATTATGTATAAATATTATTTTTGCAGCTCTAAGTATTAAGCATATATATAAAAACAAACAAGACAGAGTTGTATAAAACTCAGGTGAGGAGACATTGTAGCCCAATATCTGAAATTGCCTGAAAAATAATGCAGCATATTTGACTTTAGCATTTTTATTTAATGAATGTTTCCCCTTATGATTTTTGCATTAAATTCTTGGACTATTTGACTCCAGTGCAGAAGGAGTCCTTTCAGCAGGGCATCCTGAAGCATGTTGAAATCACTTTCTGGCTGCTTAGCACAGTTTCCAAAGGAGAATGGATTTCAGCAGAGCTTCCTGATGAGGTTAGACACCACTAGCAGAAACTAAAAGCAGGCTTCTGAAAGCTGGGCCCCTCATGCTGAAATTAAGGATGAGATTTCTCTTCCTTCTCATAGTGGGGCATCTGTCTATGTGCGAGAAGGATTCTTTGCCACCCTTGGCAGAATAGACATGTGATCTGTGTGTTTTCTCCTTTTTTTTTTTTTTTTCCATTTTTGGCTTTATTTCTATGCTTCAACTGTCACAACTATACCTGTAAATGCTTGGGTTTCTGTATTTGAAGCATCAGTTTAGACTTCTCATGATGCATGCTTGAATTATAGAGATTAATTCTTGTTTGATTTTTACAATGCAAAATTCGAAAATGAAGTAGCATTTTCAAAGTGGGGAGAGGAGAGATTGGGAAAGATCCTGTGTTCTTGCACATTACTGACTAATCATATTTAGTATTTTAAATGCCACCAAAGAGGAAATAATATTTCTCTTTATTTGATTTTGTTAGATTATTATGATATGTGATTTCTGTTGTCCTCCATCTGTTCTGATCTCCCTTGTGTTCTCCTTCATTCTGTTGCCTGTTTTTACCATTGATAGAGAAATTAATAGTAATTTTCAAGTTGTGTGAGTTCCTCTCTCTTACATACCTGGTCTTCTAAAAGAATTATGGCAGCTCTGGGTATAAAAGCAGAGATTTGACATTTCCTCACAAAGTGCATTGGATATCAGACATGATGTGCTAGACCTGGTTGTGATTTCAAAACCCTTTTTGTCTTTCCCATAGAAGAAAAGAGTGCAGTATCTACTCACCTTGAGCATGCACTCACATAAATGGAAATAAAAATCACACACAAAAGTTTCAGTGTTTACGTGTAGAATTGTGTGATTACTACTGGATCAAAATTGTTAATGAATATTTTACAGCAAATGTGTGTTCTTCAGTTTATCTGCAGTATTTGTGCAGTCATGGTCATAGTAGATCTTAAATTTCATTCTGATTATACTTTTCTAGCAGGGTAAATTGTCTCAATAATTTGAGAAGGTGGGAATGTCTTATTCTAAGACATTGAAATTTGTAGCTTTCTCATGTGCCTGTGGAGGAGTAATTCACTCTGTGCCACACTGAAGTCAACTCAGTTCTGTTCCTACCTCTCTGTCCTGCTGTAATTCATCTCTGTTTAGACAGCAAGTGAGCCAGGCACTTCTGTAGGCAAGAACCTGAAAAAGCCATCTGATCACCTTTGAATGCAATGGGATTCTTTTTCCCAATGGCTTAGGGTAAGTTCTAGAAGTGTAACTGGATGTACTCTTACACATGAATACATGCTTTATTATATTTCAATTGCATGCAAATTTTCCCCATTAATTTATGTATTGATGTGCAAAATTGTTTGGGGTGGGAATTTCTGAAAATATAGATAGATTCCTTTGTTGTTCAGTGATGTCCATTTTCTGAACAGCCATTTTTTTGCTGGAAAGCTCTTACTGTAAAGTACCTAGAAAAAAAAAATTATGTTTGAAATGAAAGCTCACGATAGTCTTTGCACAGTATCTCCTACTGCTGATGTACCGGAGAATGTAGAATTATGAGCAGTTTTCAAAGCTCATAGATTTAATTTTCTAGAACTGATAGCTTTAAAGGCTTAGTTTATATCAGTCCACTTTCAACCAAGGCTGCTTACCAGGTTATGGAAATAAATTTATCAGTGACTTCTCTCAAGGAGAACAGTGTTGCAGTGGCAGTACTTTTTGTTTGTTTTTTTTTTTTTTCCCTCTAGTGAATCTATGTTTGGCCTTTAAAAATTCTGGTTATGTGAGGGGAATCTCTTGAATAATATTTACAGTGCAATGCATCCTTATGCATTTTATTGCTTACGTGGCAGGAGAGAAATATCTAGCATTCTTATTTTAGTTTTATACTTCATTTTAAACCAATCTTACCTAGATACCACTGATAATATCAGATATTCTGTCCCCTCTACTGACTTTCAGTTGTTGCTGTTTTCTGAAGACTGGCAGAAAAATCCAGTTTTTGAGTGAAAATTAGAGCAAGGCAAGGAGTTAGCTCATTTTTAGTTTTCTTTGCAGTTACCTCAAGCTTTGAGATCTCAGTTGACAGGATCACACCACGGGACCAGTGCACCTTCACAGTCCTGATCCCCAGGTTATCTTCAAGAAGAGACCTGGGCCCACAGATACATTCCTACTTGATTTTACAGACTTTCTGGAGTTGTCCTTTTTTCATCTTATCTGATTTATACTCAGGACACAGCTGCAGGTTACATTTGGAGGCCAGGTCCATGTAGTGAGTGGTTCTTTAATGATTTTTAAGCTGTCCAAGGATGACAAAGATCATATACCTCCTTCTCAACATCCCATATCTCTGTGCATGGGTACAGGTTCTAGAATCTTGAAGAGTATTTATGTTTTTCAGAACTTTTTCCCCATTAATTTAACCTTCATATTGAGACTGGTCAGCCTACTGGTGTAATGGAAGTCTTGCTGCTGGTGAGGAATGCTTAAGGTAGAAATAGGTGGTGGTGGAAGTCTGTCAGGAAGTCAATTTTGAAGTGTTTCCTACTACAGTCTTTCAGAACCAAGATAGGTTTAGAGAAAGTTCAAGACAAGCAATGTTCCTGTAGTAGTATATTCCTATGGAAGCATTTTTACTTATGTTTATCTGGATAAAAGAAGAAAATGAGAAATTGAGTAACAAGGCACTTAAATGAGAAGGCTGTTGATGTTATGTGTCATGACAGCTCTCAGAGTAGCTGCACTTGATTCATGGCTTTTCAGATCTGTATATAGATATTTTCTTTTTTTTAATCAGAAATCCAAAAGTATTGATGTTAGTACAATGACCCCAATCCCACAAATGTTGTCTGTATGCTTCTGAAATGGAAAATTTTAATATCTCCATTTAAGTCTACTGAAATACTCATGACAAATTAAAAACAGGTATGGACAAGCAGAAGCAGGCTAAAGTCTGAGTAGCCAGGAAAAAGAGCTTTTGGAATAATATTTTGACTATTTTGACTGAGTAGAGACCAAAGTTCATTTGAGAGGCAGCGGCTGTCACTGACATGTCATCCATGGTGACCCCTTATACAGCTTTTATGAGCCAGAGCAGATGCTGCACACTTGTGAATAAAGGAGACACACTGTGGCTACTGCTCCTAGGAGTAGTTTTATTTTTGAGATGAATGGTTGACACAAAATGCTTCTCCACAAATGAATACTGAGATCACTGGGGACCCCTTTTGGAGGTCAGGACCTTGTGCAGAGTAGACAGGGTGGGTATGTGGGTATTCTTCCTGAGCAAATTAATGGACATTGCAGATACTTCCTGTGACTGCAGTCCATAATTTAATGCTCCAACTTGGTTTTACAGGAAGTTATATGTAAATTTATAGGTCTGCATATGCTCACACTCTGCATATATAAACAACATAGATGCTCTTTCTCTTTTCTTTTCCCTTTCCCTTTCTTTTTACTTTTAAGTTTTTCCCCTTGTTTTATAGAAGTGGTACTTTCAAGATCTCTACAAATGGCTTTGGAAGTAGTAATGGCAGTTATGTTTCTGCTATGATATAATTTAGTCATTTTATCCACTACATCTGCTGAGGGATTTATGCTGGGATTTTGTTTGCAGAATCCAAATACTTCATAGTCTTTAATAAACATTGTTTTATTCAATGTTCCATAATGAATATTTTTTATCTCTTGAAAATTAATTACAAAAGCAGGTAGACTTGAGCTATGTTAGTTAATCGTAATTACAAACAAAATAAAACAGGTCTCTTCTTCTTCATTTATAATTAAGCATCCCCTTTTTAAAAGCATTTGCACATTTAAAAAAACAATATATATTACTTACAAAATGCATGCTTAGGTTTCGACCAGTTCAGCTAATATTTAGAAGAGCAAAAATAGCCACATCAGTTTTACCTACAGCAATTAGGGTGTTATTTGTCCAGGTAGTGGCAGCAAAAGTTGAAGGCTTCCTTTTGATGCAGCTGAGTTTGTGCTAGAACAAGTTTTCTGAAAGTCCTGCAATATTTAGATACTCAAGGGGTCTGGCTTTTCTGCTGTTTACTTTTTATCTTTCTTTTCTTCCAAGCTGCAAAATTTCTCTTTAATATTTTGGCAATTAACACAAACGAGAGTGGTGTAAGTACCTCAAGGAGGTCTTTTCAGTCTTGGCTTTTTTTAAGACTGAAGCATCTTTAATAATTCAAATTGTGAAGTTTTTGTATAGCTTGGTATGAATCTGGCAATTCTGTTGAGACTGAGGTGTTTAGAAACTTTGTCAATTACTTTTTGAAAATTGTCAAGTGCAGGAGGGGGGCTCCTCTTTTTCCCTTCTGTAAATACAAATTATATCCCTAGCCTAAAGAACAGCTGCATGCATAACTCCCAACTCCCTTTTGTGTCAGCCACTCTGATCATCCTGGGCATGTCATAAGCCTTTCTCTGATGGCTGGATTTCCTTTTTATTTTTTTTTGTTAGCTACAAAGGTTCAGATCATAAGATTCTTTTGCCAGATCTTCCATTGCTGCTGTGCTGTGCAGCCTGGAAAAGATAAATCTGAGGCTGTGGAAGGAGTATCTCTACATATTCCTTGATTTCTCTCACATACTCTTCCTGAGGGAAATGAGGTAAATTAGCTTTTTTTTTTACAGATTCAAAGCAAGTATTTCCCAGGCTGCCTAGGGCTGGGGGTAACACTGCACATTTCCTTGTAGGTTGCCTGGTATGAATAGATTGGTGTCTACAAGCCTTCTGCCAAGTGGCTGCTAACCTTATGCTTCCTAACTGTGGGAATGTTTTTGGTGTTGTAATCTAATAACAATTTCCAAAGACAAAGCAGCATTGATTTATATTGCCCTTATATGCTCTTTTGCCTAAGAACATGTGTTCATTCTTACACAACTGGATTGACTCACCACAAGTAAGCACTAAATTAATTTCTCACTTGCAATATTGACCAAACTATTAGTTTCTGTTTAATATGGATGTCTGCTATCTGTTCCTAATAATAAAAAACTCCCAAACCCAAAATGTTTGCCTATAGCTAATTTCTTGCCTAATTTCTTATGCTTTATGGTATGGATATTGAACCTATTCTGCCTAAAACTTTTTTTTTTCTACATAGATAGGCAGCTCTGTAGCAGTTTAATATCTTTTATACCAGAACAACTATCCCTGGTATCAAAATGTTCTTTTCTTTTTCCTCTTGCTTTAGCTTCTGATCAATAATAAAACATTTTAAAAAACCCTAAACTGCGCTGTGTTATAGCACTTTATATTATGTTACAGGTGCCAGAGAAGAGTATTTGTTTCAAATGCTTCATTAACATAAAAATCTTCACTGGTTTGCCTTTTACATAATTTCATTATATTTTCTATAGTAGTAATTTCGTTTAAGTTTTGTTCCAACAAGTGTCAGCTGCAGGCAGATTTTTAGGCTCAGTCTGTTCAAATCAACTCAAGAAAAGTAAGAGAAACAAAGTATTTCTGTCTTGCTGGTTAGTCAGCAAGGTAAAGCTACTTAGCTTTCACACCTCTAAACAAATTCTGTGTCAGAAATAAGTCGACTGAGCTCTGAGGTTACTCTTGGGTTGAGGATGGAACAGCATACGCTACTTCAGTTCTGTAGCATCCTTGTATAAACCCTTCTACCTACTCTTATGAATGTAAATTTTATGCTATTATTCTCTGCTTCTGCCACAGTTCTTCCATTTGGAATATGAAATAAGTTCCTACTGACTGTACTCTTAGCTAAATCTAGGTAGAAAATAGCTGGGAACAAATCCCAGGAAGTATACAAATAAATATGAAGGAATAGAAGATGACTTTTCCTTTTCTGACTTTATGTTTTAGTAATATTCAAGTGCTCCAAATAGAACTATAGTCAGCACACAGTTTCATTGTAGTTGTGATTCTTAATATGTGGTGCTCTTTTAATCATTGCAGTCTTTTTTTTCAAAGAATAGTGAAAAAAATCTCAGAATGGTGTCAAATCTAACAGCATTTGGAGGGAGCAGAGAAGATACACATTCTTTCTCAAAGATACAAACTGATAGTAAGAGAATGCAAAGCTATCCTTAAAATGTAAATATATAGCTTCTCTCAGAAATGCTGCAACGCAAAAATGACATCATTTAAAGAGCATAAATGTCAAAACCAAATAGAGCTTTTCTTTAGGGGAAATATAGTGGATCTGCTCTGTAAACTACAACAGAGCTGAGAGATTTTTCAGCACTATGGGCACTTGCTGTCCAACTTAAAGAGGTTCATGAATTTACAGAGCACACCAGAGTTATAGTACAAAAATATTTGAAAAACAATGCATGTGCATTGTCTAAGAGATAGATAACATTGGGAACTATTAGTTACAGTGATAAAACTAGAAGAAACAAATATTTGTATTTCAGTACTAATTGTATTACTAGTACGTAACAGCTGTATCTTACAGAAACAGAGGAACCTGATTCAAGCACTATATGAACCGTTGGAATGGTTCAGTCTAACTTTTAGCTATGGTTTTGGATCTTTTGCTGCCTTAAAGATCTAGAAAAAAAACCAACAGACTTTCAAGGTATTATTAGTATAGGAGGTAATATAAAAGCTGATCTTTAACTGGAGGCCTCCAGAGGCAGATATGGAAAAATTCCCACCCTGCACAGAGCTAATACAGTTTTATAAATTTAGCAAATTAGCATAATTGACAGGAATTCCCAATTAGCAGCACAGGTGGTGAGGTAATTCTGCTCCTTTTCCAGAGCCCCCCCTCTTGATACTAGCTGTACTTTGTTTATGGGAAGTGTCTTGGGAGAGTAGCTCATTCTTGCTTCCCACAGAATTTAGCCTTGGACCCCCAGGGCTTGGAACCTCTGGTGAATATATTTGGTCTTTCTGCCTATCAGGGGAGGAAAAGTACTGGATTTAGCTAGGAACTGTATAACTATACAACAGTAGTCTACAGAACTACGAATATATGAAGGAAATATGAAAGCAAAAATAATTTTGGAATCACTTTCATACTGTAAAAACTTTACTCTTTTTTGTCTAGAAACAGTATTGGCAGCAAAGTAGATTGTGCATATTTCCCCCTCTCTTTTCCTTACTGATAAATTTTACTTTCTCATTGATTCCTTTCTCCATTTTCCCCCACAGATTTTTTTAGAAGAAAGGGGGAAAGATGTCTTGTGACATCCATAATATCTTGAAGTTTTCCGGGTGATATTTGTCCATTTCCCATAGCAGATGGCTAGATGACCTCCTTTTAAATTTATTTAAGGGCAAAACTTTTTTTTTTGCTGAGATAAAATTCTGATCTCAACATATTGACAAAAATATGACCCTAGAGGGAAATATTACCACTGTTAAATGCTACAAGGGTAGACCATCTTATTAGGCAAAGGTTGTTCCACTTTCCTCTTGTTAAATTGGCAGAAGGTTAAATCTCTGTAAGTAAAGAATGACCTTAAAGAAAACCTTCTCTGTATATCAAATGCTTGACAATCAATTGGCCACTGCCATGATGTAGGTTACCTTGAATATAGCAGAAAATGCTACCCTGAAGTTTGCTGCCCTATTCCCTAAAGGATAAAAGAGTAAATAGCTGAAAAGGTTAAAAAATAGAGCAAAGGGAAATGGCTTATTTGGAATGTGGAATTGACCAAGCCAATTACCACAGTCTGGAATCAAGAGAAAGCAAAACTTAGAGGTTATTTTAGTTGTTTATTAAAAAAAAACCCAACAATCTGGATGCCTGATTAACTTCAATATCCAGAACTTTCAGGACATATTTTGATATTGAGATATATGTCATGTCTCAAACTATGCAGCATATTTGTACCTCTTCAAGAAAATACTGACAGGGGAAATGAAATGTCCTCCTCAAAAAAAAAAAAAAAAAAACCAACAAAAAACACTCCAAAACCAACCAACGAAAAAACAACATCAATTTCCCATAATAATTTTAAGAGTATAAAACAATTTGGATAAATCTGTGCCCAAATTCAAAGTGGTTCCTTGTCTAATCCTGTATTTTTCCTCTTTTTAATAACACTATATGCATTCTAGCCAGTTGTGAGTCTGATTCCTCCCAAAGGTCACAAGTGTAGATGTCAAGTTCTGAAAAAGGAATCTTCACTCCCTGAATGTTCGAAGGAGGAAAAAAACCAGATGCTTCTAGAGTGTAAATGGTTTTAAGAACCTGTTTTTCCCAAGGGTAGCCTAGGGTGAGTAGTTGACGTGTGGACTTTGGAAATATCTAAGTTGAATAAGACAAATTGTACCTGAGAAATTTCAGAGAGCCTTCTCTGTTCTTAGTCTTGCTTCTGATTTAAATCTTCCACTCACTGATGGTATTTCAGCCTTTTCTTTCTTATGTAACTTTCAACAACTTTGGTTTCTTTGCCTTTCCAACTCACCCTCCCCTCAGTTTTGTCTAGTCACTTGGCTCTTCTCAGGAAGCAGAAGTGGCCTTTTCTTCATGTTCTCCTCCTTTAGCTGGAAGGTACCCACTTAAATTATTATTTCTGCAAGCATCTGATCCACTGTCAGCCATTGGAGGAGAGGAACAGCAAGCTAGTTGGTCCAGTCAGGTGGCATCACAGGTCTGGCATGGTAAATTGTGGTGTAATCTATGCAGCATCTACCTTTGCATGCTCTATTTTGAATTCTCTTTACCAACAAACCGTGTGCTATTTTGGTATTTACCTGTCCTGTGTAGGAAAGTATATGGCTGAACCAGAGGCCAATCAGACATTGTGGTGCAATATTTTCAAGGGGTATTACCTCACAGTAGGATCTGATGCATGGAAATGTCTTTCAAAGGCTGGATGTACGTGGCAATGGATGTACATGGATGCTTGGCAATGTGTCTTCTCGAGACATTAATTTGTCTGGGATAATATTTTGTCCTGCTTGTGCTACAGGTTGATCTGAAGGGAATTTTAAACTGTTCTCAGTGTGATTTCTCACTGATCATGGCTTTTTGCTGTCATCTGTGATTAACTGCTGCTTTGACTGCAAATGTGCTCTAAACTGCAATCACAAATACCTGCCTTCATCACTGAGAGCAGGAAGAAGGGAGTTGTTCAAAGAGATTTCCAGAGGGCAGCTAATAGCTTATGGGCCACTGGTGAGTAAGCAAAGGATTTGCTTAATTTTGTCCCAGGATAAAATTCTTTGCTGAGGGGAATTTCTAGATTGCCTTTTAAAGGTCTCCCTTCAAGGTTTTCATGAGCACAAGCTTTTTCCACTCTGAACCTAAATCAGCCAACTGCTTAGCGTTGTCAGAGATGGAGGAGACCTCCTGAGTTCTATCTAAACATATCCCTGCACTGCAAAGGAATTTTTAACAGGGCCTCTCCTGTTGTTTAGTTTACCTTTATGCTCAACAGTTTTATGGATTATATATTTTGTCACTGTTACATGAAAATTATGAAGTTGCTTTTTCTGTATTACAATGTCATAAATTGCATCTTACTTTCATAAAAGTTGTTGGGAGTGAAGGGAATGCCTACTTTGGAGATTATTAGTCATTCTTCTGGAAGTGGATGATTGTATTCTAAGAGACATTTTTTCTTTCCCCCAAAAATTGGCTAGCTATGATTTGGGTGGCTTCAGCAATTCAAGGTGATTGCTTCACAGATATGGTAACATGGTGGAGCCTGCCATTCAGCATAGTTGTATGCCAGCTCTTCAACTAAATTTTTTTTCTTCCCTTTTGTTAGCAAATCTTTGATATGGCAACATCTATGCCAGCAAACACTTTTGCTGCCTTGCTTCACCAAGTTTTTTTCTTTCTTTTATTAAATATCTAGTTAAAAATTGCATGTACCTTTGTAGCATTATAAAATTATCAACTCTTTACTTCTTACTTTGAATTAATTTTGAATTGCAATGGAGCCTATTTATGTATACAGGATGTTTTGCAAATTAACAAAATGGATTGTATCTCATTGTAAACATTTCTACAGTGACTTTTAAGCCACACACAAATACTGTTGCTTATGATACACTTTTTTTATTTGTTTCTTTTTCTAAGATTCTTAGCTCTATTACCTCTGGGACTACTCTTCAATTTGCCTTAGTGTGCCCCATTTGAGATGTTCAAATTGGTATTCACTCTGTAGGTATTGACACCAAGGAAATAATTTCCACGCGAAAATTAGTGCTTCAGCATCAACTGACATACTGCAGCAGGCTAAACACTGAGTATATATTTTCACTTCATTATGTATTCTTCATTGTCCTTTCCAGTTTTAGCAATGTGGACTTCTATCTGATTGTGTCATGAAGATGTTTGCTTAAATGGTGACCTGTTGGTACTTTAGGCTTGGGAAGTACTTGGATGCTCAACTGCTGTGTATTGGAGTACACAAACAAAATGCTGCTGATAAGCATAGTTTACGGGTTAATACCTCAGAATATTTCTATTTTTAATTTTAAGTAGTTGTACATGACTATATATTGCCATAGACATGTGTAGTATTTCAGATGACAATTTGTTACAAGTACTAGACAGGGTATTAAAATGAGTAGTGCAGACTTTATTCTCAGTTAGCCTTGTGATCATTGCATGCTTGGATGCAAGATTATGTAGAAGACTGAGATGTTAGATGAGGCTCCTCATGGACATGGCTTTTATCTTCTAAGTTCCTAGAAAAGAGTTAAGTCAGCAGACATTACATGCATTTTTTAAAGAAGATCTGCATTCCTTTAATAAATGAAATAATATCTTAGTAGGAGTCTGAGCTTTCTTTGTGTATCGAAGTGACACTAATAGAGATTATCAGGCTTTTCAGCTAATTGGGTTATGATAAATCACCGCGCCTTTAATATAATAGTAGCAATTTGATTGTACAATAAATTTTAAATGTAAATCACCTACTGCTAATGTTTTGAAACTGTGTTCCATCAGAAACTTTGCTGAATTACAGCTATCAACCAATTCATAATTGCTAATGAAGGTTAAATTAAGGTTTGGGTAAGCATGTTCAAAATCGTTCTACCCATGCTGTCAGCTCTGCATTTTGTAGCTATATCACTCAATGGCTTAGAAAATGTCCTGTGAAGGTGAAGGAATTGGTTGGGTACTGGTAAAGATCTGGAATCTGGCTAGCACAGCTTCACACCACTCTTCTGTCTTCCAATTTATGAGATACCAGCAAACCATTGCTGTAAGTTCTGTACATTGCAAATGTGGTGTAAATAGCTTCTTGATCAGACTTTGGAAAGGTTCTGTGAATAAGGAAAGTCTTAATGGCAAATATGGGACTTACATAAGAAGAATACTTACAGGTGGTCTTTTGCTATGCTAAAAGCCTTTCTTTAGCCTGTTCTCATTTTTAAACTAATATTTGGAAGCTGCTGTTGGCTCCTTGATCTACTTTTGTGTTCTGGTTACTGCATGTGTTGTACTTGTTGTTTTGATTGGACACTCAATCAAACAGCCATGTTCACATTTATAGATTAAAAGGAGAGAAGGATCTTTAGATCATCCAGCTGGCCTCAGGTATCACAGTGATTCTTCCAGCACTTAATTTAAGGAATTAATGCAGAACCTACTAATTCCAGCTTACATGATCCACCCCACCACTGGGAATCAGAAAACAGATTTTTTCCCTTCATTGCTATGTTCTCAAACCATCTCACCTGAAATACTTGTGGTATATAAAGCCACACTTTAACCCCCAGGAACAGAGATGGAGTTGGTTTGCAGAGTAGATCCTCATAAAATTTTTAAATGTAACATTAAAAAGTGCATAAAATATTAGTGCCTGGGGTACTGTAACTTTGCATCATTTTGCTGTACTTCCATCTGTATATACTTATTTTTACAGCAACTGGCTGTGAGGAAACGCTCAGAGACATCTGCAGTGCTAAAAGCACAGTGATAGCCCAGGAGACTATCCCTCAAAATACAAAATATTTTCCCATAAATATTAATCCCTAGATAATAAAGATTGCAAAACTATTTCCAGTTCAACAGCAGCTATTTGGGAAATTTATTTTGTTTTGTAGCAGAAAAAAATAATAATAAAAGAAAAAGCAGGAAAATATTGTTTGTCTGTGTGTCATAGAATGGTTTGCGTTGGAAAAGGAATTTAAAGATATTTTCGTTCCAGCTCACATGCCATTGGCAGGGACATATTCAACTATACCAGGCTGATCAGAGATCTATCCAATCTAGCCTTGTACCCTTCCACTGATGGGTCATCCACAAACCTGCTCCACCATCCTCACATTAAAGAATTTCTTCCTAATATTTATCTTCCTCATTTGATCTAAACTTACTCTCTTTCAGTTTGAAGCCAATCACCCTTGTACTGTCACTAGATGCTGTTATAAATTGTCTCTCTCCATCTTTCTTGTGGGCTCTTTTCAGGTACTGAAGGCCACAATTAGGTCACCCTGAAGCCTTCTCTTTTCCAGTCTGAGCAATTCTAATTCTCTCAGCCTTTCCTCATAGCAGAGGTGCTCCATCCTCTGATCACTTTGGTGCCTCTCATCTGGACTTGCTCCAACACTCCAGTGTCCTTCCTGTGCTGGGCACCCCAGAGCTGGACACAGCACCCCTGGTGGGGTGTCACCAGAGCAGAATAGAGGGGCAGAATCCCCTCCCTGGCCCTACCCACGCTGCTTTGGATGCAGCCCAGGACACGTTTGGCTCTCTGAGCTGTGAGTGCTCATTGCTGGGTCATGTCCAGCCTCTCACCCACCAGCATCCCCCAAGTCCTTCTCAGCACAGCTGCTCTTGATCTGTTCATCCCCCAGCCTGTGTTGATATTGGTGGTTGCCCTGACATAAGTGTAGGACCCTGCACTTGGAGCTTTTAAATCTCGACTTTCCCAGAGGCCCACTCCTTCAGCTTGTTCAGGTCCCTCTGGATGACATCCTGTCCTTCAGGATGGAGTATGGGATAGAGTATGACAGCTGCACTTTGCCCAGACAAAGCAAGGGAGAAGAGAAATAAAGGGGAAAAAAAGAAAGAGAACAAATAATATCATCAGTCCTTAGATCCTGTGATGGATCTGACAGAGAAAGAGACGAAAAATAGAAGACAGGGGAGGGTTGCTGATCCACTTCCTTCCATAGTTAACCTGGTGCACACTTCTTATGCAAAGTAGATATTTTGGCACATGCACAGCCAGCCCCTTTTGAAACCTCCAGGAGGTGAGTAGGAGGGTGGGACTCAACCTGGACATGCTGAGCACAGGTCTCCAGGTGGAACCAGAAGTTGGCTCAGAACAGCCCTGCCCCACTCAGCAGGACCCTCTCTTCCAACCACAACTTTTCCGTCACAACAGTCACAATGTCTGAGACAAAAACATGCTTGTGCCTGGTCCCCCACAGTCCCATAGTATTATGTTTCCTGCACACTCAGGTTCTTCCAGTGGTGGTAAATCTGGTTTTTACTTACAGTGAGAGACACTTTGCTCCCCCAGCCTCTGTCTGGCTGTCCATCCACTCAAGAGGTGGGAAGAGAGTTTTCATTGAAGACCAAGGCAAAACCTTTTTTGATCTCATCCTTCTTCTCCTCTGTTGTTACCAGTTCACCAGTATTGTTTTCAGGGATGGGGGGGTATACACCTTCTTTGACCTTCCATTTCTGGTCTTACATTGATTTTAATTATGCTTTAATTCTATGACATTTGGAATAACCTTTAAAAATATATTTTTTTACTTTTCTGAACAGCACGTAATGGCTTTATTGTTACTTATAACAAAACTATAATTTAGTAATTTTCTTTCCTTCCTATGTTATTGAAGTATTTTCATTTCCTTCACATTACAAAAGATGAAATAAAATATTATTTTACAGGATGAATAAATAGGGATTTACTATTTATTTTCACTCACTAAGACAGTCAATATTAAACTTAGTTTTCAAATGGATAGTTATAGCTGTCTGATTTTTGCATATTAATGCAATCGGTTCACTGTCCCAGAAAGTTTTTGGAATAAAATTATGTACATATTAGGAACTTGAGAGTTTTCTCTTATGCTTTTCATTTTGTGAATAAAAACTAAATTGCTACCCATATAAATTTCTGTCTAGCTGACATAAGTCAGAACAAAATATTAACTACTCTCAAACTTTTTTGTGTGATTTGAAGTGGCTTTGTCATCATCTGTGGGGGTCCAGTATATAGAACAAGCTGAGATGAATTACATATTTATAGTGCAGATTTCTCAAATACCATCAAAACCCTTCTTGGTTGTCTTTGGAGGAGAATTTAGGCCCACAAGCAACAAGTCATTTAAAATGCTGTACTTGGAAAGGCTGTGCTCTTCTCCTTTGAAAGGCCTTGCTGATTCTGACTCGTTTTCATGGTTTTTAGTGTATATCATAAAGTCTTAAATGTTACCTGTCTTACATGCTTGGCACACTGAATAACTTCAAATAGTAATGCCCAGTCTTCTGCTCCCCAACAACAGATGCATTATTTAATCTTTTGAGTAAGTTCTCTATGTTAGTGTTTAGCTTTTTATTCTATATATGTGTGTATTTAAGGTCATAGAACCATGGAGTAATTTAGGTTGGAAGGGAGCTCCAGCAATCATTAAGTCCAACCCTCTGCTCAAAGGTAGGTCAGATCAAGTTGCTCAGGGCCATGTCCATCAGGTCTTCAGCACTTCCACAGACTGTGAATCTGCGACCTCTCTGGCCCCTTTCCCAGTATTTGACCACATTCAAAGTTCTTTTTTCCTTTTTTTTTTTCCTTTCCTTTTTCTCTAATCATAATTCATAATTGTCCATGTTCCAGTTTCAGTCCTTTGCCTCTTATCCTCTTGCTGTGCAGCATCAGGATGAATCTGGTTCTGCCTTTTTATCTGGCAATAGTTAAAATCTTGGCTTGAGCCTTGTCTTAAGGGTGAAGAGACCCCGCTGTCTCAGCCTCTCCCTTTATCTCATGTGCTACTGCATCTGAACGTCTTGGGGTCTTCTGCTGGATTTTCTCCAGTGTTCCAATACCTTTCCTTCAGTGGGGAGCCCCAAGAGGACCACAGTTATTCAAATGTGACCCCAAAAGAGTTTAATGGAGGTGAAGAAACGCATCCTTAGATCCTACTAGCTGTAGTCATACTAATACTGTTCCATTTTTCTGTCTGCTTATGTAGCTAAATAGCTGTAGCAGCTCTGGGCAATGCTGCAGTTCTACCTCACACTAGCAGAACAGCAAAAGACCAGCTATTTACCAGAAACAAAGTACTGAATCCAATTTTATTTTCTGTGTGTGAGTAGCCTACATTTAGGCACTGTTTTCTTAATGAAGTTGTTGATTATGTTGAATTTTTCAGTATAGGCATTCACATGAGCCTTTTCACCCTGCAGACTACTCTCAAACTTTGAGACTGTTCTTGATTTGTAATTCACACTGGGATTGCTCAGCTAAGCCATATAGTTTTAGTTTGTTTTTTATCTGGATGACTCCTAAACATAATATGAACTTCTAAGTTAGCAATATGAATAATTTTTCTTGAATACTGATGTGAATTTTTGCATAAACCTTCACAGACACTTAATGCTTTCCCTGATCTTTTGTACGCATCTGAGCCCTCCTGGGAAACTGACTGCTAGTTGTAAATGGCTGAGCAGCACTTCTGTGCTTTCTCAAGGGCTGGATGCAGCCAGGGTGGGACTGGAGTGATGACTGTATGGTGATAGAGCAGCTGGTTTGTCATCCCACCTGGAAGATCTGGCCCACAGGCAGTGTGGATGGTGGGGATGCTGCCATGGCTTCTTGTAAAATCTCTTCTGTGTCATCCTGAAGAGTGCTGAGGATGATCTTTTTAGTATTCCATTATTGCCTTACTTCTAAGTGGGAGTCTTTCTTCCCATTCAGCCTTCAGATCCCTAGGGCTCTCCTCAGTCTAGATAATGTGTAATTTGGGTTATAGTGTACCTAATTATTATGCAGTTCTTTTCATCATTCTATGAATTTTCCTATACAGCTTCAGTGAACATACACTATTTAAAACAGAGGATTATTTTTTATTATTTGAAAACTGAAATATCCCATCTGTGAAGAGTATGATTGATAATTCATATGCATCATGTGAATATTCTCTCATATACTTGCATTCTCTACCTCCAAATATTTCTTGTAAATTATAACACCATATAAAATAGAATATATCTATTGTGATGGGCTCTTGGTTGCCATTTTGGCTTGCTCTTCAGCTATAGCTGTGGGAAAAAAGGAAAAAGCTGCATGGAAATGTCTTTCATGCACATAGAAATGAAGAAAGTGTCTACTTTTGAACAACATAATTAAATTTACAAATATGGGTGGGTGTATCCTGAAAATGAAAAGCACATTAAAATCATTCTTCTCAGCTGCAGGTTATTTAACCATAAGAGATGAAATCTTTATACCAAGTCACAATCTCTACTGACTTAAAAGATGACTTGTTAAAGCTCTCTCCAAGGTAGATTTTCAAAATTGATTTCTTTAAGTTGAATTTCTGTTATATTTTAGAATCGGGGCTGATTCTGACTGAAAAAATAAAACTTATTCAAAGTTAGCATTACTAGTAGTCTTGGTGAACTCTGCTTATTTAAAGCATAACTTTTTTTCTTTCTTACTTTTATATGTGGTGTCTTGATTAAATTAGAAGCATATCCAGCCATGTGGCCTAATCTACTTCATAAGCTAGAAAAGCTCAATCTTAAAATCTGTGAAATGTTTTTCTCCTGTAAGTCCTGCTGGTACTGTGGTTCAGAACCTTTTCTGGTGGGCAAGATTGTTGACACAGAAGCATTTTCAGTGGAACAATAAAAGAACTTATTAAAGACTCATTCCAGTCTGATGATTCTGGATAATTCTTAAATCATAGAATTACAGAATAGTTTGGACTGGAAGGGACCTTTAAATGTCATCTAGTCCAACTCATTTGCAGTGATCAGGGGCATTTTTAACAAGACCAGGTTGCTCAGAGACCCCTTCAATCTGATCTTAAATGTTTCCAGGGATGGGGCATCCATGATCTCTCTGGGAAACCTGTTCCAGTGTTTCAGCACCTTTGTGGTAAAAGTCTTCTTCCTTATTCATATCTAAATCAACCCTTGTCCTGTTGCAACCAGGCCCTGCTTGAATGCGATCTTGTGACTGCCTGGGGCTGCAGGTATACAATGAGTTATCCAAGACATCTCATAACTGCTGGGATATTTGCAAGGAGATATCACTGCTTTTATTTATATAATAGATGTAGTCCTTTAGTTAGTGGAATAGTACCTCAAGTAGTGGATTCAGTTCTTGCTATTTAACTTAACTTATACATTTAGAGATTAAACTACATGCTCAAAAATTGTACCAGAACTTGTAACCTCTATGCTTTTGAAAGCATGATATTTAACTTTTTATCTGTTCTTCAGCAGTTTCCACTACTGTCTGACTCTCTGAACATGTATAATTTGGGTTTCCATGAATTGGAAATTTTGTTGAAATTATTGGTTTTGCCTGACTGCTTTTTGTGTTACTATCCCTACCCAAGAAAAATGCTGTTTTAAGTCTTTTTGGACTGAATACACAGGACAGACAGGTGTCTTTTATTTCTGCCAACTTTCACTCTGCCATAAATGAGGCAGGATAGCTGAAGCCTCCTCTCTCCTTTTCAGACATGCTGCACCCTAGAACACCTGATGAGACTGGATGAAAAGCTGTCTTGACAGACTTGTTACAGCAGGAACAACTTCCATTTTTAGACATAAAATAAAATGTTGCTGATCAACCTCCCCACATATTTTATTAGTCTAAGTCACTTGATTACCACCTAACCTCAATCTCAGTCAAGAACCAACAATGTGCTCTTTGTCTTCCAGAAGTTCAGAGCTGCCTCTGCATCAAAGTCCTTCAACTGTCCAGTCCAACTAAGTCACCCTTTAAGATCTTGAAGCTCAGTGATGTCTTTCCACTAATGTTGAATTGCATTGCTAACATGTATAGATCCACAGCTGCTTGGTAGGATGAACTCCAGTGACTACAGAGGTAAACAGTGTGTTTACCTTAGGCTAGCAGTAGTTTTGCATTCAAACTGTACTGTATTTCAGTCTATTGGTATGATCAATGTCTTTATAACTAGTACACACACCCATCCTTATGCAAAATCCAGCAGTCTACCCACTGAAAATATTTTATGCATTGCTGTGTCTACATTGATGTTACTTTCCATTACCTTGTGTATTAGAAGCAAGAGGTGAATGTCATGTCTTCTTCCAGCCTCCTACCCCAACACATGAAATAACAACAGAATATAACATGAAATAACACATGAAATCCAACAGAAGGTTCTCAGAGGATGACACAGACATCAAATTAAATTTCAACTGAGCATATTGTTTCCTTTACTGTAGATACTATGCATCCTGCAACTGTTTCTACTTAAAAAAAAACCCCACTTTTTTGTGTTAACTTGAGCAGAGCAAGTGTTCAACCATTATGTTGCAGTTTGCATCACTGCACTCACAGATGTGTAACGTCCTGTACACCTGTGTGGGGCCGGGAAACTGTTCACTGCTGGTGTCTTCTGATCTATGAAGGAAAGGATTAGAAAGCATTGGATCATAATTAGCACAACAGGGATGTATTTTAAGTCAGTGCTGAAAGAATGCCATTCCAGATGAAGTTAAGAGAGCCTGTATTGCCTTGTAAGAAAGCTAGAGATGTCACTTCACTTTTTTTTTTTTGTACAGAGAATAGGGTAAGAATTGCAGTAATTTGCAAATTATTGGGCATAGAATTGCAGAATCATAGAACAGTTTGGGTTTGATGGGATCTTAAAGATTATCTAGTTCCAATGCCTCCTGCTGTGGCTGGAACCAGGTCCCTCAAAGCCCCATCCAACCTGGCCTTGAACACTCCATAGATGGGGCATCAATAACTTCCCTGGACAATGTGTTCTGGCGCCTCACCACTCTCACAGTAAAGAATTTATTCCATAAATCCAACCTACATTTCTACTCTTTCAGTTTGAACCCATTTTACTCCTGATCCTATCACTACAGTTCCTGACAAAAATACCCTCACTGTACTGGAAGGTTGCTGTGGGGTTTCCGTGCAACCTTCTCTTCTCCAGGCTGAACAGCCCCACATTTCTCAGCCTTTCCTCATAGGGGAGGTGCTTTAGTGCATAACACCCATGAATGGAGCCACTAAGGACTTCAAGTAATAGCCAGGACATCAGTGAGGAATTAAACTCTTTTCAACAAAGTGAACCAAATACATCTCAAATGAAAACATTTATATCTAAGCCAAAGCCTTTAGATACCATAAATTGGTATCTAAATTAAACTTTATCACACAGAACTCATATAAAATATTTTTTTAAAGTGACTACTACATTCCACCACAATGTTTAAGCATTTGGCTTTCTTTCTGTTGCACCCTTGAGCAAATGCCTTGATCAGAGGAATTTTCCCTCTTTCCCACCTGACATCTGTCCAATTCCCTTTCATGTTCCCCATGCTTATAATAATGTTTTCCTGCTATTCTTGAAATATTCACACATTTCTCCCCTTCTTTTAAGTTCCAGATATTGTTCCTTTCAATTCCCTTCTGCAGGAAATTTCTTTGTCCCTTGCACTACCTGTCATCTCTCTTTTGACATATCAGATTTAAAAAATAAAACCCCATATTAAATCCTATGAGCAAGTAGAGCTTAAAACTAATTTTCCTAATGTACTGCTAGGAGATGGAGCTTTCACATTATCAGATGCAGTTTATAATAGAGTCTGAAATCTATGTGGAAGGATTTTCATCATTCCCAATGAAAAGAGAACTTTTTACAGTGTTCTACTTAGATATTTCTTTCTGGCATCAAAAATAGCATTCAAACAGTAAATGAACTGATTAGGGTACACATGAAAATGCATTTGGGTAGTAAGGCAGCAGTAATGTGAATGAGAGGATGCTCTGAACCCCTAAGGCTCCAAATAGTTATTATAAAACTCCATTTCTTTCACAGCAGACTTTCTGCAGGAGACACAAAATAGATTTTAAGGTTTAGTGAGTGCTGTCTTTTGGATCAATGGGACTGAACAAAGCTGCCTTGTTATTTTGTTTAAGTTTGTCCTTGAATCTTCAGCTGCTCTTTGGGGGGCAGTCATTCTGGTGAATAACATTAACTTATATACTGTTGAGGTTTCCTTTGGTTTTCTAAGTAGATACTTCCTCTGTGTTTTGGGCACAGGGTCAGTGACACACCATCCAAAGGAAAGGCAGCCTTTAAATCATTAAAGAGCAGACTCAGCATTTACCTAGAAAATCTCCTCTTCTGAAAAGACACAACTCCTGAGTAATTCCTGTATTTCATCTCCCAAGAAGTACACAACAGAAGAGCAGCACTCATGCCAAGAAGTCTTAGACATACCTTTTCTCCCCCACTGATTTGTATGTTAAAATAGGATATTTTATTAGTGGTGCATGGCATTTAGAAGACAATTTCTACCTGTGTTGTGAGGGAGGTATACTCTGCAGTAGAGTCCTTCTCTCATCAAGTCATTTGGGAGGCTTACAGAAGTTGACCATAGCTGTCAACCTGGCATACAGCTAGATTTCCTTCCAAGGAAATTGGGAGCTGTGAAGCCATGATGTGCATCTTGTTGTACAACAACAGTATGGCCAGTGTGGACTGCTAGGGACCAGATGGCAGAGGGCACTGTAACAACCTCTCATGCATTCACCTTAGGTGGGGTTTGCTCACTTATTTTGATTTTGTGCTTTAGTGAAGCATGCATCATAACGTAAGGCAGAGATTGCTCAGGAGCCTCAAGAATACATGATCTGCCATGATATTTAGGAATTCCCTATGGTCCAGTTGGCAAGAAAATAGTCTCATTGGTCAGAAAAGAAGAGCTCTGGATAGTTGAGGAATATAAGATCCATTAGTATATGACATTCTCCTGGAATTAACTCACCCTGGATATTACTTTATCTGGTATGTAATAATTCACTAGTTAATTTGTATGATCAGCTCAGGCTCAATTTAAAAAATAAGTGCCCTCTTCCATTTTTGGTATCCCAGATTGGCACAGGGAATAGGGATCCGTAAATAGTCTGAGTCAGATCAGGAACTTCTTTTAGCCTGTACCAAGTATACCTTTTCATGTCTTCATCAGGAGCATTGCAGTAATCCCTCTGCCAAAACCAAACTTGTTATCTTTTTTTGCCAGCAGCAAATCAGATGTAGCTATTGCCAACTAAAAGCCATTTTCTCAGATGGCTTAGGAAGCTCTCACACAAAATACTGATAACATGGCATGTGGGAGGTATCCATGGATAATTCTAGACTTAGACCTGTTGTCATCCAGAAATGTAGCTAGCTCTCATGTTTAGTCAAGACTGCATAGCTTCAATCAAGGTTTTTTTAGGTATCTAGAAATGATGTTATAGCAAGAGCAGCTGAAATTCCTCTTCAGGTAGCTGATGCTTTTCTCTTTCATTTCATTGTTACCCTTCTGCTGCAAGATCTTGTCCTGTTCTGCTGCTGGACTTCCATGCTGAAGAGGTGTTACATACTTTTCCCAAAACAATCTCTCACAATAATCAGGAATACAGTATATCGCATTTCTGTTAGTTAAGAAAAATAATTTTCAAAGTATAAATCACTGTGGGCTAAAAAAGATGTTTCAAATAGGACTGCATGCAAAGCACTGACGGATTTTGAATGTTAGACTCCTGAGCCTATGTTTTTTGTTCATTGTGAGAGGCTTCTAGCATTTATGTTGCAAAATGTTGTGGGGTAAAAAATGCATATCCTGCAAAAGGCAATTCCCAAGAGAATAGGACTGGAATGTTCATTCACTGCTATGAAAGCAGTGATTAGAACTGAAGTCTGATCACTGGGGCAAGCTTATTTCAGAACATCTGATCTCTTAGTCTTCTAACCAGAGATTGTTTTGGGGCCACCTGAGCCTTAGGCTTGAAGCTCATTGGTTTGGGTATGACTTCTGAATATTTTTCACATCATGTTTCTCTTTCTCTAACCTCTCAAAGCTGATACAAAGCAGGCAGAAGAAAAGGAGTGTGTGTGTTTGTGCATGTGTGTGAGTGGACAAAGAGATTTTTAAAATTTCTTTCTCTGAAAAGAACTCATAAAAATAAACATAAGGATTTACATATTAGAATATTAAAAGCTTTCTCCTAATAACCTGACTGATTTAGTCAGTAATGTTACTAATATTAGTAATAATACTAATGTTACTAATGTTAGTAATAATGTTACTTTAGATAACTTGATGCAGAATAAACTTGACTTAGCTGTTTCAACAGCACATACAGTGTACCACTGTCACATAAAAGAGATTTTCTCAAATCCTTTGTGATTGATTTGTGTTCGTGATCTTTGATTGCAATGAGTAGCCAACATCTGCTTCTCACCCAAGAGCCATAAATTAACATTAGCAGCAGATAACACTTGCTCTGTTTACTCCAGTGATTTTAACTTTTTGCCATCCCGGTCTTGTCATCTCACTATGTTAGTATCAAAGGTTGAGCTCCCCCATCCATTAGAAATGTTATTAACTGTTGACAAGAACCCACTGGAATCCAAATGCATGGGATATTATGTATACACTTGCTGTTTTTCAGTCTTGCCTGGCTTATGGCCATAATGCCTTTGGGAATCAGCCACTTGAATTGGATTAAATTGAGTTGTTTTTCAGGCAGGCTCCCCCTATCCATCCTGAGGTTTTGTGGGACACCTGGCTTTATGCACATAGGAATTTGAAGGAGATAAAGAATCGTTTCCCCCTGGTTTGTAATCATAGGGATCACCCTCTATATTTTCATTATTGCCAAGGGAATCAGGAGTCTGTATAAACATAATTTCAACGTCAGAGTTTTCTGGTTTCCTTTAATAAATTCTCCTGCAATTCTGCCAACTCTGTCAGAGACTAGGGAATAGAGTGCACAGTAGTAAGGATCTCATTGTTACCCTCATCAGATTAAGAGTCAGGGTTCTCTGAGGTCTCATCATCATCACTATCATACCAAATATCCCCATCCCAAGCCTCAAAGTCTGTATAAAGTACTGAATTGCAGAGCCACCTATCTGAAATAGGAGGTTGTTTCTTCAGCAACAGTTTTGTCTGTGCTCAGCTGCAGTGAGCAGAGCTTTAAGGTGGTCAACCTCAGTTTTAAGATGCTTTTTCCCAATTTTAAGATGATAATTTTCAGTCATAAGTTTATCAACTCATATTCCCATGTTTCTTGTCTATCCCTCTTAAAGGCTGATAATGACTTGAACACCTGATTTTCTGATTTCAAAGAAGTACATTCTACATCAGAAATCATTCAGATCAGCTAAAAGGTGTCACCAGGCTCCCTCCTCTGCAGGGATTTTAACAGAGCCTGGCCAAGGTGTCTCCACTCTGCTTCACGAACCTCCATTGAGTCCCCTTAGATTGTACTGTGTGTGGAAAGTCAAACATTCATTTAACTGTGTCATCCAGGGAGTAGTGACCACATTTCCCTCTCTAATTTCCATACTGTTATACGCTTTTATTTAATTTTACCTCCAGACTTTTTCCCTGCTTTCCCTGACAACTGCTCTCACTGATTTCCTTTGGTATAACATGTTTACCAGTATTCCATAGTAAGCAAAATATTCCTGTTCCCAAAAAGCTTTTTCCAAATTCACTGTGAAATGTTGAATTTCAGCTGCTTAGGAAATGTGTTAGAAATTTTCACCAATTTTCAAAGTTCTTGTGGTATGGTGAACTTTGGCATATTCCTTTTTCATTCTTTCATCATTTTCTCTGTAGTAGAGGAGCGATGGCTTTTTATGTTTCATTGCTGTTCATCTCTGTCACTAGACAAAACTTAAAGTACAACTTATAGTTGCACTTAAACCCCCCAAACCTAAAGCTCTACAAGTGTGTTCATTTGTACAAAAAAAAAACCGAACAACAAATGGTCCAAGAAATTTCAAACTGCAGCAACCTTAAATGGAACCAATATCTCAGCAGAGTTTAGAAAGACGATCTCAGTTCTAGACAGTCTGGACAGCCCAGTGGCTCCAGCAAGCTGTTCTGAATCAGTGCAAGGTTTTGGTATTGACATTACTAAAAATAAAGAATGAGAAATATGACTGTGAATCACTGTTTTGAGTGAAGCAATCTAAATTTAGCAAATCTAGCTGGTATGCCTGTAAACCCAGCTGATTTGCTAACAGCTGGGATAACTCTGTATTGTATTGTGGTTTGAAAGATCAAATTCATATAAAGTATACAAATTTTTGCATTTCTGGGGGTTTTTTTGAGGTTTTTTTTCCTCTGCTGAGTTAACATTTATTATTTTGCTTAATTTTTCAAGTAGCATGTTCCATCATCCTTTACTTTGGAATTGTTGGTTTTTTGTCCTAGCTGTTGAACTTTTTTCTGAGTCTGAAATTGGTTAAAACCAAGTGGGGAAAACAAAGTGCCTGTGGCCTTAATGGATAACATTCTTTTCACCTTAACTAGTCTTTACTCAAACTAAAAAGAAAACAACAAAACAAAAATCCCAAACTATAAAGCTGCCATTACCAATATTAATTATGCTAATATTCATCACTTAAGGCATTCAAGGCATTCATTTGTTGAAGGAAACCATGAACTGCAAAATGTCAAAAGCTCTAGAAAGAAAATCCAATAAGATGAAGACAAAGAACTCATCTAACATTGTGACAGAATAGGAAAGGTCAGGTTTAAATTCAAAGATAAGGAAAAAAACAAACCTAACAGGTAAATGAGAGAGAGAGAAAAAAAGACAGATTTAAAGTTAGAGGTGAAAAATCATAATGAGTGCATATCTAGAAAGCTCAGCCAACACTGGACAGAATAAAAATAATCCCCTAGTAGGCTCAAGATACGGATAATTACTGCTTTAATCAAAATGATGGGCTCGTTTGTTGGTGTATGATGTGACAAAAGTTGCCAGCCACCATAAGAAGTGAATAATTGGAACCAAAAATTTTTCTTGCAACTCTAATGCTTGTCTAAATATTAAGTTAGTGAGGAAGATGTGTCTGTGTGTCTGAAGGGGTGTCTATGAGTATGTAACAAATGGGATCTTGACCTTTCCAAGATGAATAACAATAGCTGCTGGACTGAACTCTTCTCTGGGGGCACATTTCTGTGTGTTTGCAGGATGGCTCCCTCTGCTTAAAATGTCTGATGTGCCAGTAGAAGTGAACACAGAGTTGTCTGTAAATTGTTGTGATTGCCTTCTGCTGTGGCATCTGATGCTGTACTCACTGCTGTGTCAGGGGTACCATAGTACTGCTGACAGTAAATTTACAGTAATCCAAATCCCTGATGAAAAATTTGGTATGGCTATTTGGAAATTATGGGAAAAAGACATCAGAATGTAAAGTCTTTGTGAGCAGCAAATATCCAAATCTCTAATTTTTCCCCCCCAAAAAAGCAATAATCCCAAGTAAGTCCTGTATGCTGCAGTGGGCTTCATTTTGTTCAGTCTTTTTGTAGTGCAGTGTCAATATTTCTGTCAATCCCAATGGTAATAATAGAGTAAAGGTTACTGATGCTATGCTGAAGAAAGATGCATCTATTTGTCAGGACAAATGGCAGAGGCAACACACTTCCAGCTTTGTGTGTGTTGATGGAAAGCCATGACTTCTGCTTTTCTGTTTGTGTCTGAGGAGATGAAATAGAGCCAAGGTTTAGAAACAAAGCTTATTGAACCATTATCTGTCCTCATACTTAGTTCCAACATTTGCAGTTGAACTTGTTTTATTCTTCACCTGTATGAGCAAATACCCAAATCACTTGTTATATGTTTTCATCTTTTTCTCTAGTAATTTTCTTCTCAGTAGAAATGGTTGGTTCAGGTCTGACATGTCTGCAAATGAGAGTTGCTTGCTGACAGAGCAGAAGAAAATGGCCTGAGAAATTTTAAAATCTGTTTCAGAGATGTCTCCTCTGACTACAGAATAGCATTTCACTGTTTCTCTGACCTACTAAATGACAGCTCAATCTGCTAACAGGAGGGATTGATTAGCTTGCACAAGCTAAAATGTCTTCCCACACACTACAGGATTGTATTGGAGAATGTTCCTCCTGTAATTTGCCTGAACACAAAACTGTATAGCTTTTAAACTCTTGCTCAGATAAGAGAGCAGTCTGGAAGTGACTACATGTTTTACTCATCATGTTCTTTGGTACATTTAATGAAATCATATCTATTTGCTAAGCATTTGCTAAATGTTTTCTTTTCTAGTTATCTAGATTTCTTTTCTTATCATATCTCACTGGAGGGGCAATAAAGGTGAGGGACAAATTTATGTTTTGTTTTGGGGTTTGGTTTTTTTTTGTTCATTTTTGAGGGTTCTGTTTTTTGGGTTTTTTTTTTAATATGACTTTTTTGCCTCATTAGTATAAAACTGAAAGTATCAAATCACGCTGTGTTATACCAAAATCCTTGGCAGCTGCAGTCTAGTAGCAGAGCTCCTGTCCTGTGGCAATGAAAGCCCTCACACGTTGCCACCTGCCATAATCCCAAACTCTGAGCTGTGTAGGGGAGCGCCTTACATGATGAAGAGGGAGCTCAAGCTGAGGGAGACCTGCATAAAATGATGAAGGAAGAAATACAACCGAAAAAGGTTAAAAGAACCAAGAACTGATCTTTACACAGTGATCAGTCCTTTACTGGGGTGATAGATGAGAAATTTTTCCATTATACATTCATAGTTAGGTCAGTGCTACTTCAGTTTGGAGAGCATGAGTGCCCCAGTCAGTCATTGGGCAGACCCTTGGAGCAGGACAAACTTGGGCTCCCTTCATCCAGTCTTCCTAATCTTTTTAGTTCCCTGAATCTTTTTCACATTCTGTTGCTGTTTGCTCATCCTAAGCAGCCAGGTCTCAAAATTCCAGCCAAACTGTCTTGTAATCATAAAATGCAGCCACATTTCTGTCATTGAACAGTCAATGACACCACCCACAGTCTTCTCTTCACCTTTTCTACCCTTATAAGTGATCCAAATTCCTAGTTTTGCTTCCCAGTATTTTTCTAAGCTCTGCTGAAGTTGTGCCCTGCCTGTCACTTGCTTTAGATGATAAGAAAACACTTTTCATAGATTAAGTGACTCGAAGTAGATTTCCAAAATGCAAAGATGATTTTTTTTCCTAACTTATTTCTACTGATGAACACATGTAAACTTTGAAAGCTAACAGCAGGCTGTTCTTTATTAGCATTACCCTCAGATATAAGTCTATGGAGGATTACTTGGGCACTTGGGACCTTGCTGCTTGGAAAACTTCCCATCTTGGATTTTGAAGGTAGCCCATGCACTTTCACATGTCCTACAGAAGGGAGACTAATAAGACTGAGAATATTTCCCAGAAACTTGACTGATGGTGGTATCTGGTTTTGTTGCTTTGTAAATCTGATTTTTGTTCACACATACTACCAGTTCTGAAATTAGATGGTCGAACAATATTAATGTAATTTTTCTACAGGTTAAATCTGGTTTCTAGGAAATAACTGAATTTCCAGAGCAGATTTGTCTAATGTATATGAACTGCATTCCCAAGAAAAGCCTAGCCTATTTGTCTCAACAAACTGCTGGGTTCTTCACCCAAAGTAGCGCTCAGTTGGGGCCTGCTATTTAGCAGGATGGTGATGGCTGGTGTTTTCAGCTAACCTGAGATTGCCTTTCCTCTGAAACAGGCTGGAAGTGTTCTTGCAGTTGGCTACCACCGAGGGGGTGTGAGGAGCTGCTCTTTACCGAACTTGAAGTGTCTCACCTCAAGTTTCTTGTGTTGTATGTTAACCTTCTTGCTCACCACTTGGTATCTACTCTTTGTACTTTCCTCCAGCAGCTGTGATGCTTTCTCAGTGCTGTGTCACAGGAGATGTGTCACAGCCTCCAGACTAGGACAGGAACAGTCCTGGCTTGGGGCACTGTCAGTAGATGACTGATGACATGAGAATGTCACCCATGAAGCTTCTACACCTAAACCCACCCAACCATAGATGGTCTTCCCCAAGCCCAATTTTGCTTGCATGCTAGTATGGGTTTTGAGGCTATGTGAACAGTGACACTTAGTGGCAACTACCAGAACTATACCTTCAGGAGAGGAGGCTGTTTGATAGAAGTAAAGAAGTAAATTGTGAAGTTGTAATATATCTAATTGGCTGAGATATCTAATTAATCAGCAAGGTCAACAGTAGCCATTCAGTTTGTTTTCCATTAGATTAATTTACATGCCAGTTAAACTCTGTCACAAATGGGAAAAATGAAGGAAAAGAGAACATTGATTTCTGAATCTGAGTAATATTAATTATTATATAAGTGATCATGTTTGCCAAATTCATTTCTCTCTATAATACTGTACCTTCAAATTATTTGGTCTCGGTATGTTAAAAAAATCCTGAAGCCCTGGTACAGAGACCATGTTCAATTACTTCTAAATCTTTTTCAGTTCTGGCTGTTCTTTCCAGGGGGGCAGACAGAAGAGGTAATAGTTGGACTAACCTGCTTTTAGGAAATGGAAGGATGAACATCCCACGTGCCATCTTCCCTTATTCATTCTTCTGAATATGTTGCCTCTTGTATTTTTTCCCCCCTTCTTCTTCATTTTTTCCTATTGACTCTTGCTTAGTGTTGTTGTTTATCTGCATGTCTTAAAACAGTGCCACAGGTAATCAATTGCTCTCCTTTTGTAAGACAACTGCTCACTAAAATTGATGCCAGTGACTTATCTCAGAAAAGAGGTGCAGCCTTTTTCCTATGGTTGTGGTTTCTACTTGCATAATGGAAACATCCTCATTGTTGAGAGCAGATCAGCTAGAGAAAGTGGGGAATTGCCTTAGACATTACATTGGATGCAATGTGATCTGTGCTGTCATGTGCACTGCAGAGTATTGTGTCTTGCTACATGGCTTCATAGGCACTTGATAGCCTGAAGGGTATCATGAAGTGACAAACAAGATGACTGAGGAAAAGACAGACACCTTCCATTTTGCTGGCTGCCTATATTCACTGTTATTTTTGGGATCTGCCATGGGTGAGGCAGAGTGCAAAACATCCCAGAGAGGATCTGGATACTGGGAATTGTTTAAAAACAGCAAGATTATATTTGTTTATCTCATGCAACCTCTTGCACTTCCCTCAGTGCTGTTTTCCACAAATCTCAGCTTCTCTTCCCAGCAGAGAGATGGTTTCTGCACTGGGAAGGTGGGACAGAAAGTTCCTGCTTTGCAGCTGCCCAGCTGTTGGTGACCTGACTCAGCTGTTGGAGACCAGGTCCCTGGGGATCTCTGCCATTTGTTTCCATGCACCTTGCTGACCTCCAGGGTCCCCCTACCTCAGGATCTTTCCTCCTCTGAGACTGTTCCCTTTTAGCTCTTTAAGCAGCTGGCCTCCAGTTTTTCCAGAATCAGAAGGTATTGTCAGCTTTGTAATTGGCAGTACTGTCTCATCAGTCAGAGCATCCAGGATACATCACTTCTGTTCACACCTGATGATCAGCATCCCAAAATCATGGGGACTCATTCACATTACATTATCCTGAGTTGTCAGACATGGTTGGAGAAAATGCTTAGTTAGGACCTGAAGAAGACCAGGCAAATCTAATATTGGGTCCCTGAACTTCATGACTTGTAAGGATCCTAACAAGAAATAGTGAATTTATACAAATCATTCATTTCCCAAGTAGATGTTTCTACAATTACAACTCCAAAGAACACATTTAATAGCACAGGCAAGGAATACTGCACTGTGGGAAGCAGGATATTCATGTTGATTCATAGTTGGCTTTAGTAAAAAAAAGACCTCTGAATTCAAAGCAGAAACATTAGAAATATTATTCATGGAGCTAGTTTTTTTTTTAAATCTTCTAGTATCTCCCATGAATACCACAACATAGATATGTTTCTGACTCCTTTGAAATTCACTGGCTAGTTTGAAAAAACTGTAGCTTATAAATAAAATTAATTCTTATTTCAAAGGAATAACAATCAAAACAGCAGAGCTAATTAAATGAATTTTGAAGGAACAGTGTTTTGTGGAGTTGCATGTTTTTGTTGTAGTCACAAATGGTAAATTTATTCAGAATTTGATATCAAAGGAAACTAGAAAACAAGTTGTGAGCTATGTAGAAATGTTGTTGCTGTTTCCTTTAAAGAAAAAACATTTCATTTCTTTCTTCAGAAGCCAGCTTCAGTTATAGTTGTGTCTAGCTTGTATCCAATAATCTGATATTGTAGTATTATTAAATGGACTGGAAGGGGCCTCTGGAGGTTATCAGGTTGCACCCACCATTAAAAGCAAGGACACCTTGCATCAGGTTGTTCAAACTGTTGTCCACTAAAATTTTTTATAGTTCTGTAACCTCTCTTTTCAGGCTTTTCCAGTCAGGTTTTTTCCAACATCTAACTAGAAACTTCTTTGCTATAATTTGTACCTGTTTCTTCTTGTCCTCCCACTGTAGTCCCCTGAGAAGGTTCTGTCTTCATTTTCTCTAGACCCTGCCAATTGCTGAAGACATTAAAACAATTCACTTTGCCTAAAGAAAATCTTTCTGTCAATAAAAACAGAAATGAAAATATTTCTGCTAGATTTCTATGAGACCGTTTTGTTTTGCCTCTGGACAAAAAGAAGCATTCCTCATTTTATATGTTTTGGATAATCCAAATGACTGGAGGGAGACTTCATTGCAATCGACAATTTCCTCATGGGAGGAAGTGCAGGAGCAGACAGACACTGGTCTCTGTGCTGACCAGTGACAGGGCCTGAGGCAATGGCCTGAAGCTGTGTTGGTAAGGTTAGGTTGGATATTAGGAAGAGGTTCTTTGCCCAGGGGGTGGCCAGGCACTGGAACAGCTCCCCAGGGAAATGGTCACAGTGCCAAGCCTGTCTTAATTAATGAAGTGTTTGGACAACACTCTCAGGCAACATGGTGTGATTCTTGGGGTGTCCTGGGTGGGGTCAGGCATTGGACTTGATTATCCTGGTGTGTCCCTTCCAGCTCAGCATATTCTGTGATTCTGTGAGTGAGAAAGGAGAAAATAAACACAAATTCTGAAACAAAAGTAAGCTGAACCTGAGGACTGTGTTAAAGAGTACAAAATTGGAAATAAAAATCCATATTTGAAAGAAGAGGCTAAATACAAATATTTTTATCCTGAACAGTAAGTTTCAATTTCATAATATTTCTAAAGACTTGGAAAGCTTAGAATTGTAATATTATGAAAATCTTCCTTATATTTTTTACTCTTGTTGCTGTATATATTTTACCAGAAGATTGAGTACAGTTAAGTGATTCATCATCTACTATTCTTTTGATGCTGAGGTCTTTCACAAGTGCAGATTCTTGATACCTTTTATAAGGCAAAATCAGAGAGACAGTATATGTTTTGAGTTTCTGACCATAGGAGGACCAGCATTAGATTCCTGTTGTTCAACAAAACAGCACTTTTTAGCTTTGAACCCAGTATATGTGTTTTCTCTGTTCAGTCTTTTGCTGAATACCACACTGTTTTCACTTCCAGGTATTCCAGTAATTGTACTTTCCAAGTGATGCAGCCTAGCTTGATGTGATTGCCTTTTATGATCCCTGATTTTGATGAAAATTTATTTCCATATCTTGCTGTTGCCCGTGGTCAAATACATTTTCAGTTGGAGGGAGCTGTGCAATCCTTTGCCCATCATTTGCTACTGTCCTCTTTCATTGAGTTCAACCTGTTGATGCCCTGATTGCCAAAGGCGTATCATTTGATTTTGAAAAGCCTCCTCCTTGGTAAACGCCTAGGGGTATTTTCAGCTCTATTTAGATTTGTGCATTACAGTTTTAAATTGCTACTTTGGGCTCTATTAAAACAAATTTCAGAAAGAAAATGTCAGTGTGCACAAACAGGTAATTGAAAATAGCACAGCTTAGGAACAAACACAGTTTTCCTGCAGATTTCCTTAGCCTTTGTTTAAAAGTGCAGCATTAGTATTATGCTAGTGGGGATTTTTTTATTTGGTACAAGTGCTAATCAGGATAAAATGTCATTGGTTTGGGTAACATATTCATTTGTTAACATGTTCATTTTTGCCAGAACAAATGGTCTGTAAGAGCTGTGGTGCACACAAGTAGGAAATCCCAGGTTTGTAGTCCTTTAACTACCAGAGTCCAGTTGCCATTAATTTATGCATGTTTGTTATCATTTTACAGCATAAAATACTTCATTCATGACATGCAAATTTAGCTTTTAGTAGTCTGTTGTTGTCTAGAGTGGTAAAAGTCTCCATATTCAGCCTTCTATAATCGTAAAATATTTTTGTTCTAGAGTCACAGGAATAAGTCTTTCAACTCCGGCCAGTTGTATAGACTGCATAGGTAGTATCTTGATATCTCGTGCCTTCTAAAATAATTTATACCACTGGAAATAATTATGTGTACTTTTACTAACTTGGTCTCACTTTTCTTTTTTCTCCACTTGTGTAAATTGTATACCAAGTTATTTATTTAGCCTCAGTGGGAGCAGTAGAAGGTCATAGCTTGACCAAGGGAGCTTGGAATGTTGCTTGTGGAATTGTAGATGAAATTTTATGTAGAAATTTCTTTTCTAGTGAAAGATTTCAGATTTTTCAGATTCAAATATTATTTACAAAAATATTTGAAAATAGTTTTTTAAAAGATCCATTAGGACCAAATTGGTGTGTTTCATCACCAGTTTTCTCCTGGAGCTAAGAAGGCTCTGTAATTCTCAGGATAGTGGCTTTTTTATTCTGCATGTGTTATTGACATGATATTGCCAGTGAATAAAGAACAGAATTCAATCGAATTTCAGTAGGCCATTTAATTTCTTGTATGGATGGATTCAGGTCTACCATAAAGCACTGCAGCTGCTTTTGTCCCTCTTCTATATATCAACCAGTGCAATGCAGTTTTCTGCATTATATGAAATAATATTACTGCATGATTTCACAATTTAATCTCTTCTCCTCCTCAAGTCAACTCTGACTTTTACACTCAGTTCATATTTATGTGGTAGCAGCAGCTTTGGCAGTGAGTGGTCTGCACTATTTTCTTGTGCTGTATTAGCACCCTATGACATGAAATTCAATGTAAAGGAAAGGAAACCTGTAAAATAATAATTAAAGAAAACAAACCCAAACACCAAAAAGCCCAAAACACATAATTAAGTTGTGAGTGTTGTACATGCTCTCAGGAATAATTTAAGAAGATTGAGGGACTTTTATTGACCTAAGCATTTTAGAAACCAAAGTCAAACTGAGTATGTCAGCCTGCGGCATTAAACGGATCAGCTCTGAATTCTCTTGACAATATTACCCAGGGACTATCTGTTGGAAGGAAGCAAGACCATTCCTTGCTGTTCATCACCTCCTTCTTATTGCCTTAGACATTTTTTTTAATGTTTGTATAGGGCTAGAGTGGCTCTACATTTGTTGAACTCCTTGCTCTGAAAGACAAACTGTTGGTATAAAAAATGGGGAGGCTGGTCTTTGGAAGTCTGAGTTATTAAAATTCTGTTCGCTTCCAATCAGTCTTCATTCATTCACAGACATTTCCCAGAGAAGGCAAATACGCCTTTTCAGTGAATGTTTCCTTGACAAATGCTTTTGGAGTAAAATCCTTGCAGCACAGAGCTGCCCACATACCCTCATATCCACACGGGATCCATATACTCTGTTATGCAAGGGCTGGGAGGGGATCTGCTCACAGAACAACAGCTACATGCAGGGTGGGTTCAGTGTGGGGATTTGCCCCTCAGTTGTTCCCCTGCCAAAGCTGATGCCTAGGTTAGAACTTTGACTCCCTCAGCAAGGCTGGGATTGTGTGGCCTGTAGCTCTGGGGTGCTGATAGCAGAACACCTCTGGGTTACACTCTGCTGGCCTTTGCTGCAGAGTGAGTCAATAGCACTTGCTTGAGCAGGCAGAGTTGAGCAAGTGGTGGGGTGCTGCCTTTGGGCTGTGACAGTCACCTTCCCGGGGACTGGCTGCCCTGGTGGCACACCAGAGCCTGTAGTGCAGAGTCACCTGGCAGCCCTGCCTGCTGTCACACCATCCTCCTGACCATTCACCGAGTTAGGTACGTCTGAGAGAGCTGCAGCATCAGGAGCAGCCAACAGGGTGCTCAGATCTGTCTGTAAATGGTTCATAAATGCCTTCTTCACAACACACACCAGCTTTCCTGCAGGGAGAAATGATGTCTGTGTTTACATTATAGGTAGTATGGAATACCCAAACTGTGGTGTTGTTCCAAAGTCCTGTATACTGAAACAAATTTTTTTTAGAAGCTAGAAATATATTTATGATATATACATATAGATTCTAGCACAATTGGGGCACAAAACAGTGGGGGGGCAAGTGGCTTGGAGCATCTGAGTTTTACTACACTATGCATAGTAATATCATATTTTAAGATGTGATTTCTTCAGTTTTATTCTTCTCCTAAGCTATTACTCATCTTGATTGCATTTGTATATTATGCATGAGGACAAACTTGAGCTTTGTGGAAGGAAGATTATCTTGGGAATTCCCATGTCCAAAAGTGCATGTTATTTAACAAGGTGTTTGGACAACATCAGCTTCAATCTAAAAGGATTTTGTGTTGGTTTTATTTTTGGTGTCTATTACTTGGGTCACACACAAACACAGTCACACACAAGCATACCAGGACAACAGCCTGCAGGAGAAAAAGGGAAAATCCCTTTTTCCCTTTCCCCAAAAGATAATGGAAGCTGAAGGTATTATTGGCAAATACAAAAGTAGCTAAAGAGGACCAGGAGGAAAATATTTAAATGTAACTACATCCATTTCTACCAGCTAATAAAGAGCATTTTCTTTCCTTTCCCTAGTGGGAAAATAGAGGACAACTTCCTTTACCACTAGTTTCTATAGTGACAGTATTCTCAAAATCATCGTTATGCACTCAAAAATAGCTTGATATTACAGTGTAGAAATGGAGCTTAATCAGAGTTTTCTGTCCCCTAGAAAACAGTTAATGATCTGAAAAAACAAGAATTTTAATTGCATGGAACATTAAATTCTTCTAATTCAGTAACTGAACTCTTGTTTGCTCTTGCTGATGAGGAGAGCAATGGCAAATGCCATCCTTCCCAGCCTCATATCCCATCTGAGGTCTATGATGTTTACTGTGCTTTTGTGTTTGAGCCCACAGGTGCTGCATCTGTGGGTATTCTTTAATTTTTTCTTGGTCTAGATGCAACAGAACTCTTTGTTTTTTCTGGTCTGTGGCAGCTCTTCTCAGCTCAGACACTTATGAGCTGGACATGGCTCTGGTTGTGGCACAGGTCCCTTCTGAGCTCACGAATCTGCCTTCATAGTCAGATACAAACCCACAACCCACAGCCCTCTGTCCTCTTCCACCCTCCTGACATCCTTTTCTTCAAATGGCATCTCCGGCTGGACATCACCCCTTTCTTCCTCCTCTCTGCAGTCATTTTCTCTTTCTCAGCTGTTCCCACAGCCAATCCACCAGTTAAAGCATGTCCCTTTGCATGTCCCTTTCCTTATTCTCTTGCCCTGAAATTAATTCCTTTAATTCCTTTTGTTTCTGTCAGCCCCTGCTCTGTATACTTTGCTTTCCTCTTTGGGAATTTTTCAAACATCTACCACTCCCACGTCCAGATAAGGACCAAAGTGCTTTTTTTTTTTAAATCTGACTGGAGAGTTCATCCAAACCCTAAATATTTCAGTTAACTTCTCTCTTCCATTATCATGGCCTCATCTTCAGACAGATTGGGCAGTAAATTACAAAGGACTTAGGTAGTTCATGGCTGATTCATTACACACTGAGGCATTAAATATTGAGTGATTTACATAATTAACAGAATTCCTAAATTCATGCAAGCAAGTTCCTCAGCCAGTCACAGTAATTATCCATCAGTTACTGATGAAGAGCAGCACTAAAAAAAAGATCAGCATCTTCCCAGGATTGCATTTACCAGGTGAACCAGTCTGTCATGATGCAGCCATTCAAGATTGTGCATATTTATCTAGTCTGCTGATTCTGCATGCTGAGCTGCAAGAAATGGGTAGAGAAAGGCAGCTACTTTTGCATTAATTTAATTAAAGTGAATGATACATTGCATTTTAAATGTATCTATTTTAATGGCCGCTTGCCCATCACGACTCATAACTGTTCACGGTTTCTGTTACTTGTTTTGCAAACATGCAAATAAAGAAATAATTATGACTGATAGAGCTCACCCATGAGAGATGAAGGGGAGAAGTGATCATCAAGTTGTTGTGTTCCTGGAAAATCAGAGAGAAAGGTTTGAGTTGTGCAAGCATCTAAGGTAAAATACGCCTCTGCTCAAAATTTCTGACATGCCACCAGCTGCTCAGGGCTAAGAGATCTTAAAGGTATTCCTGACAGGTCTGTCATCTAGGCTGTCCTCTGTGGCTGGAGCCTGCAAGTGCTTGTGCAGCCCTGCTGAGGGGCCAGGAGTGTTGCTTCCCCTCATGTTCAGAGCTGCTCCTGGAGGCCATGGACCCTCTCAAGGAGCAGCTACTGCCAGCTGTGCCTGGGCCCTGCCAAAGATGTTCCTCCCTCCTCCCTGACAGTGCTGCAGATGGTCTCGCAGGACTGTATTGAGGAATATAATTCCTGAGTGAAAGCTTTTTTAAAAAAAATCAATCACTCTGATAAATGCCTTGCTTGAGCTGTTTTGAAAGTGTTGTTTTACTTCCAGTGAAGCTGCTGCAGGAGGCTTCCCTACAGAATGAGGCTTCCCTGTGTTGTGCCAAGTGCCAGTCCCCAGGTTGCTCACCCTTCCTGCTGTCAGTCAGTGCCAGCCTGGTGCTGTTCACAAGGACTGCATGTACTGACTGCTCTGTCATTTGAGTCATGGCATTTGCTGAGGGAGCCACTTCAATGTATGGAAAGCAACCTAGGAAATTCTGATATATAATAAATACACATAAAATCAATCCTTTTGATCCTACAAATGAGCGTGATGTGTAACCACTTGCATTCTGACATAAGTATTGGATAAATGCTTACTAATTCCCTAAGTAACTTTTAGTCTGAAGACAGGTAAGACCATTTAAGGTGGTCTACTCAGGTAATTTCTATCGAGCTTTGTCAACTTACATAAGCTTTTTAGAAGTGTTGGACTTTAAAATCTGCCCTGGTCCTAAGTATTATAACAGTGTATCTTCTAGTAAGAGGTAAGTCAGTAGGGTAAAAGTAAACCTAGCTGTTGTCTTGCTTGAATATTGTAATCCACGTTATAATATTATTCTCTTTTCTCTGTTAGAGTTCTGAATTATCAATGGCCCAAAGGCTTTTTTTATTCATTAAAATAATTTGTTTTACCTTTCTATTCTACTAAGGCCAGTGAATTTAAAATTCTTATAATTTTGCCTAAATGAAAACATATATTATGCAGTAGGGAAAAAGATGCATATATGATTAGTCTATGATCATCTTGCTGTTCAAATAAATCTAAACAAATGGGATTTTTATTGTTCCAGTGCAGACTATCTGAATGGTAAATTATTCTAAATTGGTCATAAGCCACAACCCATTCAAGTTTGTTCAGGGAGTATAGGCAAAAGTGTAGCTTTTATTATTTTTAAATATAGTTGTTTTTTTCATTCTTGATGGCTTTTCTGGTTATAGGCAATAAATGTAGTTGAATGTTACTGCTTTGTGTAACTGATATGTCTCCATGATATTCTTTAAAGCACCAATGATATGACTTTATTTGAATTTTTAATAACTGAGAGCCTTGCAGAAGCCAATATAAGTAAATGATGGTTAAAATTAGATAGACACATAAAGTGAACTCACTGTCAATTTGTCTTTGAACTCCAGATGCTCGCTGTGAGGGGCTCCATAGGATGAATACACAGTGTGTGCTACTCTAATGAAGGAGAAAGAGCAGTGCACATGTATAGATACAGAGAGATTCATTGCTGTCATGACAAGATGTGAGTACAGACTTTCCTGAATTGTCCTTGGAGCACCTTCTTTGAAGAAGGTGAAGCAAGGAAGCTGCAGAGGCATCCACTTCAGCCAGCTGGACTGGATCTGGCACTGCTGCTCTGTTCTGGTCTAGCATAATCCTGCAGCATGGCTTGAGACAGGAAACATGTGGCAGCCTAGAGTGGATGAGATCTGCACTCCTCCTTTTTGCAGGCACATTACCTTGCAGAAGCAACAACTGCCTCTTTCTTAAACAATATCAGCTGACTGGATCCCCTTTTTTAGTTGGCACTACAGCAGAAAATAGTGTTCTGCCTCGTTGAAAAGGCGTTTTAGCGTGCTCTGCAGTTAAAAACATCTCAGACCTAGCAGGAGAAGCACTCAGTCTGAGGAGATAAGATGAGAGAGGGTGACTGAAGGGGACCATGCCCAGATCTTTTCAGTAGTTTATTTACTTAACGTATTGTTTAATCTAGCAGAAATTTTAAAAAACTACTGATTACTAATTGGTTACTAATGCTCACCTTCTGTAGCATGTTATGATACTTTTATAGCCTAAAGACCAGTGTTATGTGTTTGGTTATCTTCCTATGTAAATTAAAGCATTTTTCTCAGGAGGAAATGAAAACATAGCACTATTTTAGTGTTCAACTGCAGAGTAACAGTCTGGTGCATACTTAGAAGCTGGTCAATTTAGTGCCCCAAAATGCCTCTCTGTAGGGGGATAGAATATAAGAAAATAAGGATAGTGTAGAAAGTAATCTTACCCCTAAGGAGTTGCAGCTGGGCCAATTATCAAAGATTAGGAACAGGCCTGACTTTAACAGGCCACAGCTGTAACCAATGAGAAGAAGAGTGCTATAAAAGAGTGGGGTGGCTGGTGGAGTGGGGAACTGGAGTCAGTTTGTTGCTTTGTGAGGGAGAAAGAGTCAGTGCTTGGAGGAGCTGCCCACGGGAAACACCAAGAAGGTGTGGAACTTTTGTGATAGGAAACAACAGTATGGAACCCCTGCAATAAGATGACAACACCCCTCTGCTCTTAGAGTGGTTAGAATGAAGGAAAATAATTTCCTTAGTGTGTACTGGCTTACAAAATGTAATGATTCACATTTTGCTCTAGAAGTACAGAACTGGTTATTTGACACTAACATACCAAGCTTCTGAATTATTGCTTTCTCTGCCAGGCTGTGGCTGGATGGCACAGAGGTGTTGTCTGCTGGAAAGTCCTGGTACCACCTGTACAACCTGTGTACAGTTTGACACAGTGATTGCAGTAGGTTGGATGGATAAATGGGTGATATTTCTGTTTTATGGAAGATGTCAACCTCACCCAGTTTCTACTTTTACTGCAAGTGAACTTGCAAGTTTTCATTTCGCAAACAAATAAGTTAATAATAATATGTTGATAAGTACCTTCCTAAGGCCGGGGCTGAAATTTTCTCATAGAAATGTTCTACTGAAAATGTTGATTCAACTAAATCAAGGCCTTATGATGGAAAAAGACTTTTTAAAAAATTAAGTTAAGTCAAAATATCACCAGGTTTTTCAGTGTATCTGACAGATTTTTAATGCTTCAAAATAAGATTTTTATGGACAGATGATATCTTGAAAGTGAAAAAAATATTTTGGGATATTTTGCTTTGTGAATGATTCTGCTATTTTGATTTTTTTTCTTACTGATTCATGATGAATACAGTATTTAATACCTTAGAGCTTTGAAATTATTGGATGATATAATTTTTGGCCAAGTCTGGCTAACTGTACAATGATATTTGAGCAGAGGCACTGACATACACACATGTGAAATATAGTTCTGAATGAGACCACTGAGGCTATTCCTGATGGAATTTCCTAATTCAACATGCTTCTTTCACAGAGATAAACAGTTCCAAGATATAAGTCTTAATGGCGGTGAGACCTGCTCTGATAACAAGCTCCATGAAGTCATGGCTTGTACTTAAAAATATACTCTTTCTATCGTAATTCAGAATCAGATAAATCCTTAAGCTAATCAGACATCAAAAATGAGAAAGAAATGTAGCATAGGAATTTAAGAGGGAGCAGGATACTGCTCTGAGGAGATGTCAGTGTTTAAAGTGGGGGATAAAGCCTGAGTAACTCAGACCTGTATTGATGCCTATTGCTGCAGCTTTTTCAAATACAGTGAAAACTTGGTATTACACTCCAGTGAAATATTTAATGGAAGATGTTTTTTTTCCTTAGTAATCACTGTGTGCCTGGGAAATGGCATTATTATACATTAATGTATGACTGACCTCACTGGCTGATGCTTTCTGTTTAGAAGGACTTAGAGTGGGATATTGTGGTTTGCAGTCACAGATTTTCCATGAGGACCACTCTGTTTTTCTGTAACTGAGAGTTCCTATAACACAAGGACAATCTCCTTCAAGCCCTTTTCTCCCTGCTGCTGTACTGCAGCTGAGGAGGCTTGCATGGGCTTTCTCCTGCAGGAAATACTCCTGCTGTGAACTCAGGTGTTCCCAGTCATGAGTGAGAGTCGTGGACTTTTACCACACCTAGCAGGACTTAATCAGGCCTCAGGGCTGTCAAAATGCTTCATTGATTGCCCCACTTTTCCCACAGTGCTGCTATTCCTTGGTGAGCAGGGGAGCTGCTGTTTTGTGATTTGCTTTTCTTTTCCTTGGTGGGGCTCTCCCTAGTGGTTTACTCTCTGGGTCATTTAGTGCAATACACTTGCCACCTTTAGAATGCATAGAGTTCTGTGCTATTTGTTAGTCCAGCTGAGAACTATAACCCAAACAGTAAAATTACGGGATACTTTCTAGACTTCTCTTCATATCTGTGTCCAAATGGAGTAAAGATTCCAAAGAAACACCATGAAATACCTGCTTCCTGTAGAAAGTTGAATTATTCCATATGTTATTTGGAATTATATATTATTCCATATTAAATTTGGAATTATTATATTTATTATAATAAAAAAAAAATTAACTTAGGTGCAAAAATTTTGGTAAATGCCATCATAGTTATGCAGCCAGCTGCATATTCTAGTCTTCAAAAGTATGTTTAAATTTTCTGTGAGTTATCAGCAATTGCTTTTCATGGGGTGTGTTGATGTCTCAAAACTCTGAAAAGCAGGCTCTTAAATGGTGTTGAACTGTTGCTATAGGACCTACAGGCAGGCAGCAAAGCCTGGAAACACTGATCACAGATTTACAATTAAACATTTTCCAGGAAGCTCATAGGGAAAATGATGCTTGCATCAAACAGCAGTGTCTTATTTTAGAAATATATTAGGAGAATATAAACAGGGACTTGGTTAAGCACTTGTGTAGCTAAATGGCAGCATTCAAATGGCAACTGCAGTAATCATAACTCTATTATAGTTTTAATGTCATAGTATGTAGTTCAACATCTCTTCCTGCAACTTTCATGCTATTTCCAGCCAAAACAAAATATCAATTAGCTCTATGGTATGAGTAGTTTCAGTAATTTTTCTATTCCTATCGTATCAGCAAAATCTGTCCGTCTCCATGAATAGAGCTATATATAAATATTCTGTGAGAATTTGAACACTCTGGACAGAAGATGTGGATTAAGAGTTTTTACTCAAGCAGTCCTTCTTTGTTAAGGAGAATCTAAAAGAGTTGGGGTTTTTTTGGTGGCTTTTTTTTTTTTTTTTTTTTTGTTGGGATGGAGATTTTTGCTTTCTAGGTTTTTTAACTGAAAAATAGTCTTCTGGTAGAATTTTGGAGAAAAGGAAACCTAACAATGTAACTGGGCAGCTGGTACACAGTTTAACTGATGTTGCTCTGATACTATTAAACTGTGTCATATTTGAATGGGATTAATTTATGCCTTCCTGGTACAATGGGGGGAAACAAGAAGAAGGAGACCTTTGTTCTTGAACATATGAGAAGAGTTTGTGATGTTATAAGCAGAGATATTATTTTATGCGAAAAAGGTCAGATATTGAGGTTTTGGTCACAAAAATATTTTTACAGTGGTGTTTCTGGATGGTATTTTTGTTCGTCTCTTATACAGAAAAAGTAATGATATAATGCTGCCATCTTGTAATTATCTCTGTTCTCAACTTTCATCTGCCATGCACAGTTGGCAACAGATGCTCAGGCACTCTGCAGTGAGATGCTCTTCAGCCACAGACCTTACAAGTATAGCAGTGCTGTTGAAAAAGTAATCATGTGCAGAGCAGTATTTCAAAGCTCCTAATTGAAAAGGAGAAGTAATTTCCACTGGGTAACTCACATCCATTGTGCCAAATATGGTTTGAAGTGAGTTATAATGTTTTCCCAAATCTTTCTAGAGATGTCCATTTAAAAACCTCTGTCCTTCTTTTAAAGGGACCTGTGCAGAGGTCCCATAACTGATAATTTGGAAAGATCTTCTGGAGACTGCCTTTTACAGGATAAGCAGACCTTTTGTATAATTGATTAATCAGTCTGATAACAAATTTTTTGTCCCAGCTGGCACTTCTGCAACAGAGCAGTTCTAATTTGCGGCACTAAAGTGAATTCTTGGAGTAAACCGAACAAGGGCCAGCAGGAAAATGTATCAAACATTAACTATTTCAGAGATAACACTGCTTTTGCAAAGGCAGGTGTAGGCACTGCCTAAAGAAGGTGGCAGTGTTTCTTAAGGTAAAAAAAGTCATGTTTGATTCTGAGACCTGTATTTTGTACTTTAAATAGGTTTTTAATGCCTACCATAGTGATTTATTTTTTCTAAATGTACTGATTGATATGAAGATCCTAATGTCAGAAATCATTATGTAATTCTTTGAAATCATTGTACTTGTTACATCAAAAATACATATGGTACATGTAGGAAACCAAAACACTTAGGCTGTCTTCCTCATTTTATACCAAGATGCCATCTCAGCAGAACTGACATTTTAAATCCTTTTTGGCAAGAAATAGAGGAAAATAATTTTGACACATGAAACGTTTCACTAAGTTGACATGCCTGTATCGCCTGTCTGTCCCAAAGCAAAGAGCTGCACTGAGCATATGGAGGATGATGTTACACCTGAGATGTTTTTGGTTGTTTTGTGGGATTTTTGCAAAGCTGTACTGCAAAAAAAAAAGAAAAAAAAAGGCAAAAAAAAAACAACCAAAAAAAACCAAACCAAAGCAAAAAAAAAAAAAAGGTGTTTCAAATATATATTACTTATTATACTTACTATATCTGATCTTCATGAAATTAAATATTTCGAGGTGGACAAACCCACATTCTGTGAGAGAAAGGGAAACAATTAGCATGACACTGTCAGCGTTTTTCAGGATGTGATCACTCTTTAATCAGGTGAAATGTGACTCTTCCTTCTCTTTCCACAGACACAGAGAACTACAACACCTGGTATGTTCTTTAACCTTTAGGAATCTAAGACAATAATAAATGAAACAGCAGCTCTGTAGTGGAAGATGCACTGTTCCTGAAAATTCATAAATCAAAAAATCTTAGTTGATAATCATAAAATGACAGAAAATCAAAAAACATGTCATTCCTATGCCTAGAAGTAGCTTCCAGGACTAGCTGCTACATCACCTTTTCAGGGACAGAGGTGAGGCTGTAGTCACCTTCTTCCTGCTCACCTTGGTGGTGGGAATGACATTTGCTTTTCTCCGGTTGTTGGACACTTTTCCCAGTCGCTCTGACTCATCAAGGATTGCCCAGAGGGGCTCTGCAGTCACACCTGGCAGTCCCTTGGCACTGGTGGGTCCTGCTCTTCTGCCATCATCATCTCCTTTTCCTGACTAATCTCTGCATCATTTCATTACCAGTTCGAGGTATAAGTTTGTGCAAACTTTGGAGGCATTTAAGGGCACTGCACTTCTGCAAATTTCAGTGGGATTTGAAGGTGTGCACATGTTCTTTTCCAGACAGAGCTCTGAAACAGCACTTTAGCTTTTGCTTGAGCCAGAGCTTGATTTTAGCATAGAGGTGCCACTGTCAAATACATGAATTCTGATAATGTGATAGTGTAAAATGTCATACTAACTGTTTTATCTTCAACTGATAAAATGAAAAGGATAATCTCTAGTGAGAGACAAGCCTGGACTGCAGTCTTGAGATAAATTTTGCAATTTTTCTAGTTCCTGTTTAGGTTACAGTGATCTGCACAATGTTTGAAATCAGATAGAATTAAAAATTGCAAAAGCATAAAGAAAGAATAAAGAAAGCACCACTTGTATAATTTACTTGTACATTTTCTGATAGAAATTCTTGACTGTGTAAATCCAAAACTGGTACAATTTTTCTCAAACACTTCTTCATACCCTATCTTTGTTCTTCTTTTCCTAACATTTGTCAGAACCATGAACTCATTCATCAGTATTTTTCTCAGTTTAATTTATCAGATTTGTTGCTTTCTTGCTATAAAACTCAGTATTTACCTTCAACAACACACGTATTTTGGAACACTTGCATGCACAGTCACAGAGATTTCATCATGCCATATTCCACTGCAAATAGCAAAGAGTGAATATCCGCTGGCATACATATTGTCATGCAAGGGTCTCAGTGAAATTGTGTAACTCAGAAGTTAATAGAAATTTCTGGTCAAGTTATTTTTCTCATTTTCTCATTCACCTCCTTGGGAAGATGGCAATGAAGTTTTGCTGGGTTCTGCTAAGGTGTAATCTGAAAGAACTGTCCTCCACCCACTGCAAATGGAAATAAAAGAATGTGGAGGTAGGAAGAGATAGGATATTTCCTTTTTGCTCTGTCATTGGGGCCTCAGCAATGCAGAGCAATGATTACAGAGAAAGTCCTGCATACTGTCAACAGAGAAAATTGTCTATTTTGATAGATTCTTTGTGAAATTTAGCTGCAAAACTCTAGAAATTGTTTACCAAGAATATATAGACTGTGACATGTGTTTACTGTTTGATTGTTTTCTTTCTGTCACAGTTTGGGCAAATTTTCAACATACATAAAGGTATGATTTCTCAGCCAAAGCTGCCCTTGTTGTGACTTTTGTATTCTTGATGCAATAATTTCTTTCAGGAATTTTGCAAAACTTACTTTTTTGTAATGTTAAATAAGATTATGTTGTCATCATAACTTCATACTTAGAAATGGCTGTACTTTTTTTGATTGGAATGAAAACAATAATTACAAAGTTGGTCTGGGTCATTTACTTGACTCTGATATTGCTTTTGGTATATGTACTGAAAATAGATTTCTATAATGAGACAAGTCAGATCCCATATTGTTTGTTGACATTAGGAACTTCACCTACAATATACCAAAATCATTTTGATATAGAAACTCTTAGTCACATAATAGAACTGCATTTTCTGATAAATTTATCTAAAGAGAACCTTATTCACCTCATAAATTTGAGGCTTTTAGCATTATCCTTCTGGGTGTATAATTTAGAGCAGCCTTATGCTGAGTTGTCCATGAAGTTCCTAATGTTCATTATAAACCTTATTTATACAACAGTGTGTGGAGTACATGTCACTTGGGTTCATATATAAAAATATTTTTGGCAGGAATTGTGATTAATATATTAAATATTTGGGTCTCTGATGGGAATGGAGATAATGCTTTAGATTATAATACACTTCTTACATCAAAGCTGGCTCTGGCAGCAGGTGTTACACTTTGGTCATTGACTTGTGTTTGCTTGCTATTCATCTGGATCAGTTTGGGCCTTTGCCATTTGATTACGTTATCTTTTATCTACTTCAGAATTCTCCTCCGCACAAATATTTTAATGACACTTCAGCTTTGTGCCTTTATTTATAGTTTCTTTGGTTTTCCCAATAAAAATGTGATTGACCACTGTCAAATGTAGTTATTCAACTGGCTTAAATTGGCTTTTTTTTTATTTTTTTCTTATGAGAAACAATTGACTGCTAAAATAATGTGGAAATTTTCAAGGTGTGATGCAAACGTGCTCTTTTCCTGCTACTTTTCCTGATCTACTGCAATGCCTGCCAAATTTAAATGAGAGGTCTGAAGAGCTGTGGCATTCACCCCAGGCTTGGGCATAAATCAGACCTCTCTGGGAGCATAATTCATGCACTTGACTGACACACAAACACCAGGAAAATTCTGAATTTTTTTCAGATTTCAGTATTTATAATGGACACAATTCTGATTTCTGGGGTACCTAAATTAACAGAAATTACATTTGATGGAAAGGACATGTTTTGGAGCACTGACTTTTGGATAGCCATAAATATCTTTGGGAGAATGGAAGTCAGAGCTTGACTTAGACAGGATTGGAGAACTAAGATAGAAGGACAAAGCTTTAGCATGATATTTTTCCTTTTCATCCAGTAATTGTCTAATGTGAGGTGCATAAACTCTTGTTCTTGTTCCACTGTTTGGCTAACTTTACAAGAAGCTGTATATTGCAGTCAGAGGAATATTTTTGTCTTGATCTTCTGGATCTGTGAAACTAATCTTTCTGGTGACACAATGATATATCTTCAACAGAAGGTGTGCTGCCACCTTCTGCAATGTGCTGCCACCCAGCAGCAAAATCTGCTGAGTTTGCTCCATAACACACCTTTAGGCATTTAAGTTTTTTGAAGCACCTCAGCATTTTTGGTCAGAGCTTTGCTGAGTTTTTGTCCTGAACTTAGAGTTCATATGATTTGAGTAAATAAATGTTTTGAGGAATGTCTGCCTACCTTTGTTGACCCTTATCTAGATGAAGATTTTCATGCTTGGAAAGAAGCATCAGTTTTACATTTAGTCTTCATTCTTTAAAACATAATCGTGCTCAGTTTTCTTTAATTTTAGATGCATTGACCACTGGCAACTGTCCAAAGTTGTCCCTTGGATGCTTTTAATTTTTAATTTTGTAGGATTAGAAGTTTGTTTTTTTCTCACTTGCAGAGTAATTAGTGTCAGCTTATTATCAAAGAACATTAATGTCAGGTAGAAGAGTTCCTATGGTTGCTGTTATGCACTCCTACATCTGTGTATTGTAATAAGAAAAAGATGAAAAGAAACTCAAATAAAGGATCAGTTGAGAAAATGCTTTGGTTTCATATTTGATCACTTATTTCTCCCAGGCTGGTAATGCCACTTAATTATGAAGGTTGCTGAACCAAATGAACAAAGTTGCAGCAGGTGGCCAGTTTCCAGCTCTGATGAGTATTCATCTTTATAAGTTTGGAAAAATATATAAACTGTGTTAGGCTTGCTTCTCAAGCTTTGTTCACTGTAATGGCAGCTGACACATATATGTGTTTATCAACTGGGCCTGATGTTCACTTTTTAAAAAATGCATAATTAAAAATTCAGTTGTTCAATAGCTGCTTTCAAGAATTCTCACATTCTTTAGTTAATTTTTCACTCAGTTATTTCCTCCAGAGCAATTTCAACCATCTTTCTCATGTCTTTCATTCCACATTTTGAGAATGAGAAAAATCTGCTTCCAGCAGTTTGTACTTTGAGTCTTTTGTTTTCCTTTTTACTCTTATGCTAGGAAATGAAAAAGTAAGGATTTATGGAGGATTTCATTACCAAAAAAGCATGTCCACTTCTTTCATGTTGTTCCCAATGAACTAATGTTTTGGTATTAAAACTACAATAATAACTTTTCTCTTTCATAGGCAGCTGAAATGTATATTGTAAATTTTTACATGAAGCGCTTCACAGCTGGGCATTATGAAATCTATTTTGGAGAACAACAGTAAAATAGAAAATTGCCATAGAAAAGATATCTCTTTCTTCCTGTTCTGGGGTAATTTTTGTTGAATTAGATCTTAGTTTTTCTCTCTTGCTACGAGTTTAGAGATGTTCAAGTGAGGAAGTGTGAATCTGTATTGATATCTGGTAAAAATGGAGATTACTGTTAGCCCTTGGACTTTCACGTGTCTTCTTGCTGTACGTCCATTTGTCTGCTACAATTCAACAAAAGGATAGACCATGAAAGACTTGTCCTATTCTTCTAGTGAAAGAAGCTTTATTAATCTGGGCCAGTTTGAAGTCGTTAAGAAAGGTTCAGAAAACTTATGCTGGGAAGCTTACCAGGTCTATATCTTAGCAGTGGAAAGTGTTCAAGGCTGGAGAAGTTTTAGCAGGATTCAGGAAGAAATACTGCAAGATTCTAAGCAAAACATTTCTTTCCGTCTTGTTTAAGCTGAAATTGGGAAAAAGAAAAACAAAACAGAAGTAGTAATAAAACCTCTCCCAATTTAAGGACAGTATTCAGAAAGGAAAAAATGCTGACTGAATAATCCAAAAGACGTGAGTCAGAGAAATGGGACTGGGTCAATATTATTGTTTTGGTCATTAAATAATAGAAAGTGACGTACACTTGTGATCAAAGGGTCAGCCTGGGTCCATGGAGCACAGAACACTGCATACAAACATTATATTGACCCCATGATTTTCCCCTGTAGCACATCCCTCTGTAAGTCCATCCAAACAAAACAAACAGATCCTCCACAAGCTCTTGTGACTCTGGAACGGTGCTTTCCCTGTGTCTCCCTGGTTCAGTTCCCAGCTGCCTGGTGCCCATGTCAGTGTGTCCCCTCAGCTGATGGCTGAAGGACGGGGGTGGGGGGCCCAGGGAGGGGATGCACGGCTGGGAGGAGCTGGGACTGATGTCAGGTGGTTACCATAGCAACAGGGAGGGGACCAGCAGAGGGTGGGGGAGCAAAGGGGGATGGGGGAGTGGCAGTGTTACCATGGCAACAGATGAAGTGCCTTCCTCCCCTGGGTTGAGATGCAGCTGCCCTTATGTAAAATTACCTGCCTGGTGCTGGGGGATTTGGGCACAGCATATCGAGGGTGCTAATGTTACCATCTATTTACATTAACTATTTCATTTCTAGTTTGAAAGTGAATCCGTGTGGGATATAAAGTATTTTTTCCCACACAAGCTACACCCATAATTATCTCTTTTCATGGGTCACAAGTTGTAGCAGAATTCCTTCTTATTCTTTCTAATATAGTGTAAAAAGCTGTGTGCCAATATCAGGAATTAATAATGAAGTACTAGAAGACATGCTGATTTAAGGTGTGAGTTTGTTTTGCACATCTTTTCAGGACTATATTTCATTTTCCCCAATGAGCTTTGCAAGACATATCTTAACATTTCTTGTTGGGGTTAATTTTTTCTTTTTTTCCCCCTTAATCATATTTTCTGGTAATTTCCTTTAAAATTTCCCCAACTGGTGACTGATGGTGTTTGTGAACATAAGAGGAATGTGCTCATGTAAAACTGATAGGAACAACCTGAACTCCTGAAATTTCAATCATTGCAGGGCCCAGTGAATGGCAATCAGCCATCTGCTGTTTCATCTGGTGCCCCTTGTGCCCTGACTAGGGACAGTGAAGAATTACCAATGTCAATAGGTGTTTTAATAAGTCTCACATTAAAAAAGAATGGACTGAAATCAAGGAGGAATTGGAATTTGGCTTTAAAAGATGGGTTTTATGGCGTGGCAAAACTAATTCTGGGTGTCAAACCACATAATACAGGAAGATTTGGGAGGAGATATGGCTTGGATCACTGGAGCTCAGGGCCTTGGAGTTGGCCATAAAAAGAGATCAAAGCAGCTGAGGCAAGGATCAACCCCAAGATCCTTATCCTATGAAAAAGCCTTTTTGCTTCTGTTGTGAAGCCTAGGTGAAGCATGCACACGTTTACCTGCTGTGTTTTCCTTTAAAGAGGTGGGCTGTGATCTGGAGTGCTCTAAGGCTCGGAAATGTGGGAAGGCTGGGCTCAGCCTACTAGGGCAGCTAGCCCAGTCTTATGGGCTCTGTATTTTGAACATGAAGTCTCAGCCTTCCCTCAAAGCATGCTCCCAGTAGTGCAGAAGCAGAGAAGGCTCTGGTTTCACCTGAGCCAGCAGTTCACAGGGTGCAGGGCTGTCCTGGCTCCTTTGGAGGCCAAGAGCAAGAAAGGTTTGTACACAGACTCATTACAGACCATCCTCTTGTGCCTACGTGGCAAAACACTCATTTTTAGAGCAGTTAAACATTTGCATTTCCCTCATATGCAAATTAGGGCTTTTACAGATGAGCTTTTTTCTGCTACTTTGTGCACAGTTGGCTTTTTTGTGCATCATTTTGTTTAATTAGAGGAACACCTATTCACATCCCGTGGATATGGGATATAACTCCCCTGCTTGCTGTGGCTTCATTTATTTCCCTGATTTCTGTCATCCAGAATTTTAAACTCTCCTTTTGGATCCTATTATGTTGTAATAAATTTAGACTTTGTGACCTGGGTATGTCTATTCTGCTAAATCAAAGATATCCAGGGACCAATACTTGTCCCCAAGACTGAGTGGCACCAACTGGTGTATGTCTACATTTTTTTAGTTTTAGCTGCCTCTGTGGCACATTTGCCTTGGGAGCAGCAGTAGCAAGGAATTCCGCTGGCAGTAAAGTGAAGTGAATGACTGGGTGTGTGGTGCTTGAGCTATGTGTGTAGTCTCTCTTTATTCAGCTGTGGGGATGCAATCAGTGAGTTAGGGTTTGTTTCGATCAAATGCAGGATTGTATGTATTTATGTATTTTGATCCTTGAAAGTGTTCGGTGATGCGTGGCATGATGGTTTGAGATGGTAAAATATCCCAGGTGAGCTGTAGCTTTCCTGCATCTTGGAGAAGACATGAATGCCCTCAATATCTCAGCTTGTGAGAAAAAGAGGTTGTAATTTTTTTTGTTTCCCAACCATAGTGTTGTAAGAGTGCAACTTTCTGGGACATTTGGGTTCTTTAGTGGAGTGGCATGTGGGTTCTTAAGGTATAACATGGCCTCGGGAGGTGCCCTGAAAGTGCCTCTGGAAGGGAGCAGCTAGAACAAGACTTTTACCTACCTGATCTTCCCATCTGCCTCCTTAAAAATTATTCCTTAGCATCTTTTCTCTCACTCAGAATTCTGTGTGAGACCATCACTGTACCTGACCCTCTACTCTGAGTTTGTGCTTTTTCATGACTGCCCTGTCTCCCATTTCTTTACAACTGTTCTTGTGCTAAGAGTGACAGTAAGTGTGAAAACATCATGGTAACCTCTCCTTTCCTAGGTTCCTGATGGCATAAAAGACGTTTCAAAATATTCTTTCACTTCTTAGGTTAAAAGGCACTCTTTCCAGTTAAAAAATCTGTTTCATACAGAGACTATGAGCATAAAATCTTTTTGTGGTTTCGTGTGCAGTCTTTGAGAATGCATTTATTTTTTGTGAAAAGTATCGTTTAGCTTCTGTTTTGAATAAGGTAATGCCTCAAAAACTATGTTTATAAAGTCAGTAAGTCTTCTATTGTAATATGTAAATAATATTGAGTACCTTTATAATTTCATACATTTTTCAGATATCAAGCATTCTTAGGAGACATTGATAATGTACTTTATTATATTAGGTACAGCCATTAACATATATTCACAGTCTCTTAATTTAATCTTTCTTTGTTTCTTCTGATCAGGGATTATTAATTTTTATTTCTTTACTATTTCCACAGGAGTTAAGCTTGTCCTTGTGCATTTATGTTACTAAATTCTTAAGTTAACAACCTTGATTTCTTCAGTTATGCATTTTTAGTCTCTCTCTCTCTCCATCCCAACTGCTGTCTTAGTAGTAAAGCCTTAAATTGTAGGTCAGAGTGAGCACTGTACTTTCTCTGTCAATCACAAAAAACATTGTTCCTTCCAGCAGCAATCTTCTTAGGAAGGACTACTCTGATTAGCATTTTGAGTAACCGTGCTCACCAGTTAACAGAGATGAAAAGTCTGCACGCTGCCATGTGCATCCCCTGCACTTCTTTGCATGCTTTGGATACCTCTTTTCTAAAGCAGACCAATTTTAAGCATATACAGTTATGTCTCATCAAAGGCAAAGCTTCTCATCAGGCACAGTCTGCAACAGGACATGAACCCTGACACACCAAGAGAACAGGCTGTGGAAATGCAATTGTGGCATGATCATAGCAATCAGGATGTCTTTGGGAATGCTTTAATAGCAACAGAACCCAACAAAAGGCTCCAAAAGGAAGTGGGAAGTGGCAATACTTAAAAAGTCTTCCGCCAAAAGGGGAGAGAACAGAGCTACAGCTGATTTTCTGAAATGCATCATTTCTAATTTCATGCTCTGTTTCTGACTGTGAAATGATTGATTGAAGCAGAAGAGATAATCCATCAATGTGGAGTGAAGAGAAGTCTCAAAGAGATGTCAGGGGATGGGCCAAGCCAAAAATCTCCAGCTCTTCCTGTAACTGAATGGAAGAATTTATCTGGAATGCAGAAGGGCTAAAGCTAGCCTCCAAAGAGCCAAAATAGGCAGAGGGAGACAGACAAGTGTTTTCTCAGGGAAAGGAAGTGCTGTATGATACTTGCATACTTTGTTTCTTGTGTGAAGTTAGATGTCTTTCCCTCTTTATAATAGCAGAAAATCATCAGTGAAATAACATTTTGAAGCAGGCAGGAGGCAATACTACAGTGAAGAAGGTGAGCTTCCATCCTCCTTGCTTCAACATTCCTACTGAGTCAGTGATGAGAATAGTTTTTGGGTTTTTTTTTTTACTCAAAGCATTCAGCTATGGAGATGATTGGTGCTGCTTGCTAAAATATTTTGATTTTGCTAACTAGAATAGCCCTTACATTTGTGGTGACAATCTCAATTTTGAATTTGCTTCTTCTGCTGTGTTTTGCCCATGAAACCATGATGCTTGTAACAGTGTGAAAGTACCAAAGCAAATTCTCAAAAAAAAAGAGCAAGTTATTGAAAGCCTTTCTATACATAAAACAGTTTGGAAAGTTTTCAAACTTATATATTTTACTACTACTGTAAAACTAATCTTTAATCTCTTTCTTTTGACTGTCTTTTGGAGGTAAAGCCTTAACACTGATGGGAAAGATAAATTCAGATTAAGAGGAGAAAAAATCCAGAAGTGGGAATATGTTGCCCACTCTTCCACTCTCAATAGAGGCTATTAGGAATTAGGTTCTGGAAAGGGAGCAGGAGCACAGAGAGTGGAAACAAAGCAAACTGGTGGAGAATGGGAAGATGATTCCTGCTATGCTGTCTGTTAGGCAACAAACCCAGTGTTTTATATTGTGTGAAGTAAATACACCCCCATTAACTCCTGGGCAGCCTCTGGAAACACAAAGCTCCAGCCTGGCAGATACTCCAGGAAAAGTGACAAGCAGCTCTAATGGTGCTACTCCACTCATCCCAAGCTCTGCTGGAAGCGAGGCAAACTTTCAGGACCTGTGTGAGAATTATTGTCTTCACAGAAGGCTTGTGTTGGTCTTGGTACCGCAAGAGTTTTGAATGTACCCTGCATATGAAGTGCACTATTTTACTGTGTTTTCTACAGCAAATAGAATTTATTTCTTTCTGCACTATTTCCACAAAATGAGAATGTAGGTTTCCATTGGTAGAACTTTCAGTTCCTTTCCATGGGATATCTGAGAGGTTTTAACCATTTCTTAAAATTAAAATGCAGGTTGCACACAGGGTGCAAACCCAAGCAGAAGCTGTCAGGCAGTACTATTAAGGTTTACATTAAAGCTTAACATTTTAAGCCTTCTAGAGGTCTCCTGAGATCACCATAGTTCCTGACTTTTCACAATCTATACAGCATGCAATCTGATCAATAATCAGCACACATTGTGTGGCAGCTGCTGTGGAGCTACTTATTTCCATCAATACCAAAAATAGGTATGATCAAGGTACCTCTTCAAATTATCAAAAGTCTGTTCATAAGATGGACAGAGGACAATTCTCTCCTCACTCTAGCCCAGGGTAAAATGCAATAAATCAGGGAAGCTGAAGGTGGCCTGTGCTCAAGAGAATTCTCTCAGTGTTTTGATATCAGACATGTGAATGTACTGGTTCAGGAAGAGGGAACCACTCATTCCCTATTTCAGGGAGTATTTACTCTTGCACTTGTTTGTCACACAAATAAACAGGCAGGTGAATCAGTCATTGAACTTTTCTTTTAGAGGTGAGCTGGGCTGGAAAAAATATGCTTTTATTGAAAATCACCTTTGAACTCCTAAGAGATTACTCACTTTTAATGTTCTCAAGTGCATCAGATTGCAGAATAAATAAATAGACATAATGAGCATTGCTTTAGTATTTGGGACATTTTCTATGAAAACACAATATCTCAAACCCTTCCCTTTGTACTTCTAAGCCAAGCATAACAGGGGCATAAAGAAAGAACATTCCTGTGTGTTTACCTGTGGTCTATGGCTGTGTGCAATAAGGGGGAGACTCCCAGTCTTTAGAGATTTGCTCCCATGTCTCTCCTGTTTCCCTGAACAGCCCCTTCCCATGTTCCCTTTTAAAACATAATACTTAACATTTCTATGACATTTTGTACATAACAGACTCAACCATTAGTCATTTTTTAAGCATACTTCTTACTGAATGGTTTAGGCTGAAATATAACAGCAAAGTTTAATACTATTTCCAGAACAGTTTTAGACTTCCAAATGGGATTTCCCACTTCAGTGAAGTCCAGCCTTTTGGTAGCTAAAGGAGATTTTATCCCTTACACAGTTTATTAGAGTAGTTCCAAGCTTCTACAGACAATGTTTGTGGTGTGGGAGGGCACAGAATTATTGTACTATAAACTGGACCCTAATTATGTCACTATTTTTAGTTGATTACCAGCCTCACACAAATGCCAGTAGCAGCTTTAATGATTTACAGTCTCACTCTATCACCAATCAAGATAGAGGTTCTAAAATGAAAAAAGTTAAAAATAAAAGCAAAAAGAGCCTAGTTGGCAGCAGTAAAAACCTGAAAAGTATCATGCAAGAAATTCTTGACATTGTTGTTGCTGTTGTTGTGAAGAATTTTGGAAATGCAGAAAAAATGAGAAGGCTTCAGCAGAAGCAACAAAGGAATACCACACTGTTTATCCGTGGTCATTCGCATCCATTACCTGACTGTGACAGCCTATTACATCATATTTTTCAGAATTAAAAGGAGACATTGTGATAGGAGAAAAGCTCCATGTATTACCAACAGCAGGTTAGCTACTCTTTTGACTGAGAAAACAATTGAAGACTTGGTTGAAAAGAATGCATTTTTCTCTGTGACTACAGATGACTTAGACAATGGCATTTTCAAGGTGTTCACAATCATTAATCATTCCTACACAGTTGAAGGGCAAATAATTCAGTGCTGACTCTTGATTATTTTCAAAGTACTAATGAAACCACATTAGGAATATTTGAAAATGTGAAAAAAATAAAGCTGAAATCAAGTAGTTGGAACTTTGACTATCTGCAGCTATTTTCAGGTAATACTGTTACTAAATCTGGGTTATAGCTTCTGTCCACAAATCAGTGAAAATCAAGTAGGTAAAATTGTCTTTAATTTCTTGTTCTCTACATAACCATAGAACAGGAAAATACCATCTAATTTTCCTCATCTCATTCAGTCATTTCTCTCAGCCAATGTTACAGATTTAAAGAATTTATAAAATTTGAATGGGAAGAAATGTTCTACATGAAACAATTACTTGCATACTGTGCAGGTAAAAAAGCCCTAATATGCCTTCTTGGTTTTAGGAGTTACTTTTGGAAGCTATGTGAGCATTGTCAGGTGTCAAATTACAATCCCATTTTCAAAGGGAACCTCATAGGAGGTGATGCAGAGGTTTTCAGTGACAAAATGTCCCTTATAATTTTAAGGTGATACTAAATGTTTCTTGCAAAGTCTTCCAAGTAGAACGATCTATCTCTTTACATGGTGAAATATATAAGATAAAGCATTCATTTAAGGTTAATTTGAAAAAAAAGTACCAATGAGAAATTCTTTGGTCATAAGTAGCTGTGCAACACTGGGGAGTAAAAAAGAAAAACAAAAAGACATTTCACACAAAGATACTCTGTAGCTGCCTGAAATGAGGCTCTGTATTTTCATACAATCAAACAAAATACAAATAAACTGATTAAGTTTTCGTGGGAAATGAATGCCTTTTTCAAAGTTTGGCTGCTCTGGAGTGAATGCATCCAGGCACTGTGTGAATATATGGTAAAAGTAGGAAAATCTTGGGTCTGTTTAGGTAGCATGGCAAACTAGGTGCTATTAAGACAAGAAGGCTTAGTGACAGAACACTTTTCTGTACATGACCTCAATATTTCTTGTAGAACATGTTTTACCTTTTTTGCTGCTGGGAAGAAACCTTGTTTAAAATGTTGCTGTTTTTCACTTCTTTCTGTGTTCATCGTAGTAGTCAATAGTTGCTGCCAGGAAAAAAAGAAAAGGGGAGAAGGAAGAATTGGAAGATTATAAACAAAATTACTGATGCAGTGGTAGAACAGAACATGAAGAATATTTTTAGAGTCCTAGGATATTGTTTCATGTAAGGCATCACATCACTGAAACCTGATGTCCTGTCTGAACTCTCTAAGTGCAATCACTGTGTTTTGTAAAGATCTAAAATGGCAGGTATTAGCTAGAAAAGGAAGAGTATTATTTTCTTTTATCATATGATATTGACCTGTCTGTAAAATCGACATAGAGACCTTTCTTCTGGCAGTTTCTTGTTGGATGCTGTGTGCTGGAGATCACAGTGTACCAGCTCTGTGCAAAACAGCGTATGGGAGCTGTTGCCTTCACTGGGAATGCAGTATCTGTTGTCAGTGAAGATAGAGGTAATTTTTCTGAAATATGCGTAGAGTTGGAACCATTAGAAGTGGAGAATTGAGTGCCAACTTCAAAAGTGACTTATTTGCTTGGTTAAAGACTGACGAAATTCCAAAGATTAATGTAAGGGATGTACTGATATAACATTCACTTCCAAAAGGGATTAATGGTGAGAATCTCAATTCAGATATTAAATGGAAGTGTGTGTTTATTTTTCCTGGAAAAAAAATTGGTTTTGTAATTTTTACATTCTGACTGAGGACTGTAAATACTTTAAATTTTTTTTTAAAAATAGGGTTAAAGCGTTTAAAAAGTCAATGCAACTAACTTCAACTTTAATGACTTTTCTTTTAAAAATGCTGCTTTTTTTATCATCTCAGTTTGCCAAAAGAAAAATGAAGATTTTTTTCAGAACTAATTAACTCTAGAAGATCTGGGAACCATTTAATTTGAGTTGAAATTTTTTTATTAAGGGAAATGGAGTGACCCATTCTACAGGTATTTTGAATAATGATCATTGGTGGCAGCAATAAATAACAAAGATGCAGAACAGGAGTTGGGCAGTGGTGTTAGCATGACCCTGTTTCTAGGCTGATGTAATCCATTTAGCCAGAGTGGTTTACTGGAATAGAAACCACAATGTTACATTTACACTGCTCCTGAGGCCCACTTTGCTCAGATGTAGCTGCAGTACCTTCTCATGGTAATGTATTAAGGAGCTCAGGGTCTTTCCTGTCTTTTGGCAGGGTAGAAATCCTGAATACCTTAAATCCTAAAAATCATTAAATATGCATGATATACTAGAAAAGAAATATGGTTACTCCTAAATTTAGTCAAAATGAAGCATTCATATAAAATAAGCTCAAATGTGAATATCATGCAAAAACTTATCCTGTGAAAAGACAGCACTGTCATTAGCCAGCTGTACACAAACAGTCTTGGGTTCTATAAATACAGATTCTCACATGTGGGCTAGGAAAAGCAACTCTACTCACTCAGCATTTGGAGAAACCCATAGACATGTCTGGCATATTCCTCTCTACAGAAGCTGAATGTGCCAAATACTTGTCACTTGACTTTCAAAGGCTAAAATGCAGTTGACTTAAAAAAAGAACATCGGTGCTCTGATATCTAAAACCTGGTGCATTAAGGATGTTCTTTCTGAATAACAGAGGTACACTGTGTACATTACATTACACGCCTCAAATCTGTGGAGATGTCATCCATTATGAAAGAAAAGTCTCTTCAGATTCAAATCTGTCATCTTCCCTGCAAAACTAAAGCTAATAATACAATGAGAAATAGTAGTGAGATGAGCTATGAAGGAAAATGGTCTTTATTGCCTTTGGTGGCTAGGCTTTAACTCCTGAGGTGAGCTACTATCTGGTGTTTGGATACCTGCTAGCGCCACTTATGCACCTTTTGATCATTTATCATCTAGAGATGTGGGGCCCAGAGTGTGTTTTGGACTTGGATTACAGTGCCAGTGAATTGGGTTTCCTGGTGTTATAACATCAGCTTTGAAGGGATGGCCTGCCAAAAATGTAATAGCACAGGAGAAACAGGTGGCTCTTAGTAAAAACACTGTCCTCAATTCAGACTGCTAGCTCTACTAACTGTCTATAAAGGAAAAAATGCAATAATACTGCATTGAAACAATAGACAGAAAGAAGTGAAATAAAAGCAAACTCGGGGTGGTCAAAGACATACTAGACTTTACATACAGCCCCTAATTAGCCTTTGTTCAGATATACCGGGAGTGCATCTACCAGGAGTCCTAAAGAGATGTTTTCTTTTGGATTATTCCCAAGCCCTGTATTAGCCCCTGTTGTAGAGCACACACTTTGTGCCCCATCAGCAAACGTCATCCCTGTCAGAGCCAGCCCTGTGGTATTGGGAGGGTATTGCATGACAGACTCAGAAGGATGTTTCCCTGAAGTTCAAAAATAGAGCAGTCTATTATTCATTTTTCAGTCTTTGAAAAGAGGAAGAGGAACACAAGCAAATGTAGCATGACCTTTTGCAGCCTCCAGTGGCTTGAATTCACAATTCAAATACAAAATTAAAATACAGTTTCTTCCATGGGGTCTTAAATGCATAAACCATTGTGTTTGTATGTTCACCTGTATAATTTTGTTGTCCATGTGTACTTTAATTTCTGCATTTATATGTACTATGATGGCTTACCTACAGAAACAGAATAGTAAAACATGGAGTAAATGGAAGGACAAATTTCATATAAATTAAGGTATTAGCATATTCAGGGATGAGTGTTCAGCTCTTAGAATCAGGGTCTGTAAAAGGAGCACATGCCTGCCTTTTCATTCTACTGCAGTGTGGCCTGAGAAAGTGTGGCTGAATAATTGGTAGAAAATGGAAAAATTATTTTCCTGTTCCCTAAAAAGCATAGCTATAATCAGGGGAATTTACCATTCTCTAGCTTATGTCTGTTGCTCCTGTTCCTCTTTCATGTCTCTTATGGGTTCTATGACAAAGTCTCTGTAAATTATACCTTCTAGCTGTGACACTTCTGAGACAATGAAAAAGAATATGCTAATGCTGAAATTGTTATGGCACAGGACTAATGGAAGTGAGATGTTTAGCATGTTTCATTAAGCAGCTAGATATTAAAAAAAAGGGTGAAAAAATGGAAAAAAAATATTCCTAAGGCAGTAGAAAAAGAAAACACAGCTCCATTGGCCAGAACATACCCTGTTGATCTACACCAGAACAGACCTAATCAAACACCAAATAGTGTGAAATGTGGAACTGATTTCAATTGATGTATTATGCTTTCTTTGCAGGAATATCAAATTGATATATTTTTTGCCCAGACATGGACAGACAGCCGTCTTCGTTTCAACAGCACCATGAAGATACTGACTCTGAACAGCAACATGGTTGGCTTGATCTGGATCCCAGACACGATATTTCGTAACTCAAAGACAGCAGAGGCCCACTGGATCACCACCCCCAACCAGCTCCTCCGCATTTGGAATGATGGCAAGATCTTGTACACCCTCAGGTGAGCACTTGGCAAGGTGCAGGGCTGAAAGCTTCTCCCAGCTCTGGTGTAGTAAGGGTAATTTTCAGCAATATCTTTGCTCTCCTCTGCTGTTTTCTTCCTGATGTGTATGTGGCCACGCTTTTCAAATATTTAATTATTCAGGCATAAGTACTGCCAAGTTTAAAAAATAAAGTCTTGTCTTTCTATGAAAGCGACCTTGAGAAATAGGAAATAAGTCTGTCTAAATTAGACAAGCTGGGCTTTTTACTGCTTGTAATAAAATCGGGAATATGTAGTCCCATAAAACCTGTCAAAAGCCTTTTTGATCGGAGTTAGATGCAGGGTTGGATAAAGCATTTTTAGATTCATGCTAATTCCAATACTTGATTCTTCAAATAAGTCATGCTGAAAGATAGTCTGTCACATCTCATCAGAAGGGTGAATTGCTGGAGGAAAGGCTTTTACAGTTTTCTAATATTTGTGATAAAATCGACTATATGGTATTAGAAATACTGTATATATTTGCATTTTAAAAAGCCTGTGGAATCAAAATATGTGTTTACTTGTGGAAGAGATGAGATGTTCAGAAGGGAGTTTTGCCATAAGCCATGTTCCACAAGGGAAGCTGTTTCAGAGATGTGCCTTTCACGCTACATTTTCTTCTGTGATTGTGTTCAGCCCTCTCAGTGCACCTGAGAGGGCTGATCACACTTGCAGCTGCTCTTGGGCTCCAATACAAAGTCTTTGGAAAACATTAGGAAAGGAAATAAACATCTGGAAAAGCTGCTGATATTTTTAGTGCCCTTTCCTTCTTAGGATTGCTCTACTGTGAAGAGCTCTTGCTTACTGCAGTTGTCTTTAGCTGAAGAGTTTGGGGACTAAGGTGTCAGTTCCAATATTCTCTTGGTTGGGTTATTGGGGGTTTTTTTCCCTCAGGAGATTTTGATTATTTATTTGGTTGGGGTTTTTTTTTTTCTATCAAGCTCTGTTTCAGTATTTCAGGCCAAGTATCTACATAATAGTAGTTAGACTTACGTACCTCTCACTAAAGAAACTATTTGTCAAATGGACTACAAAATTTGTCTAAACCAGCTAAAAGTAAGTTAATACTTGACCCATTGGAATGAGCATTTCTAGTTTGTGAAAGATTTTTTGAGTCCTTTTTGATCTATCAGGTCGACCTCATTTTTACACAGGAAAAGCTGTTGGAATGATCATTGTTAACACTGTGTAGTTCAAGCCAAATTTATCTAAGTGTCACGATTGGAATGACATGGAAGAGGTAGCTAGTGTATGCCCTGGTGCTGTCAGGTGTTGATGGGTGTTATGTGTACAAGGTACAGTCATGCTCCATACCTCTCCATCTTCTTCCCTGCCCCTTTTAGGGTGTGAATGCCCTCCTGCTGCAACACTGCAAATCCTTTTCCAGTGGCAGGGCAATCATTTAATAATAAGGGCAATTTACTACAGTAATGAAATTCCTCACAGGTGACCTGTTCCAAGACAGTTTTTCTCTGTGCCATCCTATATCTGAGACACAAACCTTTCACCATAAAATTTTAATCTTTTTATTTAGTTTCCAAAAGGAAAAACCCACATAGCCCACATGCATTAATTGTCATGAAACTACGTAGCATTTTTTAAAAAGACTGTACAATAAACTAGCACTTAATTCAGTTTCCCTGAGTAAGTACATTCACTTTGTAGGCTATTAGACTGAAGATTATTGATTTTTATCAGTAATTTTAAAATTGGCTGTGTTCATAGCATACTTTGTTTTAGGGATGTCATGTAAAACCAGCGTTCAAGTAGGGATGGTGATGTTTCTGCTTATCTGTTTGTTGCATCGGTACGATAAGAATGGCATGTAGAGATTTATTAGGTTTTGGAGAGACAGCCTGAAGAAATTGAAAGAATTTTAAGTTCACACTATAAGTACACATGGAGAATATTTTTATAAGTTTCCCTCTGAAATACAGATTTTGTGGAATTGCATACAACATGAGCCATATTTCCTGTTATTTTTGTAAAGAACAGTTGTTTTCATCCCAGAACCTTCTATGATGAATTGTCTAGAGAAACACATATGCACAGATTTCCTGGGATCCAGAAAGTCTTGATGATGTGTCTGAAATCATTTAAGATAATTATCGTTGTTTTGTATCAGGCCTAAATAGCCACCGAACAATCTGCAAATATGGTTCTTTCCTTTCAGGCCTTACTTATGGATATCAAACCCATTCTTGCATGATGCTTAAGGTTACCCTGCCTCCTCCTCTGGCTGCTGCCTGTACTGGCACACAGTAACAGACTCTTGGTTTCTTCACAGGCTTACCATCAATGCTGAGTGCCAGCTGCAGCTGCACAACTTCCCCATGGATGAACACTCCTGTCCTCTGATATTCTCCAGCTGTAAGTGCTTCTTTGATGCCTTATTCCTGTGTATGCAGGGGCATGAATTTAATTCTGATTTCTGTCAGGTTGGTCAGTTATTCCATAACCAGTATAAGAAGTGAAGGTTTACTCAAATATTTAGGGAATTTTTGTTATCCTCTCTTGCACTTCTGATCAATGGACTTATGACATGAAGTCTCCTGCATATTTACTCTGTTATTTTTATTAGAATCAGAATTTTTAGCTGATACCATAGTCACGAACTCAGCAGATATTCCTACCAGTCTGTGCCATGTTAATTTATACAATCACTTGACATTGCAAATGAGAATTGAAACCACAGTTTTCTGGCAGAGGTGCACAGCATGGGGACATGCCCAGAAATCTCTGAACATCTGAGTTTATAGCACGTAGCCTGGTAATGCCTCTCTGTTTCATAGTAAAAGTAAATGGTGCAGCTACTGTAAATCTCATTTTCCTTTTATTGCTCAGCTTTGCCAGCAGTCCCAGTGTTGTGTTGTATGTTGTGTTGCTGGCATATTTAAAACCTTCCTAACAGACTAAACAAATACATGGGAAAATGTATGGAAAACAAAAGTCAGGTGAGTTAATTCTGGGGTCCAATATTACTCTGAGAAGTTATCTTCATGTTGATTCATTTAGAAAACTTTGAGAGCTGTTTGTTCGTAGGAATACCTGCACAGTTTTGTAATCCAGAACCGCTCAATGCAAAGGTTTTAAAAACATTTTTAAAAGGATCTCCACAAAAGATTTTAATCTCGAAAATCTATAAGACTCAAGATATGTGTTCTTCAGAAAGTGAAAGGAAAATGTATCATTTTGTCCATCTATTTAGAAACGAGATTATCTCCCTAATCCCTTTTAAAGTGATAGAAGAATAACAGTATTGAATAGTTTTCAGAATAAATATGCTATTGTGATGGTATATATTTGTGTTTATAAATATTATACAAACAGTGATCCACAATCACAAAACAGATTTGAATTTCTGACCCAGGATTTTTCTTTTTACCCAGGAAATTTTTTTTAAAAAAATCTGTCACATAAATATCTCCCTTTCCTCTAAAATTCTACCACTATGTTGCCAATCTTTTGGTTTTTGTATGTATAAGTGAATCTGGGCAGAAATACACAGTTGTGTGCTTAATTCAGGTATGTGTAATAGATGCATATTCAACTACAAGAGGCAGATAGCTCCTGAAGGAGCTTTCCTGCTCATGAACACTTGTCACTGAACTCTATGCACCTCAGCTATCTTTAGTTACTACATAAAACTGCTCTTGTGGCAATCTGCTGTTGTTTTGTTGAAGAGCTGGGAAAGGTTTGTGAACTTAAAAATCAAATTCCAGAGATTTAAGGAAACCTACTAAAATGTTGGTTGAAGTCCAAAGATACTAATTAAACCACATAAATTCTATTGTTCCTGTGATAGCAATATCCAAAGAAAGTGAACTCCAGTAAACAGGAAGTCACTTCAAACCTTGCATTCCCTAATAGCTAGACAGCTGCTAAATGGAAGTAAGTTATGCTCTATGGTTTTTATTGAAAGAGAGAGGATATCAGTGGGTACTTCAGCAGGCTCTGCTCCATGGCAAAGTTCCAAATATATTTTGCAAATGTTCCTCCTAATTTTGATCTATTAGCTCATAACATTTATGACCTTGGAATGTATGTGTGTTTCCATCAGACATGTACTACTGTCTATGGAGATGGAGATTACATTGGATAAAGCAGAATATGAATGTGTTGTAGTTCCTGTGTATGTTCTTTGAAGTTTCTTTCCAGATGGAGGATCCTGTAGAGGAATGTTAAAATAATATTTTATAGTTTTGTCAACCTTTTTGGTCATGTTGACTGCAAGGGTTTATTTCTTTAGATTCATACTGAATTACATTTTTTTCCTTGAACAGTTTTAATGCTGCTATTGCCATCATACAGGACATCTCCTGTATGATTAGTTTGTTACATAACTCACTTGTATTTTCAGTCTTGTGTACATTCACAGCAGTCTCCAGCTAGACAGCTCTCAGTGGGACTCAGGAAGTGAATGACTGAGTGAATGCATGAATGATTTATTACTGCCTTCTATGACAAGTTTCTGAAGGGACAAGCTGATTAGGGATTCCAAGATGTATGTCTTTGAATGAAATAATAACCTTTGTAGAATTCACAGCTCAGCTCTGCTTCCCCCTTCTTCCCTTCTGTTTGTTCCTCAGCACACAGACAAATCTTTTTAGTTTCCACTCTAGGCAGGCACAAAGAAGCACAAGTTTCAGGAAATATTCCACACACCTCTACACACAGATGAAGTTTAATATTTGAAATTTATGACTTTTTATATAAATTTCCCTTGATATTTCAGAAATAATGAAACTCATCTTAAATTTTTTCTAGAATATTTACCTCTAGTGCCAGCTAATTTGCACCCTAACCCTGTTGTTACTCTGGAGACAGTTGATTTTCCCTCAGTGGGAATACTGAGCTCTACTTCATCTGGTTGCCAGGATGAATAAGGAAAAAACAGTGGCTTATAAAAAGGACCCATCTCAGTGTGCTAACAGTAGTTACACCTACCCCTCCCTGTGGAGAATCTTGTTCAAGAACAAGCTCCTAGAGCTCTCTAGCTTCTTTTACAGGACTTAAAAAGTATTGACATAATCTGAAGCTCTTCGACCTGTGCGCGTTTTGTGTGTGGGGTGCCATGATGCGGTGACTCATCTGGCATATCAGGCCTTGTGGTCAGTGTGTGTCTGCAGCTGCTGTTCTTGTGTAGATGTGCACTTAGCACACTGCTTATGTGAGAAGTTGATCCCAGTAACAAAATGCAGGGCTGCTGTGCCATATGACAGATTGTGTCTGTTCCATGCACCAGATTGGTTTGATCAACCACATGTGCCAAGCAGGATTTCTCCCTAACGAGCTACAGCAAGGCATGGTATGAATGTGCATTTCCCTGTAAATGTGAAGAAAGATTCAATGCTGTGACTTCATTGCACTAAAGCAGTCTTGGATAGATTTTGCTCTGTATGATCACTCTTCTTACGGTTTTAAAGTACTATATGCGACTACGTAAAAATATTCTGTCACTGTCATTCTTCATTTGGGTTAATTTATCCTCCTGAGCCAAGGGAGGCTGCTGTGGTGCTTTTGGCACTCAAATAGCACATTAAACTGTCTTGGTTATCTCTATTCAGCATTGATTTGAGCATTTTGGAAATACTCACAGGATGCTGCCATAAAATTTAGTTTATTGAGGTAGTTAGGATTCACATAAACTTCAGGAAGGAAGAGGAGGTGTTCTGTCTGAAGGATGATATCAACACAAGAAGAAATAAATAAAACACAAGCAACAAAAGGCAGACTGGGAATGAAAAGTTAAGCACATTAAATGTGAAACTTCTTCTGCAGGGGACTGTGAGTGCTCAAATATTTTAACGACTCACAAGTGTTTGAACAAAGCACTAGAACAACAGTACATTGGGAGCCATCAAGCATAACAAGATCACTCTGTAGTAACAGCCACTACTTTTTTATTCTGAGGGATAAGAACATTACAGATTAAAGAGCAGGAAAAAGGGGCTGTATGGCTAAGCTACTTGAAAGAACTCTTCAGCATTAGAGTTATCATGTGACTGTTTTCTAGCTAGCTTACATGGATTTAGTTTTCCTTTTTCAGTCACTGGTGAGACTGTTGAATGTTCTGGATTTTCTTAATTTGGGGGGACTAAGCATGCTGGAAAAATAATGTGAGAATGTTTGCACCCAAAGCTGTGTAACAGTTAATTGAGGTCTTCGTTTTTTCCAGACCAGCAGAAATCTCCTCTCTCCATACATGTGCTCAAGATTAACTTGACACTCCTTCAGGTGACAGCATACGAAAGCCATAACAAAATGAAGCTGACAAGTCCATTACACCTTGTTTTGAGCTTTTGGTCAACTAACTTTTTAAAGATGTCCAAGGAGGTTAGTGGTGGGAATGTGTGCTAGCTGCATACCTGAGGTCTGAAACAATCTGTAAGGCCATGCCTGGGGCTTTACCAGATGCAGTAGCACTGAGCTGCAGTGCAAGATGCCAAATTAAAAAAAAAAAAGGTGACCAAATTGATTAATGGGTTTTCACTGGTTTATTTTTCTTGCTGCTGTTTTGATCAAGCTGCAGATACAGTTGTTCATTTTTCAAAGCACCTTTGACTTAGACAACAGGAATTATGGCACCCTTTATAGGCAATTACTGATCTGCTCCCTAGTGAGAAGGTCTGGTGTCCTGAGCTGCCCATTATTGGAGGATTGCTGCAAGACAGGAAAAGGTGGGCATGCCCAGAATGCCATTCTTACTGCAAACACCAAAATACTTATACAAAGGTTCACAAAGAATTCAATTACTTTTAGTTAGTTTAAAATAGGAGAAAGAAAGATTTCCAGCTATTGATGGTCCAGTTTGTTCAGTCAGGACTTAAATGAAATAATTTTTGCCTTTTAAATGTCAGAGTTGTTTTGGGTTTTTTAAAGTGATATACAAAAGCATAGCAAGTATTGCAGGAAAAAAATTGGAAGGAAATGTGCAATGCTTTTAAAAGAAATTTATCCAAATCTAACATAGTGCTTGAAAGGAACAGATCCCATTTTTCTAAATATAAACTCAGTTCAATCAAATGTTCCCCCTTTGAACATGAAACCTCTTATGGATATGCAATCAGTACTTTGAGCCTTGTATCATTAATTTCTAACACAACTAGCTGTCATCACCCATTTTAATATGTTTCTCCTAGCCTAGAAAAGTAATTGCTGGTTTTGTGGAATGAGCTGTGCTTTGTTTCATCTCCTTTGTCATCAGCAGAGTCATTAATGCAGTCTGAGGGCAGAAATTTACTTCTGATGAAGAACAGGCCAGAAGGAGCACAGCTTAATGTTCATATCTCAAGAGAAGTTTCATTAAAGATGCTGGGAAGGCATTGTAATGTGCAGAAAGAGCTTTAATCCAGATCTGAATTTCCATCTGTGCTTTCTGTAATGGGCTGAGCCAGATCATGGGGCATCAATGGAATTCTTGAACCAGTTCTTGTGATAAGCATATTTTACCTACTGCCACTTCTTCCTCTTCTAGGAAGGTAGAAATGTTCGTATGCATCCATCCTTCTCTTCAGAAGACTGTCTTTTTCAGAGACTAGTCAGTATAGAGAGGTCTTATAAAGAAGAAAAAAGAAATATATTTATGGAAAATTTGTCCTTTGAAGTTTCCTCCCAAGCTTGTATTTAGCATGACTTTTGTCATATATGCCAATTAATGAACATAATATGTGAAGCATATCTGTGACACATCCCTCCTCCTATTCATCTGCTAATTCTTCTCTTACACATTCCCATATCTTCTTATTTCATTTCCCCTCTCTTAAACTGTTTTAATTACACATTTTTTTTCAAATAGCTTGGCTAGTGTGCAAGTCAATCTTCAAGGAAAATTTGATCATCCCAAAGATTTATGAGGTGTGCATGACTCAGTAGGGATCTTCTTTGCCTTTGTTAACCTGTGAGCATTAATGTTTCTGAGCATTTTTTCCTGAGGTACCTATACCTACAATGACACCATGATACAATGAATTTAAAATAGGTAATAATCTTATGCAATTTCATTTCATCATTCCAGTAGCTTTTCTGAATGTATTCTGCTACTGCATTGCTCAGTTTTAACTCTCCTTAGGTTTCCTTAAAATTCCCTGAGGATGTTTCTTTTTTTACCTAACATAAGTTAGATTCTAGGGAGTATTGTACTGTTTCCTGGGAAATCAATATTGGAATATTTATCCAATTTCTTGACTACTCACTACTGACTAATTCACTACTACTTTTCTCTGTGTGACTCAATAAATTTCTCAATACGTAAGAGGCACTGCATTAAGTATCTTTAGATTTTTATGACTCTATTTTATAGCCAAGACTCATAATAATTATTACAAGTTAATTTTTATTGCAAGTTCTGCTAACTTTTATCTAATTTCTCAAATATGATGTATTTTTATGAAACTGTTCAAATTTCATCCATGATGTTAGTACACTCAGTACTAAAATTATACTTTCTACGTTAAATTTATGGTAGATTTGTGCCAAATTGTAAGTATTATTTTGGCACTACTGTTTCTGTTAGCATTGTGTTCCATTGTTCAAGGTATATTACTGGCACCTTTTTAAACATTTATGGCTATATGGTTCAATGCTGGCTACAAATTTATGCAACATGTTGTAGTGGAAGTGTACTATTGATATTGCATCTGATAACCACTAGTACATAAATTATATTTCTTTGGTAAAAAAAACAGTGAAACTCCCCCAGGGTCATGGGTTGACCTCTGCCTCCTTAGTGATCAGGCAGAACTGAGGGCCCTGGTTCATTCATGTTAATTCATTCCTATGCTCCAGTTCCTCACAAAGAGCTAAGATTTTGTGCTGGTAGCAGACCAAATGTCTCTCTCCTTTTATAGTGAAATTTTTCTCCACAAGATTGAAGGCTCCTCTGGAGAGGGAGCAGCTGCCATTACTTCCAGTGAAAATGAGACCCTAGAGTAAAATTACAGTAAGTGCTAATTAGTGAAGCCTAAAATGCTTAACTCATGATATCTTGAGGCCAGCACAGTCTTCCAGAGACTCTCTGGATTGATGGTAGGCTATTCCAGGAACCTGGCACCTGCCCCAGTTTTGCAGCGGTCTTCCAAGGATCCTCAGTAACTCCGTTTGCCCTGCACAATTTTCTGAGGAAGATGGGATGCCCATGTTATGAAACAAACACTCTTGGCAACCTGCTTCAGAGCAAAAAAAAAGTGCTGTTATTCCTGGATGTGAAATTTAATATAGGCGATTGTATTTCATGGATAGCACCCCCCAGCTCTTACTTACGTTTATACAAGGAGACTGGAAGTCTTAAAAATCCCAGGTGCAGTCTAGCCTTTCAAAGTCTTATTTTTCTGTATTTTCTATTAGTAAAATTAAAAAAAAAACCAGCCTCAAAAACTTTCAGAAAAGAAAAAACCTGCCTGAGAGCCCCAGTTATTTTTGACAAGAATATATGTAGCTAAGTTGTGCTTGTGGTGTCAGCTGAAAATAAGAGAAAGTGCTGAAGCAAGACATGGCTGATTGCATATCTGAAAGCTGAATGTATCAGCAACAGGCCCTGGAATCTCTGCCATGTGATAGTCATTGTTAGTTCCAATGATTTCATCACAGATCTCAAGATATTCAGTGTGTATTTGAAGCTAAAACCCCTTTAAGCATCTCATCGTGTGCCAATGTGAGTCTGTTCTTTTTGTCTTTCTTCTAACCAGACATTTGACAGCGTGACAAATGCACCATTAGCAGAAAGAAAATAGTTTTAACCCTCAAATGTAATATAACACCTATTATGAACTTCGGGTTTCTGTTGTTGTTAGCTGCTTATTTAGGTCTTTGATAATTGGTTTTCAGATTAATCTGATAATTAGGGAGGGGCTGGTCCATAAGCTGTGAAGTCCTGGCAGCCCTGCATTTGTAAAATCTGATATACAGAGCTCGTGTTTGTGATATTCAGAGCACCAGGAGGAGACAGTCACAGTCTTTTGCAACATGTTTCTTAGCATAAGGAATGACTGATTTTGACACACTGTAACAATTATATGACTGGAAAATGTAGCCATGTTGTCCCAGCCTGTAGCCATCCATGACTTTTGGTGGCTGCAGGCTCTCCAGCAGGGACAGGGCAGGAAGGTGATGCAAGGGGTCCCAGCCACACCAAGAAATGGACAGAATGTCTCTGGAGAATGGCCTTGACTTGGTCAACAGCTTATGGGTAAGATTTAGAGACCAAGGCAACAAGGGGAACCTTGTGAACCAGTAGAAATCCCTGGGATACTGCCCTCAGGGACAGATCTGACAGATGTCTAAGGGCGCTTTCCATAGATTGCAAGAAGTCTTGATCCCCAGGTGTAAGAAATCAGGCAAGGGTCTTTGATAATTATCTTAATTCTTGAAGAAATTTCCAGAGACACCTTCCACAATTCATGCTTCACTGTGTGTGCACAGATGTTACAACATAGCTTATTTGGTATTCCTTTCTTTGGAGTGCTGCAAATGCTGGTATAATTAACTGCTTTTGTTCCTTGTAGCCTCCCTTAATGTAATTGAAATGTACCTCATAAAATATTTCATAAAATATGAAATTATAAGTCCAGGTAGCCCCTGCTGAGCAACATAAAAGTTGCAACATATCCTTTCTCCTACTCTAATTTGCACATTTCCAAAGGCAGAAGACAAGCTTGATTGAATCCAGAAGGTTCTAGCTATTTTAGATCTCTAGTACAATACATTTCATGTTTTTAAAGAAACAAAGAGCATGTAATTTTCTAATTGCTTTAGTGGTTTTAAAGAGTGGATCAGAAAAAAAAAATAATTGATTGTGTTATTGTCCTCCTTAGTTACATCAGTGGCCACATTAACAATTACAGTAATGCATCTCCAAATATGAGAACTGTATGTTTGAACTTGCTGGTCTTCTTATAAGAAATGAAGGATTGCTGCAGAATTTCTTCAAAGTATAAAGAAACCTTTTGGGATTTTGAGAACCAAAAGGTAACAAAGAAGTGTCAGATCCAGAACAAATACCAAGTAATTGAGAAAAAGGGAAAAGGAGAATGAAGGGAGACCAGAGCTGCCAAGGTCAGCCAGAACACCTGCAGTACTCCACAGAAGTGTAACAAAACCAGTGACTATTGACTCTCAAATTAAACTCATCTTGGCTAGAGCCCAGCTGATGCTTGTTACTTTTGCCAGGCTTGCTTGAGAGATGAGAATGGAGTTAGTAGAAGCCATTAAAGGTTTACTTGTAACAGACTCAAAATGTAAGATGAAAACAAGTCCTCGACTCATTAGCCTTGTCTTGTCAATTTTATTTACTTTTAACACCACCTGAAAAAGCAAGACAGCCTGGAAACATAAAATAAAACGTCCCATCTTTTTCTTGCTTCTGGTACTGAAAAATTCATGGAAAAACAAAAGCATATCCTAAGTGCTGATGGAGCTGGGAAAGGAGACTGAGGCAGTCATGCAGCTTTGAATGTTGTTTCACTCACAGAGCTAGAGAACCATCAGGGAAATGCCCTGCTCATCTGTTCCTCTAAGAGGAACATTGCTGAAGTTTGGCTGGCTGTATCCCTTGCTATGAAGTGCAGGTTGGCCTCCCTAAAAGGGATTAACTTTGTGTAAAGGGCATGCTGTATGACAGATAATAACATTTTAATCCTCTTCCAGAGTTAGGTAGCATATTTTTCTGTCAAAACAATATATGATGGGATTATGCCTTTTCCTACCACACAGCCCCTCAGACAGACAAACAAACAAGTGATAGGTTTTAAGGGGGGAAGGTGGGAACACACATCAAGACATGAAATTTAAATCAATTTTTAAATAAGTATTTTTATGTTCTCCCATAGGACGTAGATTTTTAGTTGGTACTTTAAGAAACACTGCAGTTTTGTGTATCGAAATAGAGAGATTATTTCTGTGGAATGGAAATTATGTTATGATTTAATGTTTGGTTAGCCATGCATATTAAAAAGTAATTTATTTTTCCCTAGTTTTTTATAATGTGACTTCTGGCAATTTTGCTGCTAGTCTATTAAAACTCAGGAAGAGCTGATTTTTCCATAAAATCTTTCCATCAGTTTTAAGAAAATAAATATAGAGAGGCATGTAAATTGAAGAAAAAGTTCACGCTGTTCTGAGGTGATTTGCCAAATCAACAGCTGGTGCAGGGGACACTGAGTTTCCTTTCTAGGTCTTTCTACCTGAGCTTCTTTCACAGGAAAGCCAAAGGACTTTCTTTGGTGTGTGACTTTATGGGGTAGGAGAATCTGGGAGCTCAGAAATTCTCCCAGCTCCCTCAGTTGCTGTGTCACCTTAATCAGATTATTTGTTTCATGTAGTCTGTTGCTTTTGCTCCACTTGCATTGCTGTCTCTTGGTAAGCACTGGGAAGCAAGGCCAGCTGTACCTGTCTCTTCTGCTTGGCCAGCCCTGAGTGCATCAGTATATGGAAGGTCCCAGTTAATGCCTTTTTTTTAACTCTGGGAGCCTCATTTTACTTCAGTGTTTCTTCTCTAGAAAACAACCATCAGTAAAAAAACAAGACTTTTATTAAAACGAATCTGATTGGAATGATTTGCAGTTCGCAGTACTTAGGTCCTTCATCAATATCTTTCTATTTTCATCCTCAGCAGCACAGTTTACTACAAAAACACAGCAGAGCTGTTCCATGCTTGCCATGGGTCTCTTTTGCAACAAAACAACTAATGAGGTTCCTAGACTTGGTCCCTAGATCAAGGTATTCTAGATCCATGCCCAGGATATATTAAAGCTATCTAAATTCCCAATAGAAAATTTTTTTTGACTAGAGCAGAATCAAATAATGTGTGTGAAAGGCTAATATGACATTTTTAGGTGGACATATTGGACAAAAAGATCACTCCTGATCTCACTATCTTCTGCTCTACTTTTGTCCCTTGACAAGAAAACAATCAGCATTACAAGAACAAACCTACAAAAAATAATCTGTGTTCTTCTTTCTCTCAGAGACATCCATCCTTCTACACATACTCACAGACACAACTAGAAGGATGAGAAAGGATGTGAAAAAATATATTTAATAATTTTTAATCTTTTCATTACTTGCATATTCTCAGCTAATAAGGTGACAAGCAATATGATTGCAGCCAGGTAGAATTAAACAGGATGAGGGAAAGAAAAGAACAAATCCTAGTGTGAATCCCTAAAATGGACAAACAGTCTGGCCTTTAACTTTTCTCAATGGAATATATGTCAGTATTTAGTTAGGACCTTGAGGAACTCCAATGCTCCTATGCTTATAGGTCTTTGCTTTATCAACATTAACTGATTTGACATTTGAGTCTACATTTCCTATAATTGTGCTTTAAAAGTATTGTCTTCAGGGTTGCAGTGGAATAATCTGCAGATCTCAAGTCATTTGAACTGAAGAAGGCTGAATGTCAGAGCTCATGAAGAAATTTCAAGGAAATTTTTTTTTTTCATTTTAGAGGAGATTATTCCTGTGAATCTTTCGAGGAACATACATTTTAACTTTGCCATGTTTTGGTCATCAACAGAAAGACATATCCACCATATCACAACCTGAAGCACGGTTCATTTCAAATCTCACCTTAAAAGGACAATGTAAAGATTCTCAGTAGATTTTTTTCATTTTGTTTGTACGTGGCCTGATCACACAGTAGCTATTTTACAGTTTTTAAATTACTTCTGTCTCTCTGATTTTTTCACTGTGGAAGGTGCAATCAATATGCTTATTTTAGTTCAAAATGTATACCTAAAGGGATAGTAGCTATTTTGCAATTACAGTACTATCTATGTATTACTATGAAAGAGGGCAAAAATACCACTTCTTTAGGGAAAAAACTGGTAGCCATTTAGGGTACTCACTATTGTTGATGTTTTAGCTCTGGAAAATTGGTCTTTCTAAGTTAAAAGGAAGAAAAAGCAGCAGGAAATGCATGTTTCTACCTTACAGGTATTTTATTCCTGTATTGATTGACTTCAAATGAAGCTGCTAGACCAAATGAGCATGGAGAAGTTTGTCTGCAAGTGTTGACTTTCAACACAAGCGAACTTTGAGGTCTGAATTGTGTATTTGTTCACAGCAATTGTCTGAAAAATCAGTATTTCAGTAAGACAACACTGCTTGCCTCTGGCAGTCAGAGAATACAACCACAAACTCTTGGATAAATATCTCTTATGATTAAAAGAAAACTGAGATATCCAAGTGGTTTATAACACTGGATTTCCTTTCTTTCTGTTTGTCCCCAACACCTTTCTCCAAAGTCCATACCTGAAATCTTTAGAGCTTTTCTTTTCTAACCAACATGAGACTGCAGAAAGAAAGATAAAAGGCTGTTCCCAGCAACTTGCAAATCTCAAAGTTGTCTGGGAGATTTGTACTGCCTGTTTCTATTGATTTATGTGCAAAATATAGCAACATTTCTTATGTAAAGGCTTAGCAGAACTGACATTCAAAAATCCTGGTCTGTGGTGCTACCAGATTTCAAAATCAGCCTGCTGGAACTGGTCACTACTTGTATGGGAGTTTCAGCAGGAAAACTGAGGTATTATTGTGATTCCAGAATAACAGTCTCCCTTATATCTGCACTCATATTCACTATGATTTGTCACAGCCACCAAAGGGTGTCTTCCCTCCAGTATCTTGCATAACTGCATGTGCCAAAGCAAAGCACATTAATGGCCAGTGCATGTTTGTAGTCTTTAACGGGCAGGTACTGTACTGAAGCGCATCATGAATTAATGTGGCAATGGTCATCACCTGAAGTAGGGGAGGTTCTGACTTGATAGAAGGGAACAAAAATCAGCAAGGACAATCAAGCATTGGAGAAAGTTTTCTCAGAGACATTGTGAAATCTTTGTCCTTGAAGGTTTTTGAGATGCAACTGGAGGAAGCCCTGAGACACCTGGTGTGAATTAGTTTCAACCTTAATTTTATCAGGAGGCTGAACTAGAGACATCCTGAAATCCCTTCCAATCTGATGGACTCTATTGTAACATCTTTTTTTCATTCAAAACAATTTTTGCATTAAAATACAATTTTTTAATATTAAAATATACATTGTTCTTTATAGAGAAGTTCATTCACGTTCAGAAATACAAATATCTACTTGGGAAAACCATCTTTCCCTTAAATTGATTGTGTTTGTCTTAAAACACAATTGGCTTTCTTAAGGAACTCCCAGAAAGCAGGAAGGAGTTGGGAAAGAGTTGAAAATTGTTGCCACTTCCTATCTATATAGATATATATATTTTAATGGCTGAATATCTATCCTGTTAGAAATGGTAAAGTTTTTTCTGTATTTTTTTACTGTGAAATGGTTGTTGCCACCAGTAATCACTGGTATATTATATGCAAACAAGGTAAACTTAAGTCGATCAATATTTTGGGATTCTTCCAAAAACTGAAACAAACAGGCAATATGTTCAAAAGCCAAGCAAAATACAGAATTTTTCCTTTTATTCCCTTTAGAGGTCTCCTCACTGTGCAGGAACTGATTTTCAGGTCCTTGGCATACAGGGTCCCTGTACCACAGGTTCCTGTCATAGCCAATTCTTCCACCTGTTGGCCACTGGCATTCACCACAACAATACACAAGGGCTCTGACACTGTGGCAGCTCATTCTGCTTGGCTAAAATTAGACAGTACTTCTGTTTTTTGTCACAGGTCAAACACAATATCTGTTGCACCTTTACTCTATCCCCTCAGAATCATCTCCTATTTTTGTAGCTTTCTCCAGAAACATCCTATGTCTGTCTTGTCTTCTAGAATCTTTTCCTTTTTTCCAACCTTTTTTTCTTCTCCTTTTTTGTCCTCTTTCTCACCCTCGTTCATTTTTTTTCTTATTTTCTCTTTTTCCTTTCCCTCCATACTTTTTTCACTTCATCCTATTGTATTCTTCAATCCATGAATATTTCCTTTATCCACCTACACAATTTTTCTTTGCACCCCCCCTATTTTCTGGCTGTGGTCCTTCTCCATCTGGCGAGAACAGATGTTCTTTTCAGCTTCTTCATTCTTTGTCAAAGAACAGAAAGGAGTTGAGTGGCTGAGGTTCACCTGTGAAACCATAACTGTAACACCTAGAGAATATATCTTGCTTGGAAGATCAGGGTGTGATAAGTGTCAAGTGACATTCAGCTAGACAATTATATATAATTAAGGAGGCAGAATCAAAATGCTGAGAGAAGAAGCCTGGGAAAAAATAATGAAAATATTTAAGGAGTAGAAAATCTTTTTGTGATGCAGATGTTAACAGAGGAGAAAAACAGACAGTAATTTCTGTGTTTGAAGAGACAGATCCAAAAAACTAGTGATACAAAGTAGAACCCCCAGAGAGAAAAATTAAGAACTATGACTGAATTTCAGGGTATCCACAGGAAACTTGCATTTAGGAAGTACTGAGAACATAGAGAATTGGTATAGAAGCTAGACCAAGAGCAAAAAATAAACAGAGGAAGAAAATCTGTAGTTACTTTACTGTTCAAGATTCAAGCATAAAAAACCATGGAACAGTGCCATATACATACCTATCACACAATTTTAAAAGTTTCTTTGAATTTGTTTTTCTAAATTCTTTTCATAAACATCAGTTTTAATAATTCTGTAATGATCTGAAATGTCTGTGCTTTGCTGAAATCTGACTAGCTATCCCTAAAAAACTCTCCGTATTTTTCTTTCCAGTAGTTTTCTTATCATATACTTTTGTTTTGGTATTTTTTTAACTTTAATCAGAAATTGGAGCAGAAGAGCTAAAATATTGTAAAATATATTTTCATGGTGTTCGTTCAATAAAGAGAGGCAGGGCATGGCAGAAATTTCTCTCTGGAGGTTTTACCTCTGTAGAATTTCTGGACAATGTAATAACTGAATGTGAGACTGAAATATTGCTCAAAGAGATGTACACTCTTCTCAGTGATGGTCAGAATGAAATCTTTTGACATTCTGGAAAGTAATTATCACACAAAAGCTATCTTGAATGACAGACTGCAATTGCAAATTTGCATCATCATTTAAATATAAACTTCAGTTTAACATCATTAACTAGAAAAGGCACAAACCACTTTTGAAACCATAGGAAAAGCTAATACCTGTAATAATCAGAACTTTATAGAAAATTCATAATGGCAGTTAAATCTCTCAAGGAGATTTATGCATGTTCTTTGAAAACATATTTAATTTATTTTAATTTATTTATTCTATTTCTTCTCACCTCTTACCTCAGGTTGAGATTACTTTTCCAACTATATAAGGTCTTGGGAAACTGAAGAGACCTTTGTTAAGTAACCTAAAATACTTTTGTACACCATTGAAGTGTCAGTAATTTCAAGGCCTTTTTATTAAGCTATTCTGGCTGTAGGATATTACTTTCTGTACAGCCTTGGAGGTTTTTAGGATATTCAGTACCAAAGTTACAGAAATTTTGCAACTAGAAATATTATTAAAATTGAAAGAACTACTTTATATGACTATTAGTGTGATATATATTTATCACGATCAGATTTCTAGAATAGTAACATAGGAAATGAATATTGCTGAACTGTCTTGATCAAGAGGGTTTTTTTTCACAATTACTTGACTTTAATTTTTTACTGAAAAATCCATTTAAAGTGAGTTTGGGATAGCATTTTTTTAACTACAAAGCTAGAAGTTTAACACTTGAAATTACTTTCCTCATATAAATGATAAACTTTGAAGATGGTGATAGACATAGAGTAGATTTTGACCTAGATCAGAGTTTTATGTGACCTTTAAGGTTTTTTTTTCCTACTCTTTAAAATATTGCCTGTTCTTTCATTCACTATTGTGAATTATGTGATCTTATAAACTGAAAGTAAAACAAACCCACTAACACATATACATTTAGCATTGCACCAGGTTTAATATGACCCGGGTATATGTAAAAGTAAATAAATCTCTAATGTCTTTGCTGTGTTTATGTCAGTGTGTTAGTTTGGACATCTGTTACACTTCAGAACTATAAGAAATCTACAAAGTCTGTACAGTAACAGTGCAATGCCAGAAAGACCTCAGGTTATCAGGTTGGAGGAGGTGTCATGTTGTGTTAAAAGCAGCCCCCAAACTCAAGGGTTGTCATGTTGTAGACACATAAAATTCACACGCTGTGATGGCATGGAGGAGAATCTTAATAAGTTTAGTGCTGTGGATATCTTCTTAGATGTCTGGCATGGACATCTGCTAAAATTCTTTGAATGCCAAAGTAGCTGATCAGTGAATCCATACAGGATTGTCACCAAAGCCTCAGCCCCTTTTCTCTTGATTGCTTAAGCCTTGACTAATTTGAGCTGGAGCTACACTTGGAGCTGCCAACACCAAGTGTAATTGTGCCGGGTACCTGTCAGATGAGAGGGGATATTCCACAGAATTTCTGTAATCATACTGTTATTTTCAGTTCTCTTCCTGCAAATGTGAGACTTATAAATTTAATTTAAAAATGGCAACCTGAGAACATCCTTGTTCTTGATTCCAGGAGCTGGGTTTGTAAGTGAAATAGCAGCTCCACCAGGAGAGGTTTTACACAGCATGTGATTGGAGTTTACAGACAGTAACAGAAAAGCATGGTATTCCTTCAATCACTGGCTTTGGTATTTCTATTCCCCTAATGTATTGAGATTTCTAATTGTTAGGAAAGGCAATTTTATTTTTCACTGTGAGAAAAACATCTCACCCAATTACTATTTTTCTTCTATGTTGCCCAAGACTGGATTGCTCCCAGTTTTGCCTTTGTGCATGTGATGTAGAATATCAAATGACTCCTAATGTTAAGAAATTACATTTTTAGGTTCATCATTAAATATTTAAAGGTCTGAAATAAATCTGGGGGTCTGGCTTTGAGTCAAAATATTTGTGTACTTTCAGGATAGAATATCTACTAAATAGCTGCCAAAATCAGTACCCTATGAAATGAGGTACCCTATAAAGCAAGTTCCTTCTAAGCACTGAGGCTGTATCTCTACCAGGAAACTAAAAACAAATGGATTTTATACAGTGGTGGAAATGGGATAACAGGAGCCTTAAAAGAAGTTTAATACAATGAAAAGCAAAACTCTGTTTCTGAGGTGGAATAAACACTTTATATAGGGGTTGGCTACCTAGAAAGCAGCTTAGCAAACAAAAAGGACCTGGACATCCTGGATAACTTCCTATAGCTGAGGAATTGTAAGATTCCATGTGTCAGTGGGAACACAGAGATAAAATAATTTGAAAAAAAAAATCTCAGCATGGGAAAGAAGTAATAAATCTCTGAATTTGTTAAAGAAAGTATTTATTAGCAAACCAAAATCAAGCAAAGTTATTTAAAAATGTCAGCATATGAATGAAATATTTGACAAGTACTAATAGTGAAACAGAAAGTGGGCAATGCAAGAAGTCGGATTTTTTATGAAAGTGGCAAGAGTAAATGTAATCTTGCTATCTAGATTTACGTTCATTTGCAAATCAAGTAGTTCCCATGAAACAACACAGTATTCAAAGGAGGATTTGAAAACTAGAAATTGCTTTTTTATTTCTTCTTGGCTAGCATGAATAATGTATATCAAAAGGTTACGTCAACTATTATTTTTATTCTTTGTTGAAATTAGATTCCCTATATCTATTCAACAAACTCATTCAGCTATTCAGTCTTTATCAGTTGTGTTATCTTCCACCTCATTAACCAAACAAGAGAGTAAAGGAGGGAATCAGGAAGGACAATCTTCAAAATTTATTCTGTTATTTCTATAAAAAAATTTCTGTTTTTCACAAGTTCAATAATGATAGCATTGAAAGAGAAATTGAGAGAAATATCTGGTGTTTTGTGAGTTCAGTATGTCAAGATTCACAGAAGTTTTTGCTTGTAGTTCGGAGAAGATTCTGCATAACATATTTTTTCCTCTTTGCTGAGAGAAAAATTCTATAAAGTTGTACAA